>NW_028186523.1:5040596-5122539 GCF_003343005.1 Rhea americana
AAAAAAAAAAAAAAAAGAAGAACAAGGAAAGTAGAACAAGGAAAACCTTCTCCTGGAGATGCTGCCTCCGTCTGCTTGAACAATGAGATCTGTTCTCTTTGCCAGGCAATTTCTGTTTCATGGCGTAGAAAACCACCTTTCATGCAAACACATAGGGAATATTTTGCTCAGCTAAGGGGTCTTATAATGTCCTTAAAAAAAAACACTTTCAGGACATAATAACAACGGGAAAGGTGAATTTTACTAGACAGAGAGAATCAGGATTCACTAGGATAATGGACCTATGGTGAGAGAGGAGGATTAGAATGGGTTGTGTAACACAATGGGAACTCTCCATACCATGGCTAGTTGCCTGAAAGGGTATAAATTTTCTCAGCAGAGACAATCAGCTACTTGGCAAGGTCTAGATTCATCTTACTTAGCATTAGAGGTCAAAAAATAAGGAATCTAGTCTAAGCTAATTGTCTAGGCTCCCCAATAATAATATTAGATATATTACTCTTGGATAGAGAACCTATTTTATTAAAATTCTGCGTTCTCTTTTTTTTCAATGTAAGATGTGATAAATCACACTACTCTTGAGTTTTCTCTGAACCCCCCTGACAAAATCGTAGAAACACAGTTCACGCAGAAAGGTGCAGTAAKATGCCTTCGTCTCCGGTTGCAGTAGCGTACACTTCCTCAGATAAGGTTATGACATGCTGCAGCACACATTCCCCAGTAGCTGTTAGAGTTGCTGTGTCACTGTGTCAGAGGCTTCCACCTAGACTGACCTTCTGACAGCAACTGCAGCTCTGCAGGGAGTATCTGAGGCTTCTCTGTGAAGCTGGGGCTGACAGTCAATTTTTTCTGCAGAAGGTGTGCTGATGTGGATGAGTTGTGCTGCCACGTAAAGAAGTTACAGGAGGAAGTAAGCAGGCTGCATAGCATCTAAGAAGATGAGTGAGCTCTGTGGGCTCTGTGCCATGTGGAACAGTAAGTCATAACTCTGTAGAAGATGAAGGCTGGAAACTGGTCACTTTTTGTACAAGAAGAAAGGCTCTTGTTCCTCCTGAAGATTTGCAGTTGATGAACAGGTTTAGTGCCCTCCAAGCTAAGGAGGAAGCTGGGCACGGTTCAAGCGAAGCAACTGAGCCAGTGGACCCTGTACCACACAGGAACATCCAGAAGAGCACAGAGGGATTATTGAGGGTGACTCCCTCCTGCAGGGGACAGAGGCACCTATCTACTGACCTGACCTCTTATCTAGAGAGGCTTGCTGCCTGCTGGGGGCTCACACCTGAGATGTGAAAGAAAGACTGCGGAGGCTTGTCTACCCATTTGACTATTACCCCCTGTCATTCTTCCATGTGGGCACTAGTGATACCAAGGGCAACTTGGAAAATTTTAACCAGGTTTTCAGAGCTCTGGGGATGGCAGTCAGGGTTCTGGAGGCCCAATTCGTTTTTATCTTGATCTTGCATGTGAGAGGGAAGGATGGGAGGAGGAGTAGATAGATACTCCAAATAAACAACTGGTTGTGCCACTGGTGTTGGCATCAGAGTTTTGGTTTCTATAACCACGAGACCCTGCTGGCAGGAGTTGGAGGAGTTGGGATCCACCTAACTAAGTGACGCACACATGTCTTCCAATAGGATGGCCAATCTGGTAAGGAGAGTTCTAAATTAGGAAAGATGAGAAATGGAGAGTTATGGAGACCATGCAGTCAACAAAACAAGGTTCAAGCTAAGGAAGTACCTACAAGACAAGACTATAGGGAATCTCTTGCATCCCTCCTGGGAAATTTGCATGCTTGAAAACCTCTCTGAAGTGCCTGTACACAAATGCATGCAGGGAATAAACAGGAAGAGTTAGACATCTCTGTGCAGTCACAAGGCAGGATCTAATTGAAATTACAGAGACATGGTGGGATAGCTTGCATGACTGGAATGCTGCCATAGATGGCTACAGGCTCTTTAGGAAGGACAGGCCAGGAAGGACAGGGGATGGAGGTGCTCTTTATGTGAGAGAGCACCTGGAATGTATCGAGCTCTGCTTAGGGGTGGACAATGAGTGGGTTGAGATCTTATGGGTAAGGTTTAAAAGGTAGGCTGACATGGGTGACACCATTGTGGGTGTTTGCTACAGGCTAGCTGATCAGGAACAGGAAGTCAGTTGATAAAGCCTTCTTCAGATGGCTGGAAATAGACTCATGATAGCAGGGTTCTCAAGGGAGACTTTAACCACTCTGATATATGCTAGAGGAAAACACAGCAAGGCACAAACTGTCCAGGAGGTTCCTGTGCAGTGTTGATGATAACTTTCTGACACAGGTGATGGAGGGGCRAATGAGGAGAGATGTGCTGCTGGATCCTGTACTAACAAACAAGGAAGAACTCATTGGAGATGTGAAGGTTGGCGGCAGCCTTGGCTGCAGTGACCATGAGATGGTGGAGTTCAGGTTGCTACAAGGAGGGAGCAGGGCAATAACTTAGATCACAGCCTTGGACTTCAGAAGAGCTAACTTTGGCCTCTTCAGGAATCTTGGAAGAATCTTGTGGGAAAGGGCCCTAGAAGGAAGAGAAGTTCAAGAGAGATGTTTAATATTCAAAAATCACTTCCTGCAGGCTCAAAAACTGTGCCTCCCAATGAGTAAGAAGTTGAGCAAAGAGGGCAGGTGACTTGCATGGATGAACAAGGAGCTCCTGGCAAAACTAAAACATAAGCAGGAAGCAAATAGAAGATGGAAGCAGGGACAGGTTACTTGGGACAAATATAGGGAGATCATCCAAATATGCAGGGATGGGACTAAGAAGGCCATGGCCCATCTGGAGTTTAATCTGGTAGGTGCTCACAAGAGCAGCAAGAACTTCCTCAAATACATCACTAACAAAAGGAAGACGAGGGGAAATGTGGGCCTGCTACTGAATGGAGCCTGGGCCTGGTGACGAAGGACACAGAGAAGACAAAGATACTGAATGGCTTCTTTGCTTCAGTCTTTACTGCTAAGACCTCAGGAACCCCAGGCCCTGGAGAGCAGGGAAGAAGTCTGAAGAAGTCAGAGGGCTGGAGCACCTGCCCTATGAGGAACGGCTGCGAGAGCTGGGCCTCTTCAGCCTGGGGAAGAGAAGACTGGGGGGGGATCTGATCAATGTGTACAAGTACCTGAAGGGAGGGTGTCAAGGGGACAGGGACAAACTCTTTTCAGTTGTCCCATGTGACAGGACAAGAGGCAGTGGACAGAAACTGAAGCACAGGAAGTTCTGCCTGACCGTGAGGGGGAATTTCTTCCCTGTGAGAGTGACAGAGCACTGGACCAGGTTGCTCAGAGAGGTTGTGGAGTCTCCTTCTCTGGAGCTATTCAAGGCCCGCCTGAATGCAACCCTGTCTAACATGCTCTAGGTGACCCTGGTGAGCAGGGAGGTTGGACTAGAGGATCCTTCCAACCTTACTGATTCTATGATTAAGAAAGGAAGACTTGGTCAAAGAAGATTGTTAGACATCATTTAAGAGAACTTGACACCCCTAAGTCCATGGACCCTGATGGGGTGGACCCAAGAGTGCTGAGGAAGCGGGTGGATGTTATTGTTAGGACACTCTCCATCATCTTTGAAAGGTCATGGAGAACAGGAGAGGTGCCTGAGGACCAGAAGAAAACCAGTGTCACTACGGTCTTCAAAAAGGGCAAGAAGGAAGACCCAGGGAAATACAAGTCAGTCAGCCTCACCTCCATCCCTGGAAAGGTGGTGGAGCAGCTCATCCTGGATACCATCTCTAAGCACATGAAGGATAGGAAGGTGCTCAGAAGTAGTCAGCATGGATTCACCAAGGGGAAATCCTGCTTAACTGATTTGCTAGCCTTCTATGATGGAGTGATTGGCTGGGTAGATGAGGGGAGAGCAGTGGATGTTGTGTACCTTGACTTCAGCAAGGCTTTTGACACTGTCTCCCATAATATCCTTGTAGGGAAGCTGAGGAAGTATGGACTAGATGAGCAGATAGTGAGGTGGGTTGAGAACTATCTGAAAGGCATTGCTCAGAGGGTTGTGGTTAGTGACACAAAGTTTAGTTGGAGGTCTATAGATAGCAGCGTCTCGCAGGGGTCAATACAGGGTCCGGTCTTGTTCAACTTATTCATCAGTGACCTGGATGAAGGGACAGAGTGGACTCTCAGTAAGTAAGTTTACTGATGATACAAAACTGGGAGGAGTGGCTGTGCTGCCATTCAGAGGGACCTCAATAGCATGGAAAGATGGACAGAGAGGAACCTCATTATGTTCAACAAAGTTCAGAGTGCTGCTGCTAGGGAGGAATAACCCCACGCACTAGTATGGTCTAGAGGCTGACCTGCTGGAAAGCAGCTYTGCAGAGAAGGACTTGGGGTCCTGGTGGACAACAAGTTGAGCATGAGCCAACAATGTGCCTTTGTGGACAGGAAAGCCAATGATATTTTGGGTTGTATTAGGAAGGGCATTGCCAGCAGGCCAAGGGAGGTGATCCTGCCCCTCTACCTAGCCCTGATGAGGCCACATCTGGAGTACTGTGTCCAATTCTGGCTTCTCCAATACAAGAGAGACATGGAGCAAGTCCAGTGGAGGGCTATTAAGATGATTAAGGGATTGGAGCATCTCTCTTATGAAGAAAGGCTGAGAGAGCTGGGACTGTTCAATGTGGAGAATACTGAGGGGGGATCTTATCAATGTGTATAAGAATCTGAAGGGAGGGTGAAAAGACGATGGGGCCAGACTCTTTTTAGTGGTGCCCAGCGATGAGAGGCAACAGGCACAAAGTGAAACACAGGAAGCTCTGTCTGAACATGAGGGAAAATTTATTGTGAGAGTGACTGATCACTGCAGCAGGTTGCCCGGAGAGGTTGTGCAGTTTTCTTCACCAGAGACATTCAAAAGCCATCCAGACAGGGTCCTAGGCAATTTGCTATAGGTGACCCTGTTTGAGCAGGTGGGGGATGATCTCTAAATGTCCCTTCCAACCTCAATGATTATGTGATTCTTTGAAATTTTACACTATTGGTATTTCTAAAATTAAGTATATTTTGTTCAAAAAGGAGCTCTTAATCTCAGCAAAAATGTTGAAAATTTTTATGTTCAAAGAAGGCAAGAAAAAGGTCATTCTTGTTAAAGCAGTGCAAATTTTTCTTTATATGTGTGATATATGTATGAATCTTATTGAATCTTCTCTTCCCTAAATTCAGAAGCTAGTGCTTTTCTTCATTAATTCACTTAAAAATAGGTACCTACAGGCGCTTATTAATAGACAGATGTCAACTTTAGGATGCTATCTTATAGGCAACATATACAACTTTTGTAAGCTTCCAGTAATTTTGAAGGAAAAAAACAGGCAATATTTAAATGTGTACATTGACAATGTATACCTGAGGTCCTTTCCAATGTTAAATTCTGTCTGTCATTCCAAATGTGATAATAACATATAACACTATGTGAGCATGGAGACTGCAGAATGTTGATTTTTACAGTCTTTACATAACCTCAGGTTTCATATTGGCATAAACCTTTTATATTGAATTTTTAGATCCATAAGATAGCAGAGACATCATATTAAATTGATGTATTTTTGGAATAGATTTTTTTTTTAATGTTATGATGTAGTATGGTACTGCATATACTCTGAATATAATCTTGAGATTTAGAGTTTTCCTGACTAAACTTTTCAATTGTTTCATCCTCTATATGGATCATTCAGAGAAACCTAGTGGAACTGAGCCTGCATCCTTGTGATGAGTGTTTTTGCAGTTTCCTTTTATATGTGTTTTAGCCTTCACTATCATTCAGTGACTCAGATATCTGCCAAAAATATGTATTTCTTATACCTGGTTGTATTTCATGCTTTTGTACTTTAGCTGTGCTACCACTACTGGAGAACATTGTTGTAGTATGTTTGTTAGACTTGCTAAAGCCACCCCCTCGTCTCAGATTTCATACTTTAAAGAACATTTCAGCCATTTAAATTAAAAAAGTAACTGGAGTAGGAGTTATTTTTTATTGTAATTTTCTTATTTTCATTTAAAGAAGAAAAATAAAAGAAATTCTTGTATATGCAACAGCAAATTGTCTTTATCCAAATCTTTCAAAAAGTTGTTAAGGATAAATAGAAGTAATGATTCAGAAGAACTATTAGTTATTTTACCTTGGTTTGTCGCAGGCCATTACATTTCATTTAAATATTTCTGCACTGAGCATTGTAACTTGCATTTGACTAAAACATAACTTTTTGCAGAATATCAGACATTGATTTGAAGACATCAAAAGATGGAAAAATTACTCCTTTCCTGTGTAATTTGTTCCGAATAATAATCATCCTAGTTGTTATGAAAAACCCATCATTGTTTCTCAGCTGAGTTTGTCTAGCTCTGACTTTTACGAATTTCTCCTTGTAATGCTTTTCTCTGCAGTCTGAAAGAGCTCTTCAGCACCTACTATTTTCTCCCTGTAGAGGTCTTCAGACACTGTAATCAAGTCATCTCTCAGTGGGTTTTTTTGATAAACTAAATRTATTGAGCTCTTTAAGCTACTCACAGTAAGATTTTTCTCCAGTCCTTCCAGTTATTTTTGTAACTTTTATGTGTGCTTTCCAACTTTTCATATTCCTTTTTTTTCACTGTGAACAAGATAACAATTYCATCAGTGCCATCTGTACAAGAAAAACTGCCTTTCTACATCTCCTGTTTCAGACATTTAATGGAAATTAGTCCTTTTTAGCACAGATTTGCAGTCCGAACTTTTAGTGAGTTTTTGTTTAGACTGACAGCTGGGTTCTATTCACAGCTGCTTTTCTTTTCCAGGAGGAAAACTCCTAGTCTGTTAATATGTCTTGTATTTTCTAGCTAAATACTCTTGCATTTGTGTTTCAACAGGCTTACATTCTTACAGGCTACTATGTGAACAACGGGACAGAGCAACTTGTTTGATGGAAAGCCCATTTGGGACATTGATCTGGAAGAGCTAGGGATGCCCAGTTCTGGCTGGCGTGTGCACTGTCACCTCTGCTCAGCCCCTGGTCTTGGAGAAGTTCAAGCTGGGGCAGAGGGAGACTGGACCGTGGTGGTTGTGCACTGCGTGTAGAGCTTTTGTTGCTGCTTCCTTCTGGTTCGCTTTGACCAGATATCCCTAATGCATTCCTTGCTGTAGCTTTATTCAAGATATAAGTCTGGATTTGGACTATACATCAGGCAGCAGACAACATGCTCCCAGGAAGCAAGGATGAGAAATCTTTACAGCCATTTGCAGCAGTTGGTAGAGGGATGAAGAGTGAGAAGAGTTTACTTTCGTTTCCCTTGCAGTTCTCTTTTCTATGCTTTGAACCAACATTTCGTTTCATTTTCTCAACAGATTGTAATCTAAGTGATTTAGAAAAACTGATGGGTTTATTTATGACTTTATGTTGGTCATAAAATGTCATTTTTGTTCATATTTTAATTAAAAGCTAACCTACTTAGCAGGCTCATTTGTCAATACTCTGAAACACTGCTGAAGATTTTTTGCAATTATTTTTGATGTTACACATTTAAAGGCAAATAAACATGTTGCACTGTACAATGTTCACTAGCTGGACTGGCCAAGGCTTGTATTTTCATATGTAAATTGATTAATGATGTGTAGCAAAATCTGGCTAGACATGTTTCTGTGTGCTTCACGCGCGCACCTTTTGGTGAGAGCACACATTCAAGGCAGGTGAAACAGTTTTGGGCACAGAAAATCTGCCATTGAATCTCATAATAAATTGATACCAATGAGCAGCAGTAACTGCTTAAGGAAAAGGAAAAGAAAGCATTTGAGAAAGGAGTGTTAAGTATGTCCCTATATTAATAATGAGGAAAAGACAGAGGCTCTCCTTCACCCATTGTGCGTGTAGCAGAGTTGGAAGCAGTTCTCTGCATCTTGGGACACAATCTGTTGCCCCAGCAGTTAGATTACTATTGTGGCAGAGCAACGGCACAATAATAAAATATAAATAAAATAAAAACGGCAATCTGCTGTCTCAAATACTGGATCCTAGTGTTTTCTGTATTTTAAGATTCTTAGCAGTTAAGCACTTGGTTTTAATGAAATTAAAGAGTACAGAGAAATTATTGCTATGATTTTTTTTCCCCGCTGTGATTTTGTACTTAGAAAACCACCATATTTTACATTTTGTGTCAGGAGAGAGATGATAACTGGGAAAAGCTGAGGGTAAGAATGGAAGAGCAGTTGGAAAAGTAGGAGTAAAGGAGGGAATTGCTAAAACTCATATAAACTGGCACTGTTGCATAGAATTCAAGGAAGAAAAACTACCCTAGAGGAGAGAATAACCATCAGACATAATAGTTAACGCAGATTCTTTCCAGAGAATGGGATGCCCATTACCTCCACTAAAAAAATCTGCAAAGCTGGTAATCAGCTATAAGTTAGCTATAAGTAAAGGAAGTTAGTTTTTGTCACTTCCAAATGTAAGTAATGGTATTTGTTTGTATATTGATTTGAGAAGACATAATTGAAACCAGTATTTGAATAAACTGGATTAAATTCATTTATATATCTCTTTGCCCATGGAGGGCAGTTCTAATTGATAATACAGTTGCTGAGGGACTGAGTAAAATGCATTTACTATCATGCCAATGGACCTAAATGTGTGTGCCCTTTTGTGCAAATCAGAAATGATAGTGAAAAACTAACTATGGCAAAGGTTCCCTGACAAATTATTATGTATTTTAATATGCTAATGTAACAGTATTTTGATATAGAAAAGCCTCATTTTTTGTTTTTCAGATATACAAAGATGAAGACAGCAACCAACATCTACATTTTCAATCTGGCTTTGGCAGATGCACTAGTTACCACTACTATGCCTTTCCAGAGCACTGAGTACATGATGAACTCTTGGCCATTTGGGGATGTGATCTGTAAAATAGTTATTTCAATTGACTATTACAACATGTTTACCAGCATATTCACACTGACTATGATGAGTGTTGATCGATATATTGCTGTGTGTCATCCTGTGAAGGCTCTGGACTTCCGTACTCCTCTCAAGGCGAAGATAATTAACATCTGTATCTGGCTATTGTCCTCCTCTGTTGGCATATCTGCCATAGTTCTTGGAGGAACCAAAGTCAGAGAAGGTGAGTGTGAGCATTCAGATTTGAACTTTTTTATTTCTCAAATGGCATAAAATGTAGCTTGGAATGTTGACAGAACTGGATTGAGTCATACTTCAATAATTTATGCATGCCATCATATTGCGCATTCTATGTATTGTACATACTGCAATCCACATTCCTTGGTTAAAAATGTATGTCTAAATTTCTGACGCTTTGAAACATATTGTGGAACATTTGAGTATGGGATATAAATAATTTAAGCTCAGATGCTGCTGCCAACTAAAAGAACAAAATGCACTTTAAAATATTGTCCTTGCAAAGATGAGACCATCAAAAACTAAGAGTGACAGCAGGGGAGAGTAATCATGGATTTGAACACTGTGGAGAGATCAAAGAGGATCAGCTTAGGATGAAACTTGAAATGTGGATTGAAGGTGATTTGTGAGAGTAATTTTGACAAAGTTCCAAGAACAGAAACTAGCTTGCCTGTCATTAGTATTAGTATTAAAATCATCATTAGTATTAAAACCTGGCAGCTGATTATAAACAGCCAATTCACAGAACTTGAAGGTGTGGTGAAGGATGGAAAAAAGTCAATACCTGGAAAGAGAAATTTGAGGCAAATGCCTTAAAAAAGATAATATCAGAAATTCTGGTATAGAAAGGAATGGGGATGTACATGAGGACTTGGAAAGGCTGAGACTAAAACCAGCAGGGCGACAGAATATAGAGTATGGCAGAGAAGCAACTTCAAGAATACAAAGTCAATGAGATTTGTATGTAGAGCACCTGTAGACTTCACCTGAAATTTCTAATCTATTAAAAACTGCAGATTTATTCTCTCTAATAGCGATTCATTGCTAAAGMTGGTCATCTAGGGAGTTAAACTTATTTTGAAATCCTTCTTGAGAAGGAAAGAGGAGAATCTTTCTCACACACATAYTCTTTAKRCCCACAAACATGATAGCCACAGTGCAGGAACAATTCTATGTTTCCAAAAGACTTGAGGCCTCTAATGATGTCCTTGTGTTGAGCTTATCTTGTTATTGATATCTCTATAAAATATAAAAAGTCATGCATATTTATTTTGGTGGTACTGTTGTTTGAAATGTAAACAATCTTTTGAAGAAAGATTAATAAGTTCCTATATTGATAATCTCATCTTCCAAGAGAAATGGTAAACTTTATGGGACACTAATTTATCCAGCAGTGAAAACAAATGCCCAGTATTAAACTGTTTGACATAGATCAATGCTAACAAAACATCAATGCACATTAACAGTGGCTGAAGGGCTGATTGGTCTGGTTGCTGTTCAAGATGTACAGATTTCATTCTTGGTCTTGTTCTTGTGATAGGTAAGTGCCAGGAGAGTCCTCTGGAAACAATTATTTGAGGTCTTTAGAAGGTCAAACGTCCTGCTCTCTGGCACTATCACTCTACTCACCAGTAAAGCTTTGACAGGCTCTATAAAACAATGCCCGTCTCAGGAAAAAAAACACTTTTAGGCATCTTCATTTGGGAAGAATAATTGTCTGACTCATATGTATGAACTCCTCAAGGCTCTGAAATGCTGTCTCAGTCAGGTGTTCTGTTTGGAGCATGCTTAACTAGCAGAGTATTCCTGTTATTCAATATAACCATCACATATGGAACAGGGGGTTGCTCTGAGGACAGAAATGAGTAAAGTTTCTCATGCCATGCAGCAAGATTTTTTTCTCCCACCCGCCTCCAACAAAGTAGAAACTAATAATACACATCTCAGCTGGGCAAAATGAGTTCTGAAATTATGGACAAATGCTCCTCAGCCCCTACTATTCACCCCTGCTTGCCTGATCAAAGGTCTCTCTTGAGCATTTATTGCCARTTATCTTGTCTAGTGTGTTTGTGAACTGATCTGATAAATGGCATAGGGGATGCAGCAAGGATACTTCCTTTGCTTGACAGCTGCAGCTCAGGACTGAAATTTTAATTTCTATTAGTGAAAATATTTGAGGCAATCTATCAGAAATATGTTTCCTGTGTCAGGATTAAAATTAATTTCAGACCATAATTTATCAAAAACATTTTAAAATATATTTATACTAAAATACTAACTAAAATTCAGTATTTTTCTCTAAATATATTAATCTGGTTGGAATAGCTACTTTCCTTCTTGAGTGAGAAAGGTCAGTATGAAATCTTAAGTGCTCATTTAGTAACATTGCTCTTAATTCCACATATTTTTATAAGAATAAAATATAAAACGGATTTTATTCTCTTCCCAAGTTGCTGGAAAAGGTTAGGTATTGTGCATCATTTCCAAGGGTCTTTGATGGTTAGCTAGTTGTAAACTAGGATTCCATGTATTTCATTGTATTATATATGCGAAGTGAAATACATGAATATTGATGAATTAAAAAAATCATTTTGCATAGAAAATAAACAGTAATGAGATCTAAAACAATAACTAAATTTGTATTTGATTATTAGAAATTCTAAACTATCTTGTCACTTACAAATCATATTCTAGCATAGCAAGCATGCTCATATTTAATCCGAATTTTAAAATATTTTGAAAAGTTATTAGTACTGAAGTTCACTGATACATGTTGGGATGTGTATTCGAGACTTTTTGAAGGGCAAAATAGATTTTTGCCGTTGTTACACATGAAATTTGAGTGCCACATTGCCCTCTTAGATACAGTCAAATCTAATTCCATTGTTCTGAATCAAAGAATTCTACCTACATGACACTTTTTAGCCAAAACAGGTAACTATCGTAGTTCATTCTTCACTTTCTTGAGTACTAAAAGTGAACTATAGTTTACAGTTGAATACATGATGATTGCTGCTAATGAATTTCATTTTACTAGAAAATTTTGGACTAATTTCTGGCTTTCCTTTCCCATCCCTGGAAATCCTATCTGCATTCTTAGCTCTTTGGTGTGGGATTACGGTTGGACTGCTGTTAGAATTGTTTTCCTAGCTGCAGTTGAAGTGTTTCATGCCTCCGGCATGACTTTAGCTATTCAGCAGCTTCGTGTCATGAGCTCCTGTCCCCTTGGATGTAGCACCGTAACTGCATCCATATGCCTTCCCGTGGCTTTGTCAAGGTGATTTGGCTAGCATACAAATTTTAAACAGCACAGGTCATTCTAACCTGATTATTTGATAAATGTGGGCCAGACACTAACTGTGTATGAAATCAGAGTAGTAGAGCTGAGCAGGCAGTTTCCCCTGGGARGGGGTTTTGATGAGCAGCTGGATGTGGTCCAGAGCAGTCAGCCCTGATCACACCCCCAGTTTACCCAGGAGGACACACCTGGCTGCAGCRGTGCTGGTGTCGCTACTGTGGCTGAATCCTAACTTCGTTGCCATGATGTGCTACAGATAACAACAATAATCAATGTGAAAACTTCTTTGAAGACGATTTTTGATGTTTCTGATAAACCTAGATCATAAAAGATTTAGACAAGTTGTCCAAGAGTCATAACCTTATGAAACCGTACTTGTGCCATCAACTTAGTATTCTCCATGAGGCTTGAAAGATGTGCCTTTTCATTTTTCAGCCTTCAGAATTGGCCATTAGTCATTATATTCTTTATAAAGAAGACTCAAAATRTTTTACTTTAATTTCAGCTTTTTAATTTGAATGTTCTAGCATTCAATATGATCCAGTAACAGTTTTCTGATATCTAACCATAAAAATATCTTTATGATATCATAATGATRACTTTTTCCCCCTTGTTACTTTTCAAAATAAATTCTCTATTTGCTTGATTTGTGAGGCATTCAGACATAAAGGAAATATGGTTTGATGGAATTTTCTCTGACTAGTTCTGCTGGAGACAGATATAAAAATGTTATGTGCAACAATATATTGAATCTTTCCATCTTTAATTCTGATCCAATAAAAGCCAATAATTTATAAAGGAATGATGAATTTGATAAGGAAAATGAAAATACCCTAAAGAATAATGCAGTGCTTTAGAGGATAGAATCTAAACTGAAATTCAGAGTGAAAAATCCCTGTGTTACCTTGACTTGTCTACAGGAGAATTCATCTGCTCATAGTGGTTGTAAATTTACCCCTTCTTTGGCTTTTTTGTTTCTTGTTTTTCCATATAGATTATATGCTGGAAGGCTGCAACACTTCAGCAGGTGAAACCTAAAATATTTAAWTCCTTAGCAGGAATAGTCTCCTGTCAATGGACTATTACTAGGACATCAAATAATTTGTTAGCCTGTGACTCTGAATCCTAGTATGGGCAAGGAGAAAGGGAGTAGGCTAGATCCTGCAGGCTCTACACAGGCTGAATTTTCAATGAAGTGATTTGTGGAAAAGCAGATTATACTGCATTYGACTCTGCACAAGCATACATTTTCTCTGCCTCTGTTTRACTGAAAAGAAGTTGTTGCCAGGAAATAAGTTTCCTGAATGCAAGCACTTACATGTATTTCATTTGCACTGAAGAAGGCACATGGGAAAACATTATTACACAATTATCACATATTGGCAAAATCTTCCTGAGACCAAAAACCTCATTTAGCTCTCACTATTCATGATACCTAAAATCTGCCTCCTCCCACAGGCAAACGCATACATAGCTCAATAATAAGGTTTCTAGTCTGTTGAACATGTTCTCATTCTGGCTTTAAATTTCAATTAAGGAAAAAAGGGAAAAAAAKGAAAAAAAATCTGTTCAGCCCATCTTCATAAATTTTTATTTTTATGTCTCTGCATTTTTATCTCCTCATATAGGAAACAAAATTTGTACAGTGTTATACATTTTAAAAAGCCCAGCTCCCTCTAAGTAATTTCTAGAAACAGCCACATAAAATCAGTTTCAATTGTAATTGAAATCTTTCCTTGGGGTGACGTAGTAACTCCATTTATTAGCACCACATTATCTGATAATGACTTTTGCTATCTTATATTATGATAATGTTATTGTTTAGAACATGTAATAATAACACAATTTTCTTATTGTTTCTTCTATTCTTAGATACTGCTAGCACTGAGTGTTCCTTGCAATTTCCAGACAGAGATTACATGTGGTGGGACACCTTCATGAAAATCTGTGTTTTTGTCTTTGCATTTGTTATTCCGGTCCTCATTATAATTGTTTGCTATACTCTGATGATCCTACGTCTTAAAAGTGTACGACTGCTCTCAGGGTCCCGAGAAAAGGATCGAAACCTGCGCCGCATCACCAGACTGGTTCTTGTGGTTGTGGCAGTATTTATTATCTGTTGGACGCCTATTCACATTTTTGTGCTGGTGGAAGCGTTAGGGGATGTGTCCCACAGTACTGCGGCTATCTCCAGCTACTATTTCTGCGTTGCTTTGGGTTACACCAACAGCAGCCTCAATCCGATCCTGTATGCTTTCTTGGATGAAAACTTCAAGAGATGTTTCAAGGACTTCTGCTTTCCGTTTAAGATGAGGATGGACAGGCAGAGCACCAGCAGAGTCAGAAACACYGTGCAAGACCCGGCCTATATGAGGGAAACAGATGGGACAGAGAAACCTGTATGACTAGTCGTGGAAATGTCATCTTACTGTCCTCAAGAGAGAGAAGAATCCAATGACCTAGGACTGACTCAGATTACTACTGCAGTTTGAACTAGACTCATCCAGAGAGCTATTTCTGGAATAGTTAAGCAATTCTAGGAGTTTGAACTAAAGCAAATTAATTATTGGCAAACAAGAAACTCCTGAAAATAAATGAAAAGGACCTGACTGGTGGTCAGGTCTGAGGGCCATATTTACTGTAGAGCATGTCTGGGGAGATAGCAGATACTTATTACTGTGCCAGGTTACTCCGGATAAGGAAAGCTCTAGCTTTTCTCTTTACGGTGTGTAAGGTAATATTAAGCAACATTTGGTCATAACACCGAGTTATGCTAGAAAAAACATTTTGACCTGACAGTAATTGCTTCTGAAATACTTAGTTTGAAAACTTGATTTGTTGTACTCTTTTACAGTGAAGAATGTTGCTTATGTTTCTGCAGAACACTAACAGAGTTATAGTTGATATTCTCCTCAACTAATATATCTATAATATTTGTTTGTGCTGTGGAAATCCAATTAAGCATGATCTGCTTACATACCAAAGTGATTTTATCATGTCTGTATATGGTAAAGTATTTCAGTGTTTCAAAATATGTATTGAGATTTAAGGTAAATTGCTAGTATATTTTTAGCACATGCTTAGTCACCTGTGTTATGTTTTTCATGTGTGATTTTCCAAGATGATTGCATATTTACTGATTGTGAAAAATATACTATGCATTTCAGCAATGTATTTTCGATAWGAAACAGGAAAATTTCACATTCTTCTTTTGGTACAAAACTGATAAAGAATRTCCCACATTTATAATAGTGGAACATAAATACTTGCATCCATTTTCAGTAAAGAACAGTCTTAAAAATAGTTCTGAACCTTTTTTCCAGGACAATTTGCAAGCAAACCAAAATAAATATTTGRAGAGTTGTTATTAGAAACCAGTACACTAATGAAGTGGTCTGATACAGAGGAAATTAATATGAAATATATTATATGTGCTCTAATGGCACTTGAAAGTGAAAGTTCTCATTTTATTAGTGAGAGTAAGTTTTTCTTAGATACAGTCCTATGAAATCAATGAATTTTTTTGTTTTCCTGTGAAGATGGAGAAGCCAAAGCACAGAGAAGTTACTGACTTGCTGAAGGTAAGATAATTGCAAAACTGAGTCTAACCTCCCACCTTCACTTGGCAGTCTTTAGTCTTCCTAACTGTTAAATATTACTAACCCTATTTCTATTTTCCCAAAGCATGGGGAAATATTGTTATTATCTTCACYGAGAACAAGTTTAGCCACTAGGAGACTTGACAACTTTTTTGTTTCARCAAAATCAATAAGGTGAGTGCCTTTACCACATACTACGTTTGCTGAGAAACACAGTTCAGTTTGGTCCTAGTGGACCATAAAACCAATTAACTAAAAATTATTCGTGCACACTAGTACAAATCTTGAGATCTGCCATTGTAGCTTGCAGTACAGRTCTTGCAGAAGTGCTGTAGAGATGTGTTTGATATTCTTTATTTTCAAATATTGTCACATATGTCAAATAGTTTTTGTGCTGGGTGAACAAACGCAGCTACCTTCATCTTGCAGTACCAAAGTAATCTTGAACAGCCAGTGGTCTTTAYAGCTGTTTAGTGAAGCTGCTATGTGGATCAGACCTTGTGAAATTCAGGCCATGAGGCTTAGTACTTCAGAACTAACTGCTCTAATGTAATTAGTTTTGTTAGTGAAAATATTGAAAATAATCTTTGCTGGCTAAATCTAGCATTTTTTGATTGTTTCTAAGTGATAAGTGAATAGCTGACCTCAGGACACCRGATTTGCCTGAGGAGATGAATGAAGTTCACACAATTGATTGTATGATTCTAATTTCCTCTGTCTGTCGRTCTCTTTTATTCTGAAGTTTAAATAGCCACAACAAGAGAATGCTTAAGGTAAAAATTAAAATCAGAAATATTTATCAAGTTAGGAATAAACGAACTGTGAAAGAAATAGGGCCTAATGAATTATTTTCATTCAAAAAAACTTGCATTCCTTTCCGTCTTTTACTAGTGTATTGTGTATGTTCATCTGTTTCAATAGAGTTATTGTTCCATACATTATGTGCAATGATGAATGAAAAATCAATGCTATTCTTAAGTTGTAAAAAGAAAGAAATCTGATCATCAAATTTTCGTGATGACTTTTATTTTTTGTTGAGATCATCTTCCTTATATTTGGGGGAAAACATGTGATCCTAGCAAATTTTCTGGGTCTGAAAAAATAAGGCTTGAAAAGAGATACAAAAAATGTGTACTAAAGATTGATTTCTTTCCGTTGAACATTAACAGACAAAATTAGTTTGGATAAAGCAGAAGGAAGTTTTGGAGGTTKTCTTGTAAAATTAGGAGACCTACCATGCTTCACTGAATAGCAAAGGAAAGTTGGAGTTGTTCACAGAACTYGCTTCCAGATGCTTATTTTCCCATTGTTTGTTCAACAGTTTCCAGGCTACAATAATTAATAGGTAAATCCAGTTATTTTCACAGGGACATACAYGCATAATGACTTTGGTAACCTGTATTTAATCCTTGTAAAGTACCTTACTTTGCACATAACTCCAGACAAGTGATTTGCCTTCGCTCTTGTTTAGCCACCTATCATCTCCTTCAGCTGAAGGATTTTAGCATCAGCTCCTTGGTGTGTTCAGTTCCCTAGCTGTAAAACAGGGATGATGAGGGCGGTACAAGGAGTTTTAGGGCAGCAGCGGTGGTAATGAATGGATCACCTTTGTGCACCTTCAGAGAGCTTCAGTAAAATAGGTGGTGCAGGAGTATGGTGCAGCCCATTCTCCCAGGCCCCTCAACCACCGCAAACGAGCCTGTTGTTATCTGTACCACTGGTACACTATCTGTTATMGGAGTGCTGCTATCTACTTCACAGCGACTTCCAGAGCAAAAAATTTCTTGGGATGACATGAAGGCGGATTAYGCAGCTGTAATTACTAGACATGCGGTGAAATATGGGCTTTCTTCCTGTTGCAGGCTCAATAAATGTGCTCCAGATTTCCTTTCATTTCTTCCCCATCTCTGGAAGCTCACATTTTCCGAGTGCCATCAGAGAAATGTAGCCTGAGAGAAGTGTCATTTGATCTGGTAGAGGGGTTTGTTCCCATRATGTAATTGGGATATTAGGGAAGCACCTTCTGTGTTTCCTGCTTTTTATCATTTAAAAATCCTATATATGTAAAACAGCATCCGGGTTCAGCGCTTCTGTCTATGCTTCAGAAAGCACAGCAAAGAGTACTCCTACTGAGTTACCGAAGTTTGTAGGCCAAGTATCTTCTCTGAAATTTCACTTTGGCTTTACAGGGTAGATGCACCAGACCAAGTAGAAGATGGAGGACTGTTTTGGTCTCACCTCTCTCTTTCTCTCCTGCTACCATGAGGTTTAATTATCCTTAAGATTTACATACTTTATAGTTGCCACTAGACAGCCACTATAGTTAATTTTATGTGCTTTCTAGTGAGATTGCAAAAARCAATTAGGAGTAAAGAATGACTAGGAATTTTGTTCAAACCTCTYTAACCCCAAGTATTTAACTAGGCCCAAATGTTTTTGTATATAGATGAACTTTTCTTAGCATTCCACATGGAATAATAGTGTTTTTAAAAAGAAAAAAAAGACTGTTTTCTGGGATGATGAAACCCAGTAAAATCCCTGTGTATCACGTTCCTCACCTTCCTTATTGTTACTTATCTTCCACACATTGAATTTTTCTATATTCAAATATGAAAGCTACTGCCTATTTTTGACATTGTTCTCTAAAAACCAAGGTGACCACTGTTCCTTTTGCCTTCAGTTACAGTTCAGTAGCTCTTTGATTCTTRCTGTCTGAGACTACATTATAACAGATTTTTGTTTTATTTAACGGCAGTTATGATTTCCTCCTAAGCTAATGAAAGCAAATAGATATTGAAAGAAAGACAAATTACATAACTAATTTCCATGACAGACATAGACTGGAAACAGAAAGCAAATATAATTAGATAATTAACAAACAGAATACTGTTCCTCCACTGTACATTTTAACAAACAATGGAATAAATAAAGGCAGAAAATCTCACATGTGGTGGTGAGAGTGTGAAGGATGGGAYGTTTGGGTGCACAAGAAATAGCCACTTCTTTCCTTGTGTCTGCACATGTATATGTATATGGAAATCTATTCAGTGCCTCACTGCTAGTACATTTAGCATGCATTAGATTGAAGAAGACACAAATATTCAATATTATTTTTTTCTGGCTATATGGATAAATAAAGTGCTAAGGAAGATTATGCATCATTACTAAAATATAAGAAATAAGATGTGCTCTCCTACAGTGTGTGAATGGGAATATGTTCAGGTAGTTGTTGCTCTGGACTGAGGTGATTAGTTGTGGGAGCTGCTGTCTTGTTTTGAATTGGACTTAAACATTTTCAATTTAGCATCTGGCAAAGTAGCTAGCAAGCTGCCACTCATACAGTCTTAGATTAAACAACCGGGCATAGAAGGAATCTTTTGAGCTGCACATGTTCATTTCCATGTTTTTCTGTGATGATACCAGATGGGACCAAAAGAGCAACTTTCACAATACTGTGAGAACAGTCAGATTTTGTATTATTTCCAGTATGCTAAGAAAAAACTTCTAGYTGTGATCTGTGTTGCTCACTGTCACAGATTAAGCCAAGTGTATGATATTTGAGGTGTTCCAGGAGGAATATATGATCTTAAAAGTCCTGGGGGAAAAATAATGGCACACAGGCATTGCAGTTATCTGTATCTTTTTTATACATAGTAACAATCCTTTTCTAATAGGAAGCCTAAARAAGGCTTTGTATTTTCTCCAGCTAAAGCAAGGCGGTGCACCTAGTTTTTAAGTCAGAGCAGCACCTTAAACTGTTTAGCTATGGCTCATCACCATTCAAAAGGAATTTATGTCCCAAAGGGAAAAGAAGCTACATTCAAAACTAGGCATACAACTGTGCATGTAGTTTCTAGTAGAGTTTAAGTGTCTTCTCTCATCTATGCCTTTAAAAATTGCCTCCCTGCAGTAACATAAGACATAGCGCTTTATTTAAGGCTAGACAGTGAGATATCCTTTGATCTGTTAGCAAACAAAAGAGAAGACAGGGAGCAGTAAAGCTTACTTTTTTGTTTGTTTGTTTGTTTTTAAGAATTTTAGACTTGCAAAATAAAAGATGTCAATGAAATGATGTGATTTTACTCCAGATAAAGATTCGGCAAAT
This sequence comes from Rhea americana, assembly GCF_003343005.1. Taxonomy (NCBI): domain Eukaryota; kingdom Metazoa; phylum Chordata; class Aves; order Rheiformes; family Rheidae; genus Rhea; species Rhea americana. The sequence goes on from NW_028186523.1 coordinate 5,060,509, forward strand.
GGAGTTGACAGGGTAGCCACGAAGGTGTTGCCCAACATCCAAAMCCATTTTTCAAATTCTCAGAGAATTTTCATTAAAAATAGCCATCTCGAAGAAAACAGAGTTTTCCTTAAAAATTCAGACCTGCTCACCTCTGCCAAGTTATGGCCAATGTAAGCAGGCCATTGCTGAAATGATATAATTGCCTGTTATCAAATGTTTGATATCCAGACTTCATATTAAAATGTTGAAATGCCATTTTTTTGCTTGCAGTTGTAACTGGCTGAAAAATTTATGTTTATTAGCTAAAAGCTAATATGTCCAGCTTTGTTGGTAGAATTTGACTTCCTCTTAAGCAACTTTGACTGTATAATAGAAATCCTAGAAATACATTTTTGAGAGATTATTAATAATAGAAACAATGGAAGGAAAAGAATAAAGCGGAGCAAAGCCAATTTACCATACAGAAGGAGGACAGACTGCTTAAAAAAGAAAGTTAGAGTCATTTGATGTTTCTTTTCCATACTCTTGTTGTGAAAGATCACACAAATTTTTTTTTGCAAAAGTTACATGTTGGGCTCTATCATGAAAAAACAAATTATTCTGGATTACTAATTTCAAAGTGCTGATTTTAAGATTACAAAGTTTCCTATATTAGTGTTGCTCTCTGATAAGTTACTCAGTATGCATACTAATAAGAGGCTGAAGAGATATAAAAATGGCAATCAAGCATAATAGCCTTGTCTTCTCTGATCTGCCTCCTCACAGAAACATAGTATTTCTGAATTTCTGGAATTCTGTTGCAGGTCTAAATACTTGTGATGCTGCCTAAAAGACAGAGCTCTAAAATGATGAATGTRTGTATGGTAACATGACGACACGGTGCTCGCAGCAAGCTGTTTGACACATACGAAATGGTAAAACTAGCAGATGAGTGAGAAATGACACTCAGATGCTGAGAAACTCCAAGCTCAGTGATTCAACAATACCTTAATATGTTGAGATATTTTTAGGAAAATTTAAAGGGAAAATTCTATTCTGTGAAAGACAACTGGAAAACTTTCAGTGATTTAGGCCAGGATTTCTCTTTGTTGCAGTAAATGAACATTGTCCTTGAGGAGAAGACAGAGGACAATTATGCTAGGATATTTTTTAATTACTTATAAGTTCTTAATCCACAATAACGTTTGTTCCAAAAGAGAGSTTTCAACTGGCTGAAGCAAAATATTTTGACCTGTTTTGTTTCTTGAAAATCCTGGAAGTTTGACATCTTATCTTGATTCAGAACCAGGTGGGAAWTTTCAGAATTTCCCACAAAAGAGGGAATTTGCTGGGTCAATATAGTCTTTTCATTACCAGCTAGGAAGAGGACCAGGATGCTATATACGCGATAGCAGCCAGAAGTAGAAGACCTTGTGAGGAGAAGACCTTTCTGGATATGAACCGGTTTGGGTATCAGTACAGTACAGCAGTGGCTGCGTAATGCTGACTGAAAGGTAGAGCTTCTTAATGCAGCATGGCCATAGCATAGTCAACCAAATAAATGTGCAGGATGCTACTTTGCRTTATGTGAACTTTTTTGACTTGGGTTTCCATTAGCTAAGGTTTTTCTACACYGAATTAGCTTATTGACTCTTGGAACAAGCACACAGAAGATTTGGTTTGTTTAGTTTATAAAGTGAATTGGACAGGTCACACTCCAGATAGTGAAAAAGAATAGAGAGGTGATAACGGAGGTCTGTCATCACTGTGCAAGAATAATGATATAACTTTTTTTGAAAAAAATAATTGAAGTTGAAAAGTTGTAARTACTTGCATACACAAGGTACTGTCACCATGTGGAACATGCTACCAGCACACAAAATTAAAGCCCATGGCTCAGTGACAGTCTAAAAGAACTATTTGTGTAGCTGAATCAGAGACTTGGAAGGATAAAAGCCATCATGCTTTAAATCACCATTTCAAGCATTAAACCAACACTAAACTGACCAGGAGTATAAAACAAACTCTGCGCTACAGGACAAGGAGCAGTATGGCCATCAGGGAAGCTGCTGTCCAGCTTTGTTCCAAGCCCGTGCTCACAGCAGCAGGGTGTTTGGCAGATGTTGCTCTGCGAAGGATATCTAGGGATTTTAGGGTGAACTATAGTGTCTGATGAGAAGAGAAACTGATTATAAGAAGTCTTCTTTCCATAGTATTGAGAAAATACAATTTTAAAATGTAATCTAAAGTGAGAATTACTGCTTAGGAAAGGAATAATTGATGACATTCTTCAGTGTATGTGCAAAGGCCTTCTGTATTTGCCAGATAATGGAGAAGTGTTATTTTAGGGACCTTAAGAAAAGATAGATATTTTCATAAAGTAAGTTCTAGTGAATAAACACAAAAAAGTTGAYTAACTGGCTAATTTTAGCAACTACTAATATTTTCTTTTTGTATTTATATTCTGTGCTACCTTTTGATATATATACTACTTAAAAATGGTTTCCATCGGGCCAATATTTGGCCATGTGTTAAATGATCTAATGGTGAAAAATAAAAAAGGTAAAAACCGTGTATCGTCTTTCAGTATCTGTAATAGCACTTTGCATGTGTGGCATGGGGATAATTGACAAAATAATTTTATTTTATAAGAGCACATTTCTTTGTCCACATCTTCAGAATCATCAAGAAAAATATTTGTCTCAAATTTGGGATGTGACTGATTACAAAGTAACTGGAATTGAAAACACCTTCCCTCCTCCAGCTCTGCCTGTACCGCACGCAAGCAGTAGGGCATGTTGCACAGCATACTTAGTAACGTGTTTGAAGAAAATATTGAAAGAGTGAAGCTTTTTATTGTGATKGCAAGTAGAATGCTAAAGTAGAATCTTTCCCAGAAAGCAGCTAGTTAGATAAGACTACCCCAAGGGGTTAAAAAATTGACATGTATGTCTGTAGGTTTTAAYGTATTTTCAGCCCAAGTTAGAAAGAATGCTGTGGACTTTGTTATGCCTCTGAAGTGGGAATTTAGCAGCTTTGAGCACGTCCTGGGAATAATGAGAATTGTGTGGCATCTGGTAATTAGAAAGCTAAGATTTAGCACTAGTTTTAGTCTTCTGTCCATATTAATATTTGGACTTTGAGATTCTTTACTTTGCTAATAGGGAYGTAAGTATTCTCTTCTGAAAGGGAATGCAAAATTCTGGGCCAATGCACAGCAGTTTTGGTAAATCAGAGGCATAATGGTATCTTTCTTCATAAATGATCTGCTCTGGTCTCAATGTTATTTTATAACTGTCCGGAAAACAACAAGCTCAAACTTCTTCAGCTAYCTGGGCATCTGCCTGCTGGATAGCAGCTGATACTGTGTAGACATGTCCATAAACCCACCACCGGATTTAATGGTATGAAATTATGAAAATTTGAAAGTAGGAAGTGAGATCTGATATGAACAAGGCATAGTGACAGGGACTGATAGCAGATGCTTAGGAAAAAATGATTTCTGTTATAAAATTTAGGAGATATGAGAAATAGTGCACGTGTGTGTGTCTCTGTGGGTGGGTCTATAAGATATCTTTTTTCTGACAAAARTGTGTTTATTTTACATGAAGTTACGTGAAATAAACATGTCTTCTTACTAATATTTGTTAAAAATATTTAGTTTTAGGCTTTCCCTCATATATGACAGTGTGATCACCTCCTTAACTGTCTGCTGGAGTGCGACTTCTTGGGAATTTCATAATGGAAAGACAMGGAGCTCTGATCTCACAACTTTAGGAAGCTACTGTAAATCATAAGGCAATAGTTTGGGGTAAAAAGAAAGTTACTGGTAGTATTACAGTTGAGCTGGAACCTCAGGGAAGTATAAAAATGCCAGCTGAAAATAGCATCCCTTTGATTCGTACTGGTTGGCAGCACCTGCAGAGATGAAGAGCCTGGATGAGATAGTGTGACCTAACCCTCTCTACAGACTAGCTGTTAGGAAAGCTTGATTGCTAGGTTTCTACATTCACCCTAAGGCAAACTGAATTAATAGAAAAAAAATTCTGAAAATTTTTGAGTTTCTAGTGTTCTGAGTTACTGTTTTGAAGTACTGTGTTATGAAGTACTGTTCTGCAGAAAACTGGCTCTGGAACATGAGTTTTTAGGATGTTAAGTGTGTGTATTGTGAAGAAACTTTTTAAAGGTCGTTATCATCAAGACTGAGCGAAATGTTTTGCCAGTGGCTGAGGTAACATTTCAGTACAGCAGTGCGTGTTTGCCATTTCAAGGTCATTCCTAATCTGCAAGAAGRAAAGGGATATAAAAAGTGAACAAAGAWCTTGTCAAAGGAAAATTTTCAGTGTGACTTTGAGGACTAAGGGTGAAATTGGAATGGTACTCTGAAGCGCTGTTTATCCCACACTTTTCAAGAATATAGAAGAATGTGGCCTTCATTTTTTGTCTTGAAATGGGAACTTGTTTAATTTGCATTTTCTCTTATAGGTTATAACATACAACACAACCAAAGAAAAATAAAAATATTTCCATTTCAGACAGAATATTCTTATCAACTCACATTTTTAAAAAATATATATTTAAAAAATAAATGCTTTTCTGTAAAAAATTAAATAATTTTAAGTATTACCTGAAAACTGGAAGTTCATACTTCCTCCTATATTTTCAATAAAAAGGAAGATGAGAACAGCCTTTAGTCTCAGGTCTCAGGTCTGTCATCAAAACTGCCTTCGTGATTGCTTTCTGGCCTTGCTTTCTGAAAACTTTCTTGTACAGGAAAATAATTTAAGAAACCTGCAACACGGAATAGTTTCTGTGTTTGTTGTTAAGGCAGTTTCAGACCAGTGGTACAAGTTTGAACCTCATGTAGTAGGTGTCAGAGCTGGGTTTGAACAGGTTATAGAATGCTCTGCACCCAAGCTAATGCTGTCACCACAGAGTTTTTTTAACCTAGTTGAACTTTGGATGGTGACAGCTGCCGGTGCACTTTATGTTGAATCCGAGGAAGCACGTGGGAGACATTTCTGAGCCTCGACCGCCAGGCTAAGGCATGAACCAGRCAAGGAGATGCTTAGCTTGGTGCAGTCTGGGCATAAACAGAAGAACAAAATTTGGGTATGTAAAATCTTTAAGAAAGCACATGTGTCTGCAGGTTAGGTTTCTGTAGAGTTAAATGAAAACTTGGCAGTACACTGAAAGTATTCTGCAGGAATATAAAATTCTAATAAATTCCTCCTAATTCCTCTAATACATTCTTTAAGAAAAGGCAGCTCTGTCTCTTTGCAGGCTTTATCCTGAAAKTATTGTTTTGTGGGTGACAGAAACCACATTTTTCTTGAGTGAATTTTAAACAGAAAGTAAAATACAATAAAGTTACACAGACCTGATGATAATCCCACATACATCACAGCTGTAACTCATATCACATTAAAATCAGGTGATCAATAGATCTCTTTTCATGAGCAGTTCTTGCCAGGAACATAAAAATTTTGAATCCTATACCTTCAGGTAATAATAACTAGTATCACATATGCAACACGTCAGACTAGGTACTCTGATAAAATCACTGTGTGACATAAGTATAGCTACTTTTGTTCATTTTTTAGCCTGTATAGRAAAAGGCAGAAAGACTTTTGTAAAGGGATATTTCACATTTATATGGCTTTAAAAAAAGAAAAAAAAAACTCACCAAAATCAGATGACAGTAAGGACAAATATCATGCTATTCTGTGGGAGGCATTTTTGTGTAGTCTCAGCATATAACACAGAGATTAGAAATAAATTAAAATAATAAAATAGTATCTTTTAATAGCCCTTTTCATTCGGAGGAATCCCGAAGTACTTAATAAAATGCATACAAYGAATAGAAATTTCTTTCTAGCTAATGAACTTCTGCAATTGGTTTGATTATTGAGAGAATTGAGAAGATCTTTCTGTTCATTTAAATRTAAGTCTAGAGAAAAATCAGGCAGGTGAGTTGCCAGGCTTGCATTTGGCCAGCTCCTTTGAAGAAAATGCTGTGCTTTTGCAGAAAACAAGCAGACAAGGTTTTCAGCCAGTGTARTGTTCTTTACTCTGGAGAAGTTCTCAAAAGGAAAATAGAAGGAGAGAGATTTGTTTCACCAAGTATGGGAGACCCTGGAGGACACAGGACTGGAGGGAACACCRAAGGCTTGATAAAAGGGCACCCCAAGGGCTCACCTGGAAGAACCAGCAGATRTTCTCCCATCCAGACAGCAAAAGCTGTTTTCAGAAGACATTTGGTGCCTCAGAGGGTGCTTTGAGGCCCCGCTGTTTTACGGAATAACTGTATCTTGTTCAGGAAATTCAAAGGCTGAGGAAAATATAGAGGTATTACAGGAGTGGCATCTTCTGACCTGATTTSACAACATAGTGTCTAGCCATAAACTGCTGAACTCTACATACCCCAGCAACTTTTATTGTCCTTTACTGCATTTTATGTTCTTGCAGTCTAACGAACTTTGCTGCACCTTATGGCAAAATACTAATAACATGCAACATGCTCCTAAAGAAAAGATTGTGCTTTACTAAGCATACACTGTGAGAAACTTGATCAGCTAAATTGGAAAATATTCCTCACAAGCTAAAAACTATTATACTGACCTTTATTTCAAAAACTTCTACCATTTTAKGAAATACTTAGAAGATACTTCTTTAATATCCCTTTACTCTTTTCACCTTTTATCTGGTTTCCTCCCATAACAAGTTATATGTGGCAATTCATTTSGAAATGTGCCTTGAAAGAAATACAGTCTTTTTCCACAAAAGTAATATTTAATTTCCCTAATTCCTACAATGAGAGATTAAAAAGTGCTGACTTTTAAAGTGATATTAGCTACTTCCAGGGCAGACAGAGCTCCAGTAGYGGTGGGGAAGCTTGCCTGCTTGCCAGCTGTGCACATGTGTGATTGAGAGCGCACGCTGCACCAGAAGATGCTACAGGAAAGGTTAGAGAGGACCACAGCCTCCACATATCTGTTCCGTCTCTGCCTACCCCCTTTTTGCTGAAGGCTTATTTTGGGGAATAGAATTAAAGGCATGTTCTAGTCTCAGCTCAACCTCCCACTTTTACTATTCTTAAAGGCTTGGAATAAACTCAGGTAGGGCTCAAGGAGTTAAATATTTAGGTTGGTTTGATGAGGGGCGTCTTCACTGGATAAGAAMTGTGGAAGTTGTGGAAGTTGTATTCCCCCTGCAAACAGAAAGAGAAGTAAAAATGTGGAGGTGAGAGAAATATCTACAAATATTTCTGTGTGGATACTGTGATATTAACAGCTTTCTGCGGAATATGTAAACTGTGGCTTGGTTTGATATGATCATTTCACACATCCTGTAAGCCTTACAGAAATCCTCTGAGGTGTAAAATGAACCAAGCCATTAATAAATAGAGGAAAGAAGCAGAAATTTGGTGTGTAGAGAGAAGTGATTGGTAGAAGGGAGAAACTGCCTTGTTTATAATAGAACTGGCTTGAAAATGGAATTTGTTCCAGTAAAGCATGTTGAYGGATGGAGGGGAAAAAAAGAGGAGAGACAACAGGAGCTGGTGGCACAGGGAGCCAGAGCAGCATGCTGAGCATCTAGCTGTTTGTGGCACGTGGCTGTGGCCAAGGGGCACAGGCATTTTGGATATCTTACTGGCGTAGCCTAGATAACCAGCTTTAGTTTTAAAATTTGTGKATYGTGGAAAGAGCTAGGTAAGGTAAAYGATRAAATACTAAACTTCATTTATAATCTGTGCTAGTTTCTGCATGTGGCATTCACAGCACTTATTTCTAAAGCAAGATCAATGACTCGTAGAGAAAACGATGGGTTTGAAGGAGGAGGAGAAGGAAGTCAAGTAACGGCAAATAAGAGGAGCCTATTAAGCCTTACTGTCTCTTCCTGGATACTTGAATCTGTGGTTGTTGCAGGCAGAATATGTTTTGCTCTTAATAGCAAAACCAAAATATGATATATCATAGAGATCTGTATCATACTGCCAATATAAGGAATTAGACTAAATTAATGCAACCTCTTAAAAGGCACTGATTTMATTAATGGTGATCAATTCAATATTATAAAAGATGAAGCTGTAAGYATACTTTTAAAGTATACTAAATAAAGCTGTAAGTATACTTTTTTGTCTTGTGATTATAACCTGAAGGTTTAAAAATATTTTTTACTGCTTCCACTTATAATAAGAATTACAAGAAATTTTAATTTTGAAATCTCTCTTTATTCATATTTTCAGAAGGATTGTTTCTTCTACTTTTGAAACATATTTAGTCACATACTAGCCTCCTTTCACCATTTTAAAAATTTGTAACCTGATTTCCTCCTCCATCTTTAACTGTTTCTAAACYTCTTCATATCTTCTTTTGGAGTCTCATACCCCTAGTCACTGGGGCAAGAGATCCAGGAAATGAGACACTTGCTGGCAGGCCRTGTGTTGCCTGGAAAAAGAGACATCATAGTGATACCTACTTTTTCTCATGTTCTTCGTGCACTTACCACTGCATGGTAAACTTTGCCCAGAAAGGAAGACAGTCCCTTTGGTACTTTTCTTCAGGCCCCATTTCTTGTAGGTTTTTTATTAAAGGAGAATGATTCAGTTTAGTCCCAGAGTTATAGACTGTATGCAGTTTGATACCTCTCATTTTTACTCTAGAAAGTAGATTACACCAGAAATATTTCTACTGTCTCAGGCTTATGGTTCTTTAACCCCTTAAGGAATTAATCTATTGTAATTGTCCTCTAAGATAATATTTTGCCTTATTTCTTTGTCATGTATTGTATTTCCTATTCATGGATTCAGGCCTGTATTAAGMTTTGCTTCTAAGTCTTCTGAAGCTTTAACCTGTGTGTCTGTGCAAAAATGACAGATCAGGAAGGGCTTTTGCTATGAGCTGTAATGCAGAAATTTCCAACTTAATATGCAAGATAAACTGGATGCTTTAGATCTTCTTGCAGATTCACAGAACACTTTTCTTCGTGTCAGCTAATCTCTTTTTTTTTTCTCTCAACAGATATCTGTTCTTGTTTGTTTCTACTCTAGGTGTGTGAGCTATATGTGCTGAAACCAAATCTTGCATTAAACATGCTTAAATGATACTTTGTTATTTTTCAAGTCTGAAGTTCTCTTTGATTTTCAATTTTCTGGTTGACAGCTTGCCAGAAACATCCCTCAGTGAACACTAACTTATTACTAATTATGACAGCTGACAGGAAGAGTTCATGACTGTACTTTCATTTTTGTAAACAGCCAACAAAGCTCACTACATTTCAGTAATTAGCATAGACTGTTGCACCAGGAGGCAGGCATGAGAGCTGTTTGGGATCGCTTTGAGCAAACATACTTTTTACTGGAAAGTACTGTTTTGTCAAAACTTAAATTCTTTGTAAATGTATTTGTTTTGATAAAACTTTTCTAGGGGAGCCTTCTTAAGGCAGGATGTAACTTTTGGTGAAAAGCACAACAGCCTCCAGAACGGCTGCAGTTCAGATGCTGAAAGCTTGCTYAGCACCTGTACTGGTGCCTCGAGTTATTCTTCCCCAGGTGCATGACTTTTTGCACTTCCTTTTTGTTGAACTTTGTGAGATTYCCCTTTGCCCATCTCTTCAGTCTGTTGAGGTCCCTCTGAACAGCAGCACAAACATTTGATGTCTCATCTACTCCTCTCAGTTTTGTATCATCAGAAAACATGCAGARGGTGCATTTGGTCCCAATATCCCAGCCATTTATGAAGATATTAAATGATACTGGCCCCCATATCATCTCCAGGGGGACACCTCTAGTGACTGGCCTCCAGCTGGGCTTCATGCCACTGAKCACAACCCTCTGAGCCTGGCAATTCAGCCAGTTTTCAATCTGCTTCACTGATCACTTATCCAGCCTGTACTTTATCAGCTTGTTTATGAGGAYGTTACAGAAGCTAGTCAGTGTCAAAAACTTTACTAAAGTCAAAGCAAACAACATCCACTGCTCTTTCCTCACCCATCAAGCCAGTAATACGGTTGAAATGAGGCATGCAGGGTCTGGAACATGGATCTCTCGCATAAGATAAGTAACTTCATCTGTGGATGACTTGCAAAATTTTTCAGTCCTTTTCTTGCTCTGCAGACCTCTTCTCTGGAGACATGTGAGATCCAGGAATGACACATGCCATGGGAAGGATGGGATGGGATGGGGACTCAGGCAAGCTATATTATAGTGCAGGGGCTGTGAGGATAGGTTGCAGACAACAGACTTTGCCTTTTTGTTGGGCTCCTTTGAAAATGGGCCCRCTCAGGTGGATCACTCCTTTCTAAGCTCAGCATAGTCATATCTGCTGGGTCATATACAGATAAATCAGGCTGCATCTAACGCGGAGCAGGAGAGAGGTTGCAACATGGTGCTGTGAGGGACTGAGATGCAACTCTGCCTAAGAAGGAGTGTGAGAGCGGAGCCGGCTGCATGAGTGGCTCTGAGAGTGTGGGAGGCTCGTCAGGTCTGCATTTCAGGATTTTTTTCTTTTYTCTCTCTCTCTCTGAACATTTTCAAGTGATCTCAGTTTTGTCCCTCACTACAAATTGAATTCTTGTTTTTCAGACAGCCAGAACATTTTCTTTTAGTTGAACAGAGTTCTCCTCTTTTTCTAGTTTTGGTCTTTATTTCTTTATTCCTTGTTTTGTTAGAAAGAGTTCATGTGGGCAATGTTTTTTTTGACCTCAAATATGATCATGTGAGAATTCATATTTCTGCCTAAACACAGCGTGCTGGGCATAAGTAAAAACACAGATGCTAGCTGTTCCACRCAACATTGTTAATTTGTTTCCTGTATGTGTAGCTAAATAGTATCCCTGGGAAACTTGTATTGATGGAAACTGGCTGTGAATTCCAAATTTTCTTCCAACAAAAGATATTGATGCATTGGTGATGTTTATTGGGAAAGTTAGTAATGTTTTGTCCGTTAAAAAGCTCACATTCATGTTCTTCAAYTAGCAGCTCCAGGTGTGGCAAGATGATCCTGCAGGTATCTTGRACTGGGATTTGGAAACTAGAGTCCACTACCAGATGCTGTCATGGGTACTTGTTGGCAGATCAGGAAAATCACATGTGGGAAAATTTTGCAAAGTATTTTGAGGAAAATTAATTTGGAAATGCTAAAGTAGCTCACATAGAGCTACTCATATACTGTAGAGGCTGAATGACAGTATGCTTTAAAAATAACACTGGAGGCTTATCTACATTTTTTAATAYCTTTACAAAGGTGATTTATTTTTAAATACCTTCACCTTAACAAAAGTRTTACCATGTCCTGTTGGCAGAAGAAATTGTCTTGTTCTAGGTCAGACTGAAGTGCCCTTACGCTGGGGTTACCTGGAGCCACCTTCCATGGGGACGTTGCTGCAGACAGAACTTGTTCAGAGACCCAATTAAGATCTGGCACATAGAGACTGAACCATGGAAAAKCCTGTTCTCTTTTCCTGAGAACAGGAACATAATCTACGCGTGACAGTCTTGCACGTTAGAGGACTCATGCACTGTGTGTAGGGGGTAAGCGGATTCCTAGAAAACAGATCTGACAATTTAAGGGCCTGCTTTTTTAAGTAGTCCTGTCTGCACTAAAAGTATGTGTGAGATGTGTGAGGATATAGCTAGCATGTGGTGGGGGGGAAAATGAAAAACAATATTTTTGCATAATTTTCATTTGCCCAGCAAACTTAAGGAGAATTAATCCTCTGTGTAGGACAAGCATTTGAAATTCAACACAAATTCTGTTATATAATTCACGTTTGGGATGGAAATGGTGCCTAAAACCAACATAATTAATGTAATTTAGTTAGTTATTTGAGATAAATAAGAGAAATATCATTTTAATCCTTTTAAGAAATTACTGAAATCAAAAGACAGTRTTCATCAAAGAGGTTAACTACCTCAGTATTTGTTTAAAATGTGGTAAAACATACATCTTTTTGAAGGCTCCTTATGGTATTTTTTCTCCCAAATGCTGAAGAGGTATTTAGCTTGCCGTGGTTCTTTTTTCTTTTCTTTTCTTTTCTTTCTTTCTTTTTCTTTTTTTTCTTTTTCTTTCTTTTTTTTTTTTTTTTTTTTTTTTTTTTTTTTTTTTTTTCCCAGAACTGCATAGTTTTGTCCATTCTATTTTTTGGTTCCTATGGGATTTTTGAAGAGATTCTGCCATACGTTGCAGGAGCACCCAACAGTTMAGATGGACATACATGTGACTCTAGACCTCTCCAAGCACTGAGGTGATCCTGGATATATTTTGTGTACCCTGAAGCTTTCTGCAGGCATGTTAAGAACCTTCACCCTTCAGTTTCATRCCATCTGTCACATGCGGCTCACCCTCCTCACAGCATACAGTAGAAGGGGATTTTGAGGTAGGAGTCAGAAGTCAGCCAAGAGCTATTGTTCCCAATTTGTTAGAGAATCCTTCCTTAAATAGCTTGAGAGCTTTGAAATATCTTTTGTACCCCTTACCTCACTATCACCATGAATAGATGGTGGAGGAGAGAGAACTACACGACTAATCTGAAGAAAATCATATGGTTTAGACATATTATAGAGAAATCAATACGGTAGAAACACTTATATTTTGTGTGTTCACCAAGTTTTCTTAAAAGAAAAAACCCTCTGTTGATCTGTAGCCTCTGCTGAATTTTGACATAAAGATATAGACATAAAACTTTTTCTTTAAAAATGGAAAATAGACTCTTTTTAATCAGCAGATAGCTCTCACACTTAAAATGAATAGTTTYCAAGTGTCTCGTACAGACACCTTGACTTCTTTTTATATATATATTGGGGTTTTAATGATATACTTTACCYGAGGAACCAACAAATCATCAAACAATGATTGGAAAAGCCTCAGGACAACTTGTCAAGTATGCAGAGCAAAGAGAACAGATACTAACAGATGTCTTCAACATTAGTCTGTGGTTCAGTAGCAGAACAGTWACAAATTGGTATGTTTGATTTATTTTCTCTACCAAACTATTCCATCATGCATCTCCAGTCATGAGACTGAAGTTAAAGAAATGTATGACATGTTAATAAAACTAATACCAAATCATTTTAAACTCACATGCCTGTTTTGTGCTGATCTTTATGGGTTTCTGAAATATATCAGTTATCGGCATGTGGACTTCCAAAAGCTAACATTTAACAACAGAATAAATGTTTATTGTTTCAGTTCTGCCATGGGATTTTGCATCCATCAATAATTTATCCAAAACATCACACAAAAAAAGTTATTCTYGYGATTTTTTTTCAGTCTTCTATTTTTCAAGTAATATTTTATAATAAATTATATATGTTGTGACTGGAATTATATTAACTCATTTCTTTATTCAGCTTCTATATCAGTTTTATCATTTCTATCCATTATGATGATGTCTTCCCTGACACATATTCTTTACTCAAATATTTATTTATGCTTTGCTRTAAGAAAAATTTTGCTAAAACTTAGTACTGGGACTGCAACCTTCTCTATTTATTTGTCTGTTCCCATTTTGGGCACAGTTTCTTCCATAATTTGCACCATAAATATTCTTGGAATGGTGGTCTAAAGGATGGAACAGGGAAGCAAATATTTCTCCTATCCTATGCATGTTTTTCAATTGTAAAATTTCTATTCTTCACTAGGATAAATATAAAACCTCAATAGCGGGAGTGGAATATGAAAAAACAATATGAGTAATGCGAAAGAAAATTACAGAAGTTGAAGCCATTTTTTATTTCAAGACATACAGTCAGTGACATCTCCTGGGATTTTTTATTTTGAGGCAGCAGAGCTTATCAAAGAATGTTTGTGGCACAACTTATGCTTTTTGCAGGATCAGAATATCAGCTTCATTTSTCTGAATTATTAATTACTTATAATTTCAAAGTCCAATATTGAAAAAAAGCTCTCAGACTTGTAAAAAGAGCCAGCCTAATTCATGCTTTCAATTCTTTGTCCAAGATTTGAGATCTCTACTGATTTTTTTCAGTAAAATATGTAATCTAATTGATTTATTATCCCAAAAGATAGTTAAGTGTTAATGTCTTTACTCTAAGGCATTTGTCTTAGAATACTATAATTCAGTACTGCAACCTATTAATTTAAATTTATACAACATTTATCCCAATATGGGTAAAGAATGTTAATTTGCAATTGCAAATCAGAAATACAAATGTAATCAGTTACATGTAAGGCTTATTTTCAGACAAAACTACACTAATAGCACTTTTTGTTTTTCTACTCCCTATGTTCTCTCTTACTTTTGCTCCTTAAGACTGTAGAACTCTAAGAAAAACTGATTGTATCCTCCTGCAAAAAATCCCCTAATCACAAATATGCTATATTCTGGTTTAAGATTGTTATACCAATGCAAGTACAAAAATAAGAGATTGTGTAGGTTAATGCCGTACTGAAGCACAAGAAGTTTCATAGATGTAGTATACCTCATGGCATGATAACTTAGCTTGTACTCAACTCTGTACCCACCTGATGAGACCGCTGTAATCCTTGACATGTTAGAGYTTGTATTAATCTGGCAGGGAATCCTTTAAAATTATTCTGCCATATTTAACAAGCAGTTTGAATAAGAGACATGAATGACAAATTTGCTCAAATAGAGACCAGAATATAAGCAAAAAGGCCAGTTTTAGTCTCGTGGGACTAATCAGCTTAGGTTTCCTCAAGGCAATGGAACCAAAGCTGCTCTGACCCATCCTTGGGAGAAATTTGCCTCCCTCTTTTGACTGCAAGGGCAGACTCAGGAGACTAAAGATCTCATAAGGCTTGTCTGCTTGTGCACAAAGGCAGAACAGGAGGGGAAGAGCTGCCATCTGTAGAGAARGTGATGTTCAGTAAAGATGCAAGGCTAAATCCTGATCAGGACAAAAGAAGAACGTGATTAAGTGCAGGTTATGCACTGCTATRCAGGTTGCCTAGGCAATTTTCAATTACTATATATATAAGAACAGCTGGCATTTTCTTGAAATAAAGAATTTAGTTTTAAATTAGGTGTTTCTTTTTATTACTGCTGGGAAACTACAAGTGAGAACATATGCTTTTATCAAGGTCTAATGAAAAATAAGTTCCTAGAAAAAAAGATGAGGAATAAAAATCTGAACATACATTACTCAACTAAATGGTTTACACAGTAAGTTTTTGTCGTATTTGCAACGAAGAGCTCCCAGGAGAAGAGCACGACAAGACAAAGAAGGATAAGGTTGATCTCAGTAGCAGCTGCCAAGTACTTCAAATGCTGTGTTGTAATACCTGAGGCCAGTACATCTACTGCAGGTACATAAAGTGAGGGACATCAGTAAAAGGCCTTTAATGTAAATACTAATGACATTTTGATCCCTCTGAGGCTAACAATGATGATATCAGTGTTACTGTGATTGTTGAAGCAGATCTTTACATCTATAATATAATAGAATACGACTTGGGAAATTTGGCATTTACAAGAATTAGAAAATAATCTATGACAAACAAATCTATTTGAATTCTGGAAGTTTTGATGGGAGGAAATATTAGTGGATTTTCTGTTTAACAATTGCATATACTTCTTTATTTGTTATAATAGAAAAACAACTGTTCATGAGACAATATTGATGCAAATAAGCTCACACTCTTCYCTCCGGAAAAATAAGTGGATTTTTTTGAAAAGTTGTAATTTTAATCTTAAAATATTCAAACAGGAAGACATAGTACGTTGGAAAAAATATGATCATACATTCTAAATAGATTCTTTTCCAAGCTTGTGTACCTAAATGAAAGGTACTGGATGGAGTTACTGGAAAGAGTCCAGTGTAGGGCTACAAGGATGATCAGAGGGCTGGAGCACCTGCCCTATGAGGAAYRGCTGYGAGAGCTGGGCCTSTTCAGCCTGGGGAAGAGAAGACTGAGGGGGGATCTGATCAATGTGTACAAGTACCTGAAGGGAGGGTGTCAAGGGGAYRGGGACAAACTCTTTTCAGTTGTCCCGTGTGACAGGACAAGAGGCAATGGGCAGAAATTGAAGCACAGGAAGTTCTGCCTGACCGTGAGGGGGAATTTCTTCCTTGTGGGAGTGAAGGAGCACTGGCACAGGTTGCCCAGAGAGGTTGTGGAGTCTCCTTCTCTGGAGATCTTCAAGGCCTGCCTGGACGCAACCCTGTCTACCATGCTCTAAGCAACCCTGGTGAGCAGGGATGTTGGACTAGATGATCTCCAGAGGTCCCTTCCAACCTTACTGATTCTATGAAACACCTAATTTTGCATGCGAACCTTTTCTATCTCTAAGTACACTGACTAAATGCAGACTGAAGAAYAACTCTGAAGAAAATTCTAGCAGTATAATAGGTCACTAACTGTAYTCACTCAGTGATGTGATGTTCTTGCAGTCACAGGCATAGCTTGTGCTGGTGATGTGCAAATGAGAGTATAAACTGATATCATTCAAAGTAACTCTTCTCCCTTCAACAGTTGTAAATTTTCCACTCAAACTGTGTCCAGTTTTGGACCAAGAAGGATGTGAACTAACTGGAGTGAGTCCAAGAAATAGTAATGGGTAAGAGGGCTAAAAAAAAGTTATTGAATGAATTTGATTTGCTTACATTAGCAAAGAAAGACWGAGAAGTGTAACAATCTTAGCATTCATGAAAAGACACGTCAAAGAGCAAATGAAACATTTTATGTGAACTTTGTAACTCTAAAAGAAATTTATAAATTTCGGTAGGATGGCTGGGGAGGATGTGGAATCCCTGTCATTGGTCTTTTTTAGGAATAGGCTTTTGACAAGCAGCAAGTAACCTAGTTGCTCCTGCCTCRGAGAGGAGGCTAACTTCCAGCATGCTATTCAATGATTATTAAATAATTTCTATATTGCAAACAGACATTGTGCAATATTATCATTTTCAAACTAGTTTGTTTCATGCTGAATTTACAGAAAAACTAGCAAGATCTTTAGCTAACAAAATCAGTATTAGAATTATATTGAAGAGTGCTTGCTAYTCCCGAGAACTCTTTGACGTACAGYAGTGGTRTTTAGTTAYGAGCCAGTTTGACTGTGATCTCACATGAAGTTCAGTGGATGGGCAATTTTGTTGTGCACTAATGCAARTGAAATAAAAATCAATCTTCCTTAAAGAGTCAGTTGGATGGGTTTGTGTATTAAATGGTCCTATTAAATAACTTGATTTTCAAGAGCATGAAATCTATAACAGGATGGTACAGTTCTCTAGAGAAAGCAATTCATCTAGTTTTTCCAAGGAACTGCAGGAGAAAAATGCTCAGCTCTTAACATAATTCCAAATGACTGAGTGGTAGAACAAATTTGGATGACTAACCAGGGTAAAATATTTCATAACAGAAAAATGGATGTTTAACACTTAATTTTAACCGCTAATATCTAAGCCCATATTTGCTGATATTACCATCTTCGAGTGGCTTCTGAATCACTTTATTAGTTAATATGTTTTCTATTAATTGTTAATTTGGAGAGTAGTTGCTAATGTTGATATTTTCCCATGGAAAAGGAAAATCATAAGTCAAATAGCCTTTCTGATTTTCATTAAGGTTTATTCAGTTGCTGGGAATTTGACTTACATAATTACTGGATTCTKACTTGAGATTTTTCATGTGTCATTAAAGCTCTTTCTGAGTTCATTAATGAAAGCCTAGAAAATAAACTAGAAAAAAGTAACTTTTGAAATGTTTTGGTTAGAGCATGATGGGAATTAAGACAACTTTAATTTGGTTGTACTTGATTCCCTTTGAAGATGAATTACCATATCATATTGATGCTATTTTAATTTCAAGTGAAACTATCTACTCAGAAATTTAACACAGTTTAATTAATGCAGTTAAATTTATTTAAAATTTTAGGTTAATTTATCTGATTCAAATTAAATTTTCTGAGTATCTTTGTACAGTCAAGCTCTCTCTTAAAGCTGAYTGTGGAAAGTCAGCAACAGCTTCTGCAAAGATTCCTGAGAATAATGCATGTCTGTGGCTATGCTATCTATGGCCATGCAGCACCTGCTCCRGGACAGACTGAAGGTCAGGCTGGAGAGGCTGTTGCCAGCTGTCATCCAAACCTTACTAACACTTGCTGGAAGCATGGAAATACAAAAATTTATTGTCAGTGTTATACAAACACATTATGAAGGGACTACTGAGGAAATAATTAGAAAAACAAGTCCTCTGATCTGAGTCCAGTACTTAGTACCCAGCATTCTCAACAAGGCTAAAAACTTGCCATTGTACCTCAAATGCTACCCTTTCTTCAAGGCTGAAACAGTACTTGAAGATCTTAAGTAATAGATCTTTGTTCCTTTTCTCAGATAAATACATGGCCATCCTGAGTTGAGAGGTATTAGAAAAAAGTTAAAAATTGAAAATATATAAGGGCAACTGTTTYCGGATAAAGACATTGATCCTAAAGATTTATATTTTCCTATTTCTATGTGTATTTATATACATTCTCTGGTTTCTGTGGGATCATCTAATGTTACAGTGGTTTTACATAYTCGGTTAAAAGAAAATATCTGGCTATATTCTAGATTTGAGTCATTCAGCAACTTCAGACTACCTCACCAAGCCTAAATCCTAGTCCATCCCGTAAAACTAACCTTGGGAAAGGCTTAGCCTTAGCAACTCTTTTTAGGAAAGCAGTCATTAAATGCACTCACTGGGTGATCCCTTAGCTGATTTTCAGGAGTGGTAGGCAATGCAGAGCTGTGAGCTATCAATCAGAGTCATAATGCAWTTGGAGTTAACGTTTTTAGGTGTCATCTGGGCTTGGAATAAAAAAGGGCTTGAGCTTTACAAACTGAGCCTTGCACCCATAATTTGTAGGTACTTACTTTATACAATGAAAACTGTGGTCCTGTTGAGGGCATCTACGTATTATATGATGAATGGAAAATTGAGTGCAGAACACTAGCCGCAAGAGAAACCTTTGATATTGTGGATAAGTTTAAAGTCATTCCTTGCTATGAAGCTC
Source organism: Rhea americana (assembly GCF_003343005.1). Lineage (NCBI taxonomy): Eukaryota > Metazoa > Chordata > Aves > Rheiformes > Rheidae > Rhea > Rhea americana. The sequence goes on from NW_028186523.1 coordinate 5,079,448, forward strand.
AGGTATCTAAATCTGAGCTCCATAGACTTTTACTATTCTTTAGTAAACCTTCTCCTTAAGATGAAAGTCCAAGTCAATTCACTTTTAGGATTAGGAAAGAGTTAAAGCATTTCACTTTACTTCTTTCCTGTGTAAATCRTTCTAGGGATGAAAGCATTTACCTAGAACGCAGGACTTTCATAAATCTTCCTTTACCTGAAGGGTCAGAAATAACCCTCAACTTTCAAGGTAATGCAATAAACAGTATGTTACACTCTGTGGATGCTTTGGATATWTTCTTACTCTAGGGCTTCATGTGAGTAATACAGGGACAGAAATAGATTTTCAAGTATGGATGGAAAATCAGGCACCTCTCACAAGAGAGCTGCTTAACTACTAATGACTGCAGTTAGCTTTTTTCTTTCTTTTTTTTTTCTCCCTGAGTCTTTCTGATTGATTCTTTAAAGTATAATGGCTTTACTGGGGTGGTCCAACCACATCTTTGAGGTGTCTAATCAGTAGGCGATTGAAGAAAAATTATGGAAAGAGAGTCTATGTGAAAACAGCACTTYCTGCTCTTTATGAAGAGAACAAATACCGCCTGTTTTTTAGGTGAACTTCTGAGCTTGTGTAGTAATTTGGACCCTTTACAGTGGAAGACACCACTAAAAGCATGAAGTAGCTGCTGAGCAACTCTGCCTGGGGAAGACTAGCGGTTTTGTGGGTACGCACAAAAGCAGAGCTGTACATGTGAAAGGGGCTTTACCGACACTGAAAACACAGTTGCTTACRAATCTAGGCAGAGGCTCTGAGAACCATTCTGGATCATACCTTTGTGTCTAAATTACGGCTAAATGAATCCCTGGTATCTCTCTGTGTATATTAGAGCTCATGTATTATACAACACATTTGTTGGTAAAATAATAAATATTAATAAATAATAAGAAATAATGATAAATAATAATAAATAATTAATAAATAATAAACTCAAGATGCATCTTTTCTCTCAGTGAGCTGCCTTACCTCATGAAATCTATGGGAACTTTGTATTTTTGAGAAGCCAACCTCTCTGCAAATTTGACCTATATTTGGTTTCCAGGTTTTAAAGCCATTGGAAAGAAATGACAGTCACAGGCACCTATCCATATATAACATTTGCTTTCCTTTTCCTGGGATATCATGACTGGAAAAACTGCCAGTCTATGGCCTATCTTGTAGTACATGAATCATGGAATACCATTAAGTTTGCAAAGTTACCAAAAGTCTTCTGATAGCAAGTGCAGAGCTGCTAGCATAGGAGTATTGATATATATGAACACTRTTTTGTAGAGGACATATATGACCATTAAAGGCAGTTTTCCTCAAATTCTGAGTTTTTATTACAAAAAAAATCCCCAACAAAAATGTTTCATCTAAATACACTAGAAGTCTCTCTTCTAACTGAGGTACTCAATGACTAGCAATGCTAACTGTGGCATTTAAGATAGTCTGAGCTCCAGGTAAAATCAGATGACTGGCAGCTAATGAAAGGGAGAGGAAAGTAAGATAAGAGTCTACACTTTAAGAATAACTGAGGACTGGGACGAACAACATATATCAACAATGAAAAGAGCCACAAAGTTCCTTTCCTAATACAGACACGAATGAACGGCAGAAATGAATTCAGCTTACTCTAAACTTGGCAGCTATTTTATGTTTGGAAAATATCTTCATGAAAGAAGAGAGGTGATAGTAATGAGGAAGATTCCAGATAGGAAGAAAATAGTTCCTTGTATATTAATCAGCAGGCAAAATTACAGTTAATAACTAAAATCACGAGCCACTTGAATTCCTGATTATCTTGTGGGAACTGGTGAGATAAGGCTATGAATAGGAAGAAAAGGAGAGAAAAAAGAATATTTTAAATACAAAATACAAAGCAGTATATGTAATAATAATTCAGTGTATTTCTGTGATTAGCTTGCAAAGGCAGACATATTGTTTCCCTCACCCTGATAACAGATTTGACCCCAAATAAGTAACTTTGTGAGGTAGGTGCTTTTATAGAATATGATGCCAGAGACAAAGGTAAGGAAGCAAAATGTGAAATCTGACTTCCGTCCTTAGCAGAAAACAGAGTAGGGCTGCATTCTCCCCACAGAAGCACCATCTCTGAGAGAGATATATCATGCGGTAGTACATGTAAAATTGAAAATTCTGAATCTGGATGAAGGTATTTGCATAGTATTACTTTGGATATTTACTTTAGGCTCCCTGTGTAGGTGACAACTAGAAGGATGCTGCTTGGGTCTTCTGAATTTCTAGCTGGAGGTCTCAGTCAGTGGTATCACGAGAACCTCAGGCTTCAGGAGCAGGTACCTCAGTCAGGGTGAAATAATGCCTTTGGCCTCAGAGTATCTTCTGCTGCATTTCAACTGGAAGAATTACATTTTCTGAGAAAGCCATTTTCTGAAGTGGTATATTGAGGAATAATAGACTTATACAAGCTATGATTTATAAGGTTTTATATTTGTATATATATATATGTATGTATGTATAAAAAGCCTCTCTGTATTTATTAATATATTTCTGTGAAAGGTCATCTCTCTTAAGAATGGCAAAGATATTAGGGTCCAATAAATGATTCCTGAAATGATGGGTTTAAAAATGTAGTGTGTCACAATTCAGGAATGACAAAACTGAATTTCTGATGTATTTCATATAAAATTATCATCTTCTAAATCTACAAATTTTAACTTGACTCAAAAAACAGTTGCATTTCTGCAATAGTTATCCTGTAATAATTGTGATTTCATGTAGATGATTCTAGTCAAAATGAGTTATTTATCTATAACTACTTAAAAATGTCCATAGAGCCAAACAGAAAATGATTATCAAGAACTTTTTCAAAGTCAAATTAGATTACCATATTTCAACAGCTCAGTAGAGATGTACATAATGAAGAGGAATTGGAAAAAATCTCTTTTGATAGTTGGACATTGAATCAGACTATCACTGTCACTCAAAACTTACATAAAAGAATTCTAAAGATTATTTCAGCTGTTACATTCTATTGTAATTGATATTTATGCATTTTCCCCTAGGGCTTACACATCCACAAAAATAAATTCGGGAGTTTTCAAAGCAGCACTCTAGGGAACAATTCCCACTCTAATTTGTTATCATTTTAATCTACCTTTGCACCATATGGCTGATATTATGTAGGTTAATTGGCTCTGAGGTCCCTTCCCTCCTCTAAAGSAGCTGATGAGAGCATTGCAAAAGTTTTGGCTGCTCTAATAACATGAGACTGCATGGATACCAAGATAAACGTCCTACATGTGGTGATGGGAACAAACGTGATATGACTCTCAGAGCATGCCCTACCTTCTTTGGGCAGCAAAAGCATAAACAGAGTTATTAACACTACATGTATTAAAGTATGCCTCCTAAATTTTCACAATGAATGAAAACTTGCTTTATGGCAATATCTTTATTTCTTTCATAACTCTTTCTACATTACTCAGGCATCATAGTTTAATATTGTCATAAACAGAAAGGCAAGACAGCATCTATGTCAAGATACTGTTGAGTGACTCAGAGCAACCACAGCTGGATTTCTTCCACCTTATTATCCTCTCTTAAGGTAGATGTTAGGAGCAGATGATTGGGGCTCACACTGATTCACAGAGSTTGCTGTAAAGAGGAGCAGGGGCTGAAATGTGGTGGAAGCCTAGAGGCAACTTTRCAATTCAGTCTTGATCCCACAGGGTTTGTCACTGCCATTTCTGTCCTTCTATTTGGAGCTATTCACATCTACCCACACACTGACTGGTGCAATAATATATATACATCCTGCATAACAAATAGACAAGAGTTATCACAGTATGTGAGGAACAGATTTTGTGTACACTGTTCAAGTGAGTGAGTTACTGGAGATACAATAAGCCATGTAACACTGTGGTCTGGTATAAATACATAAACAYCCACTACAGATTAATAAAGGATGGGACTAATTTTACATCAGTGAATCTCATAACATCCAAAACCTGGATCCTGAAATGCTGAGTTGAGAAATGCAGAGTGTCAGGAATGACAAAAGTGAATTTCTGATTCATTTAATAAAAATCATGATCTTCCAATTTTTCAAAGTTAGACCTGATTTCAGAGCAGTTGAATTTCTGCTGAGCTACAGTGCAGAACACAAATTGCAGGACTCTGTCACTCTGATAAACTGGGCCTGGGAAGACATATCAATGATATTCTTTTCATTTAATGACATCTTGGTGAAATCATGTTAAGAAAATAAATCTRGACTCTCTCAGTTAACAAATCATATCGAATTTAACAAAAAAGATGTCCTATAAATTCTCTGCTTTTGGAGTGAGACATTCCAAGCAGRTTCTTAAAGCCTAAATGAACCAAAGGATAAATTAATGTTATGAGATAAATTAATGGTTTAGGCCCAATCCCCAAATCTGCTGTTTTTTATAATCTGAAGTGAATTATCTAAAATAAAGCTCCCAAAAGAATCTGAGCTCCTCAGATGAGAGTGGAAGAAGAAATTTGCCATGCAGCAGAAAAAAATGACTAAGAAAAGGTACTGCCTACTGTGAAATGACCTGAAATCGGAGGACATGGAGGATAAGCTGCCCAAGTTGTTGAATAGCACAGTCAGACTCTGTATTCTGGAGGAGTTGCAGTTGTGGACTTCAGAATGTATTTCATATTGGGAAATCTTATTTCAATTGCAAGATACATAGCATTTTTAATAGATTCCAGATGTAGGAAAGTTTTATCACTCAACTGAACTATATTCATTAATCCAATAAAAGTGGGAGCAAACCATTACTTTTTGTAATGTAAAACTGCCCATCACTTGGAAGGACAAATTTTGTATAGAAAATTATCCTAGCAATTTGAAGAAATGTCCTTGATTCGGTATTCTTATGTTGCTGGATGATTTAAATGAAAACAAAACAAAACAAAACAAAACAAAAAAAACCTTATCATACATATTCTGTGTTTTCCTTTTGGCAAATTCTGCAATAGGAATCTTAACATGGCGTATCTTCATTTTCTAATGATTTAAAGAGGGTCTCTCAAATATACTATTTCTGTATATTATAATTGTCCTGAAGCTTGTAGAAATCAGGAGACAACAGACCTCCATTTGTACATTAAAGCCTATTTCAAAGTTACACCTATGGCAATGCAAAGTAGGAAGAGAGGAAAACTGAGACAATCTTGAAAAGGAGAGATGGGRTGCACCCACTGAAGTTTTTGTTGTTTGGAGGACAAAGCACTATGTCAAGGTTTTTGTGATGRTCATATACTGCAGAAGAAGTTGTTACAGTCTGTTTGAAAGGTGACTAAACCAAAAGTTACTATGAGTAGACTAGGACTTCAGGATACAAATGGCTTTGCTGTGGAAGGGAAAAAAGGGTTGATTTGTTGTTATTCTCACTGTCCTTTAACTTAGTGACATTAGTAAAGTGTTTCTTCGTGTTTTCCCATACTGTTAACATYACTTTTTTTCCTCCGATTTGATCTCCATTCATGAGCTACTCTTGTCCAGAAATTAGGATGGACCTGGTGATTTGGGAATCTGAAGTATTATAGATGTACTGAAATCAAATCATTAATGTAATTACACCTTAGCTTTTGACAAAATAACATATTTTGTTTTATCCTACCAATTTGTGTGCCTCCCGAAAGAGGGCTGGGATTCTCAAACATTCAGCTAGTGTGAACTGCAGCAGCAGGGCTGGTGTGAGCACAGCAAGTAGCTACACCAGCAGGCTTCAAATGACGGTTCATAACACCAAACGCAAGAGGTTCCAGAAGATGTCCAGAGAGGGAAATGAGCTGAGTGAATTTTTRCGCTACTTTTCTATAATGTAAAGTGTAAAGTGCTCATAACGTGAAGAGAGATGACAGAGGAGGGAAGAGAAAAAAAACAGAAGCACAAAGAGATGAAGCAGCTGCCCTAAAAGCTGTGAAAGGAGCCCCTAGATCTCTTAAGTAGTATTGCCAGGAAAAAAAAAGGCANGGAAGAGGACTGCAGAACAAATATAAAATTAAATGCTGCTAAACTAAAAACAAAGTGAACATAACTCAATATTGATATACCTTTTTGATGTAATGTTTGAAAATGTCTTTCAAAGTGAATTACAGAAGGAAAACCAAGGAAGAGAATTCTTATTCTCTTAATTCTTAATTCTCTTCTTGAGAAATGATTAGAGGAATTTTCCTGATAGTCAAGGGGCTATTCAATGGTGAAGACTGAGTGGTAAAATTATTTGTGGAAAACTATAAAAGAATTTAAAAGGTTATGGTTTACTTTAATCAAAAWTATTTCAGCCTTCTTTTTTATTCCCTTACTAAGAACATATTCCTCCTTTTCTTCAAAGCTCTTGCAAAGAATGTTTTATATAAGTAATTAACTGTGACTACAGATATGTCCTGAAAAGAATAATCTGTAGAAATAGATTATTTAACAGTTATTTTAAAAGAACTCTTTTGTGAAATGAACATCTTCAATTCACAAAAGAGTTCTGTGATTCTACTTGATATTAATACAATAACTATTATAGATAGTAACTATTACATATAACTTGACAATAGCTTGGTGTCTATTCTTTCAAGAGGAATGCCTCCTCCTTAATGTCATTTTTCTCTTTCCYACAGGACCTCCTTGTCATATGAGTGTTTGGGTATTCTTCTGTTCTAACTATTTCTGCTCTTGTTTCAGGCAGGGAAGATGAATTGCCACTGCTATGGGCAATTAGGACTGCTGTCTCCTAATTCCTTGAGGTCCTTGGCCCAGAAAGATAGTTGCTGCAACGAAAACTCTCCATACAAGTGAACAAAAAGTGCAGTGAACAGAAGGCAGCAATGAATAGTTGAGATTTAAAGTATCATAAAAGAGCAGTTGCTGTTTGTTGGAAGCTCATAGTTATTGGCTAGGATCACCCATACAGATTTATAGTAACTTCTGCCTAGATCTTTGAATGAACATATGGGAGCTATTAGGAACCTAATTCTCCTTGAAATTAAGTTGGAGATGGATGTTTAACATTCAAAGTCTCTTTTTTCAGTCTTGGTAACAATGGGGTGGGATTTTTTTTCATCTCATGAAAATAACTYGGTGCTCAAGTAAAGAACTACTATAATAAGCACTTAGAAATATATTGTAAATAGGGAGTTTTAGGGGCTATGACAAATTATCCCAGCTGTAGAAATACTGATTCTATTAACTCCAAGTGATCACTATGACTATATAAAACAGAAATCTGAAATGAMTGGCATTTGTAAGGCTTGTACTTGCCTTTTTAAAACTCTGTCGAGGAAATCTTTTAAAACTGGGAAATAATAARTCTTACAGAAAGGACAGGACAATTGAATGGTATCAGGCAGGCATTAAAAAGAAACACTATTTTCTTACTGGGAATGAGATGTCTTGCTACTATTAATGTGAAGAGGAGCAACCCCTACTTTTTATGTGAAACAGCCTTTTCTGGGAGAAAACGAATACAGATTCAAAGARAAGTCTACTCTGTAGGCTTTACAAATATATCTTTTAAGCTGATCTCAGACTACTACCCCAAAATAAATAGCTAACATAATGATACACACAATCTGTGCATTTTACGGGGACCAAATAAGCTGATTCAATTGCCGAGCTGAGAACTATTAAGAGCATCCACCTGGGTTTCTGTACTTGAAGGGACCTCTATTACCTGCAATGATTACACTGCTGGTTGTGGGTCAACAACCTTAATATCCYGCCATCGGACAAGGAACCTAATGTGCTCGTCTTGCATTTGCACCCTGAGGAGATTACCTAGGTAACACAATTCTACTCCAAGGGATGTTTGTAGCTTGCGTTACCAAGGTGGAAACAGTAAGGAATTCTAATGTATTTTATACTACTGTTCTGTGCACCTATTTACAACATGGAATTTTGAAATATCAGTGGAGATGGCAGAGTCATCCACTTCATATTGTAAACTAATATTTTTACCAAATGCATAAACCTTTTTAAAAGGCCCAAGTCCTTCTCTTGCTTCTTCCCTAAGGTTCTTGCGAGTCAGTAATGGACTACAAGTGGAAATGCTGCAGTGAGAAGGCAGGGCAGTAATGTATTCAGGCTGGGTTTATGTGGGGAACTGGTAATTACTGTAGAGGGGAAACTCAGAGCACCCATCCCAAAGCAGGACTGTTTGTAGTTTAAAAGAGAAAAATGACCCAGGGCCAATTCTGCTGTAGTGCCTTATTCAATAATAATAATAAGAGATGACAYTAGCAGTTCTACTAACAGACTCCAGTAGTTTTCAGCCACAATAGACAAATAAGATCCAAGTATAAATATTACTGRGGAAAAGAAGAAAGCTAATTTTAGGACCTTCAGCCTCCTCTGCCAGTTAACAGGAGCTGCCACRCAGTGTGACCAGCCCCAAACACCCTTCCTCTTGCCCCAACAGTGGTGCCTTTACTCGAGAAGGAGCACAGGATTATGTTAAAGGAGAGAGCTACTCTCAGCTTAATAGGTTAAAATAAGTGTGAAGTTTTGGTCTTCTAAACCTTACAGTTTGGGCAAATGAGACAGCTATAATGGAAAAAACTGAAATGGAAAAGGCAATAAAGGAAACAAATTCATCACAAAGGACAACTGTTTCAATAAACCAGGAAAATGGAACAATGTTATTCAGGATTAATATTGTCAAAAACYGAATTCAGTCTACAAATGAAATGAGAATTCTAATCGCAGTTAATTAAATGAGTTATAGTATCTAATAAGCCTAAACAACGACTTTATACATAAAGTGGGGAAGAGATTGTATTTTAATTATTCAGCAAGCTGAYATTTCTGATGATCATTGTGATTTTTTTTTTCTCCTCCAAAATATTTTCTGACCAGAACTATACATATGCGTGACATTTTGTGGGATKTAATGGCTAGAAAGGAGAAAAATAATTAAGCTAAATACACTGACCTAACTGAAACTAAACATTCTGTTAGGTAGAGATTACAGTTTTTTTTTTCAAAGATTTAGATAAATATTTAGGTGATCTTAAAAATAAAAAAAGTAACACTTTCCTTTCAAAACAGTGATACTATTTGGGTTTTAGATTTTTTTTTTGGGGGGGAGAAAGAGTTTGGTTAATATGGTATGAATTTGCTATGATTTCTAGTCATTATGAATATACATTATTAGTGAATTTATTTTTGCCGAGYTCTATTTTTGTTATCAGTTATCAGTTAAGGACCTATTATATGGAGCATTATGATAACATTGAAATTGCATGTTACTTGAGAGGTTCATATGTCCACTATCACTGAAAAACTCTTTTGAGCTCTAGATCTCTAGATTCTTTCAGCTGGTAGGAAAAGCCCTAGATACAGTCTTTTTTCTTTGTTTGTTCTGAGAGGTTTTATCTACCTGATAGATTGACCCAAACAATGAAATTGATAGAGTTAACCTGAAACATGATTTTAGCTCAGTGCATTTGAGGCTTTTCAACAAATACAATATCAGGAGGTGCACCCTGCCCAAAACCACAACTTATGCCACCACAGCATGAAAAATATGAGGAGCACCTTGAAAAGCTCAGCAAGAAACTGTGTGGGAGTGCTAAGAAGGTTCTAGGGAAACAGCAAAGGGACAGTGCAGAAGGATAAATTTGTCATTATACTGTTCTTCAGTCAGAAGCATCTCCTCTGAGTCACTGTCGCCATACAACATAGCCTTGCATTGCTTGGGAACAGTGGCTTCATAGGTAGCAGGAGTTAGGTTCTCCTCATGGGAGAAGAGGTATTCTTGCCCAAGAAATGGGAATAGTTTCTTTTCTTCAAAATTGCAGAGAGTTGGAATAAAGCTATGACAGAGAAGAGACATGCATGTCCTACCTGGCCAACTTTTTCAACAAATGTTATAAAAATAGGCCAGAGTATGTGAAAGAATTTATAAAAAGGTGAGTTTCTGGGAAATTCTTGCACAAAAGTGGAATTCAAAAAAGAGGAGATAACTGTATGTYCTTAACCACACTGTGAAAGTGCAGCTCCACAATACACCGAATCTGATGACATAAAATCAAATTTTTGAGATACAGCTTGTTATTGTGCTCTTGGAGATACTTGGAATTACACTTTTCTACAAAAAAAATAAGCAGAATAAAACAAGGTTGTTCATTAATGACTGACTGATTCATGACTGACGTTAATGACTGATTCAAAAGTGTGAGCAGAGGCAAAATCCATGTTCCTTCATAAGCCAAATTCTGCAGTTCTTTAGACAGCCCCTCCAGCTGAAATGGAAAATCTTGTGAAAGGCTGCAGGAGTTAGTCAGATTTTTTAGGGAAATAACTAATTTGTTGAATACTGTGGGCTATGCTGCAAACTGGCAAATTTTTATGTTATATCATAAGCTGAAGGGATAGCTTTGATATTTTAGTTGCAGAAAATGTGTCGCTCATTGCTATGAACTTGTGGAAACTGCTGAAGTGTTGGAAGAGTTTCTTTACTTTGGCAGGCGAGCAAAATTTGTAAGTTATCAGTGAGGCTTTAGAGCCTGAAGTTTCCCTATAAGTGACCCAYAGAACTAGTTAAAAACATTTATTTTGATCATAATATATATGTTTTCTTATGTAAGAACAAGTTTTCCAAAGCATACAGCAGGTTCACCATGTAACAGGCTATCACTTCTGGTGTCTCAAGATACTTGGAAACATTGCCTGTGTGAAGGCATAATTAAGTGTTTTTCCCTGTTAAAATTCTACTAGTAGTTCATACTAGAAAACACATCAGGAAGTAGAAATGTCAGATGTCTGTTAAATCTAAGAAATTGGCTCTGTGATAATATTTAGTGATTTCAGCACAGTAAATAAGATTTCCTTTGGGGTTAGAACAAAATCGAGTTTGCAGTTATAGCAGAGAAAAAAAATCAAATCTGAGGCTTTAAAACATTACACCTTTCCAACACTTCATATTGGGATGCTTGGTCTGAACTACAGTCTATAAGAAAAATTCTCACCTGGACTGCTCTTGAAGGCCCCTTATCCTGATAGCTGTGATGGCAAAAGGCAATTCTCACATCAGGGTTAGAGCACGTGCATTACATATTAAGTACACAAGTCCTATTTGTTCACTGAAACAGATATAACCTGAGGCAAGCCTCAGGGATTTCCTTGGTGGTGAGTAGATGAGGGATTAGACTGACAGGACATACACACTGCAGATGTGGCACAGTCGGTCCGACACTTTCAGAAAGGGGTGACTTCAGTGCACACATGCGGGTGGATTGCCCCCTATGCACGCACGGAGTGTGGACAGGGAGCTCAGGAGTGGCCATACACATCACTARAGGTGGACTGTATATCCTGTCCAGCCGAATAGGTCAGGCAGCACTCGTCATTGTGAACAGTCATCTGCATGTCTACTTGCATTTGTGCTCGTTCTTTTTTGGTGCTAGTGTACTGCAACTTACCTCAACTGCTGTGCAATTTAGAATGCATCTGGAGAAAAATCTGAGAACAAATGTAGCTTTCATGAAGGCTGTTGAGCTTATTGCATTTGGAAATACGTGAAGAACCGGAGGGACAAATGTTTTGCTGGAACAGATTTCAGTTTGACAGTATGTATATCTTTTCGTTGCTCCATCAGCAAAGGTTGTGCAAATGCGTATTGTATTTGAGGAGAAGTTTGTATTTGAATGACAAATGTATTCATGTGTAACTATGAATTTTTATATATCTGTAAGTAATATAAGGGTGGGAAYGAGCAAACTCTAGGAATTCTAAAACTGTCTTTCATGATGGAGAGAGGCAAAAAAAAATCAGCTGAAAACTCTCCAAGCAAATCTTGATTAATGTTTTAAAAAGTATCATTTAAAAACATTTAAATGATTTAAAAGGCAAGGAAGCAGCTGGCTAGCTCAAAGTATGAGCAAGTATCTTTGCTCTGGCTGAGGACACTGCCCCAAATCTCTCTCCTATTAGTCTATTTATTTTCAAATGGAGTCATGAGGTGCTTCTCTACCTCAAGATATGGTTRACTATTTAGGTTCCAACACAAACATGTAACACCTGAAGTATATACAAGAATTAATGGTAAGAAAATGAGCTCATTTAACACTTTGCTTTCCAATCATCTCTTTGCACAATACATTTGTGCAATGARGTAAGAACATTTTTGCTGGTTCAGAGGAACTGTCCAGCTCCCCTACTATCCTGTCTCTCACAGAGGCTGAAAAAGATGCTAGGCCTGCAGTAAGTATGATGCTACCAGTAGATGTCTGTCTTGTCATTTGTTCCTCAAGTACCTGGCTGAAGGCATGCACTTACTACYGCAGAGATCCTGTGGAAACAGAAGCAATAGCTGTCCATTGCTTGCTGGTAGATGGTTACAGCCTCCATCCAAACAAAACTTCTTTCTTCATCTAAGTTTGGATAGAAGGAAACATCTCAAGATATTCTATCCCTGGTTCATGCCATACCTTTCCATCAGTCCAATTCCCTGGTATCAGGCCAAGCCCTTCTATGGGTGATCTCCRTGTGGTGCCTGTGTCAAGTGGGTGTCCCTTCCGGGTTGTGGGACAGGCCTACTGGCTTTTCAGCATCCTATTGGAGAGTGTGGACTTCATAGCGAACATCTGGGAGTCTTCTTTCCTCTGCCTCAGAGGTATGCCTTTACSTCAGCAGAAAGGTGATAGGATGTGGAGAACACAAGCACTAGATTCTTTTTGGCCCAGCTATGTACAGGAATCAGCCAGTGGAGAGATGTGGCAATAGGGCACATGTCTCAGAGATGTCTCTCTGATCTCCCCTAGCAGCCCGTTCCTCTACAGTGAATATTATCAAATGCATGAGCTCCAGATTTTGGATTTTGATCCCTTCAGGTGCCTTTATCCTGCTGAGTGTCCAAATTCTTTGGGATATGGACCTAGGGATGATCGCATGTATACCAACACCTTGGAGAAGAAAGAAGAAATATATCACCTGCTTCTGGCAAAAGATAGATTGGTTTTAGAGATCTGAAGCAAATGTGCAACCCATCTTTCTACATTCAATTCATTGTGGTACTTGGTAGGTCCCATGGGGTAGATTCCCAAAGGTCAGTATGAACAACCGGCACCACTGGATCTCCCACTCTTCTTGGGAGTTTTCTGCCAAATGCTTATCAAAAGTTCCTGGGCCCTGGCGGACTTTTACTGTGACTTCTGAGATTGTGGCCCCTGGACTTTGATGCTATTTGGACTGGGTTCTTCCTTTCAAGGAAGAGAGTGTCCTCTTATCAAAAAAGAGACCATCTTTACCCTAGGTTCTCATTCTGCAGGGTGGATTATGAGATTGTAGGGAGGTCAGCTCATTCAAGAGTGGGTGTATGCTGTGGAACACGCTCCTTTCAGATCAGACCTATGAGTTAATGGGATGGAGTGTCTGTGACAACTTTTTATCTGATCTATGGCCTCCCACACCTCATGTATAGGGACTGTCTGCCCTTGACCAGAGAAGTTTAGCAAGGTAGATCAYAGATATCGCATGGGTACTATGAATGCATTTGGTTTGTATCTCCACTTATAAGGTACTTTCAGGTTCACTGTGCTATTGCATGTGGTGAAGCTAGCTCCTGGACAGGCCTATTGACGTTAGATAAGGCATGTGTCAGGGCTGCCCTTTGCCTGGACAGCACTGTTTCATCATCACTGAGTCCTTCTTTTGTCTCCTCTGTTGGGAGGTGATGGTGTTCACTGAGTTGGACTTTTAGATGGTTCTGTTGGCACGGGCTAGCAGTCTGATGTCGAGGACCCTGGCAAGCACCTTGTTTTGCCATTTGCCCAAGGACTTTGATATGTCTGGCCTATTTTTTTGATTTGAAGAGTCTTTGCAGAAGCATCTCCGAGATTCTGGTCTTTTGCCAAGATCTCAGTGTTATTTGGAGAAACCATGGCTTTTCTGGCCCTGAAGTGGATAGATGTCCTAGCCGAGATCATCTTGCACAACCGCCATCTTTTTGCATACATAGTTGAAGACCCCCTGGTGAGCATTCCCAAGATTGCAGACTCCTGGACTACAGCTGGCAGATAAGGTAGACCCTGCACAGCTTGCCTACTGCATAGGATAGCCCAAACACATTATCCCATTTTTTTTCCACAAAGTGCTGAATTCCTCCTTGAACCCCATGCACCTAYTACCTGCAGGAGAGTAGCCCCCACCAAACCCACACAGCAGCCAAGCTGACCTTCTGCCTGAGCTTCTGTTTTGTGAGTCTTTCTGGCCTCAGCTGCTCTCCTGCACATAATTTTTTTAAGATGCATTATAGTCTTTTGTCCAGCCTCCAAATGATGCCCCCAAAACATACTGATGCTCCATTAGTCCACCTTCCCCTTTTGTCTTGGTATGATGGCTTAATATTGCAAGACGGTGAGAAAACATGCTGGCCCAGCTCATTCCTTGAGCTAGTCCTGTTGTCTCCACTGTGCACACCAGAGACATAATCTGAGAAATCATGCACAGAGCAATGAGCACTGGTGCATTTGTCACGTGCTTCACAGGGTTCCCAGACTTGTGACCCTTTTGTGGAGAGAGGATGATTCTGGGTCATACGAACTTTAGGTGCACTGGTTGCACCCTATCTCCCTTAAAGATCTCTGCTTGATATTCTGTCTGCACTTCTCCCTTGCCTCCTATTTATACCCTCCACATCTGAGGCATGACCAAGTTACAGGACATACTTGTCAGCTTCCCGCTGGCCACTAGCAGTACTGAGGAGGAAGCCAAATGGAAGTAGCAGTGATTGTTGAGCCAAACACTGCTGGGCAGTGTCCTTGGACACTTCAGCTCACTGTCTCTCTTTGGTGTTTTTGACCTTTTAATTCTCTCTACCTGTCTCTTCTGTTTGTTGTCCTTCAGGTTTTCTCCCTTGATGCCTTTTACTTTTTCCTTTCTTTCTTTCTTTCTTTTTCTTTTACTTTTACTTTGCGAGGATGAAGAAGTTTTTTTTTTTTGTTTGAGGAGGGAAAATCAATGAAGAACTCCATCTAAAGCAGTCACAGTTTTTAATGTGCTTGGATAGGTAGGTGGGGAGAATGTGTCTTGGAAAGTAAAAATAAAAGTACAGGAATCCTGCTGGCATGAGAAAGGACATGAAATAACATTTTTGGATTAATACTATGTCTCAATAGTTAATCCACATTCAGCTTCCAGCCAGCACAAATTTCCYGATATTGTTCTCTTTGTGGATTTGCTTTCAGAACAGTGCTAAAAAGTAGGTGTCTATGGGAAGAGAAAGGAGGGCAATAAGCATGTTTATTAATTCCTTTACTGYCAGCAATTTTCTGCTCAGGGACTTTTTGAGTCAGATGTGGTTTCCATAACTCAATGATTTTCTTTTCTATTAGCTTTTAATCTCAGCATTCTTTTAAAAGGCTAACTTCACTGGCAATGGAAATCATCAGCTGATTGTTAGCATCAGGCAGGGAGGAAGTGCAACAAACCCATATGCTGAATACTAAACAGTTAGTTTACCTCTGGATAATAGGAGAAAAAAAAAGCCTGAAAGAAAATAATATGAGCAACTTCTTTTTATCATTAGACTGGCATGAATTACAGAAGTGTGTACTCATSTTCATTTCCTCAGTTAAGGTATGTATGCTTTTCTTTGCATACTGATCAGTCGATTTTTCCTCAGATGAGTTTGCCAGAAATTATATGGGTGACTTTGATACAAACCATTATCACTAGCTATGTAGTATAAGAAATGTCCTGAGATTTCTGATGTGCCCATCCTCACTCTTTCCAGGTGCTAAAGGTAATTAGTTTCATTTTGTGCACTTCCTTAASGTTTTGCTCTATTGCATAATAATGAAATTGCGAAACTATCAGTAATAGATAAATGACAAAAAAAATTCTCTCAGATGGTATTATGGAATTTTATTGTTTTGTTTTGGAAATTGGCCTGAGCATCTCTTAGCTACATGAGCTTTAATGTGAACTTTATTTATTTATTTATGGCAGGTGTTAAGGTGATTCATTTCCTACCTTCTAATTTATTTTTTCTAYCTTCTGATATCAGAAGATAGCTATCAGGATACTAGATGGTAAGATATCAGGAACCACAGCCAGGGACAAAACTTAGGATGTGGAAAATTAGATTTTTTTTTCTGAGCTTGTGAAATTAAGTGGGCAAATGTTCRAACTGTTTCTTATTTTAAGTGAACCTTTGCTAGATGCTACATGCTTTTGTTTAGAAGATCACGAGATACATCATGGTATGTTCTGACACTAAGGTCTTATAGGTTCATACTAAGGAAACCAGTTACTAAATTAATGAAAGTTTGGTTCTGTTGATAACTGTAGTATAAAGATTATTATTATAGAAATAACTTAGGTAGCCAGGTCCTACTGGATTTCCCATGTATCTATCTATGTGCAAAACTGTCACTTTTTTTTTTTTTTAAAAAAAGAGATTTTACCTGATCCTAGGAGTTCCTATTGCCCACAGATACCTTGAACACTCAAATTCCAATTTAAGCTTCTGAGTTAGCTTAGGAATACCTAATCAATAAAAGGTTTAGCTTTTCAACATCTACTTTAACTCTGTGACCTGATAGGATCTACTGACAAGATGCTTCACTATGTATACTTCCTTAAGATGCTGAGCTATTGGTCCTATTTTGGAAGACCGAGCACTACTGTCACCATTCTCCTKTAAGTTATTGTATGAAAGTATGAAAGCTTCAGATAACATATAGAAGACCTGACTAAATCCTCCTCTATCTGAGGAGAAGCAAACCTGCAACACAAGGGAAGTGCTCTGATATTTGGACTATATATTATCCTGCAAGATTAGGTTGATGTCAGCTCCTACCAATGGGGCAGTCTATTTTTTCCTAGTATACCTAAGGCCACAGAGAGGATGGCTGGGGACATGATTTTCCAGCTTAGTGATTAGAGATACAAAAATTTTCTAGCTGTGACAAATCATCTTGGGCTTCTTAGCATGTGTTCTTCTAAGACAGGCCTCRRTCAACAGTTTTGTTCTGGTTYACATGAAGAATTCTAACCAGCTGACCTGTGATTTCTCTACGCTGAGTCCAAACTGYGCTCATTTRAAGCTCACMAGGCCCARACCCCAAAGCAACAGAGAAAACAAATTCTTCACTTTGAAAGAAAACTGACATTTGGCCTGATCTGAAATGCTCACGAACCGACTTCAGCAGCTGAAGTCAAAAGCTGGCTTGTGGTGGATGAAGACAAGTAACCAGAAGATCAGGAAATAGCAATGACATATTGGGAAGAGTTTCTACAGCATTTATTGGTAAGAGTCAGTGTATCAGATAATTTGMTAGTATCTGCTCAAATCCTGATAAAACAGATCTTCTGCCCCTCAAAGGGTTATGTTAGGTGTCTCCTTCCCGCCTGCTGCCCATAGGTCGATCTCATTACRGAATGCGTAGCAGGTCCTGGTGCATGCTTCGCCTCGGTGGAGTCCCTATAGAATGAGGTATGTAAAGGCCAGCTGCAGAAATGCTGTGTGTAAAATAAATCCCTTTGTAAATTTAGCCAWAAAGATCTGACTTAAAGTCTGTTAAAGTTTGATGGAAAGCCTGTTGACATCAGCAGGGTTTGACTGAAATCTTTAGGCACAGTTCTTCAAACTCAYGACAGTGTAGAGGATTAAGTCAAGTAGTCCTACTGAGGTGAACATATCACGCTGTCAGATTATTAGTATAAGAGACGGACACAGGATTAGTTCCTTTAATTATAAAYGTCTGGGTAGTGGTAATATTGAGGTATCTCTATTTATTTTGCTCTAGGTTTGCCTGTCTTTTGTAAACTATACTTATGCAAATATGAATACATTTTCTAAGCTACAAAAAGTTGAACATTTTTTTATTAGCTATGACAGTTAAGCCTGCAAAATCTTGAGACTGGAAACGTTAAACTCACTCATCCTTCATTGCAGTTAGTTCAATTTTCCTGTCAAACTGAAACAATCATTTTCCTTGGAGAGTCAAATATCTCTTTTTTTCCCTTGGCTTTCAGATTTAAGAAAGATAAAAAAGATGAGATTCTGTTCTCCTGTGATTTTTGGAAAAATGCAYTAATGACAATTAAGCTGTAATTTTAACCCACAGCTGTCTTTCAGTGACACTGAAATAGGTAATATGGAAAACACTGTGGAGTTCAGTTGACTTGAAATTTTGAATTGTGCATATAAAACATATTTATTTCATTCTTCATAGCTTGTCTGCACGCCCTATTTAGTTGAAAATGAGTTAAATGGAAATTACATCAATTTCTGTTTTTCCAAGYCCTTTGCAAAAATATTATACAATGCTTTACAATATCGCTAGAGAAACTTTCAGGACAACTTTAATCACGATTTCAGCCTCATGTTCTGGTTCATAAACAGCTTTTCTAGTGTTTTAAAATCCCAAAGATTATATGCATATGTAAATGTCACATTTAGCAACAGATTGTGTGCATTGGCTCAGCACAGGCACATATTTAGCATTCATGTATTGGCTTGAATCCAAAAACTCACTTATATTACTTATGTGCTTTTGACTAGATAAGTGTTTAGTGAATTGGGGCCTTGAAAGTGAAGATTTCTTGTTCCAATCGTAAACTTGCAAAGCTTGGTTAGTTTCTAAAGCTCTAGAGGCTGCATCATGAAATGTAATTTAGCTAGTAATTCCTTTCTTTTTTTGATGTCACAGGATAAAGAGAGGTAAACCCCACAATGTTACGGAGAAATAAGAGAAATCTAAATTATGAATATTCTAGTTCAGTTCATTAGAAACCCCCCCCTTTTTTTTTGTCACGTTAGAAAAAAAAAAGAAAAAAAAAAGAAAAAAAGAGTTCTGGTCAGATTCTCCCAAATGTCCTTAAAGGGTTAATTTGATGCAACATGATGAATTCTAGAGCAGTATGGCTTGAATCCTGCAGTTTACTGAGCCCTTCTACACACAGCCATTAGAAAGCTTTGAACTGCAAGGTGATTTCTGAAGAAGTGGTAGCATGGTATGTGTATTTTTAAATGTAATTTTAATTTTAAAGAAGTATAATAAAAATAAAGAACAATTAGTAGAGTCTCCTACTTCCTCTTTCYCCCCCTACAACTTTCTTTCCATTTCACAATGCACATACTGTTATTTTTATCTATTTTCTCCAAATATATCAAACACTATATGCATTTTTTTTAATCTCTCAAAGTAATGGGACAACATAAAGGCTGGAGCTAACCATGTATTTCTTAAAGGAAAGTGCATGTCATACCTTTATCTTTTTATGATCGTGTTTCCTTTTTCTGCATCCAGACTTCCTTTTTTGATATCTAGATTTTGAGGCAGAGGCATCTGTGTCCAATGCCTTTTCAGTGAGTTACCATGGTTGAACTCATTCTCAAACATCTTTGCTTACGAATGGGAATAAATCACAAAATAAACGTTTTGCATGTTGTTCTCACACATTGGCTAGAGAAAAGGAGCAATGTGACTTTTTCTTTTTGAACTCCTGCAACCWGCCAATAAAAATAAGCAAATGAAACAGTTATGGAGTGCCATTTTGCACCAGTCATTCTCAGCTGAAGCAGGACAGAGTTGGCTGATGGCCCTTCCTTCAGGACCATCAGCCAACCCTTCAGGGCTGGCTCCTAGGGGCTCTGGAACAGCTGAAATCCTATCTGCAGCGGGATCCCTTCTTTCCCAGAACGGAAATGGCTCAGTAACAGGCCCTGTCATTTTGTGTGTGAAAGGGAATTATGTATATGTGGATGAAATCTGTAATTCACCCCCCATTTCTGTATCCAAGCTGGTGGTTTCCACAGCAACTCGCCTAGAGTTTGGAAGGAGGTGCACAGCCTGCAGGAGGGAAAAGGTAGACCGGCAATGAAGTTCGTCTGTGTGAATGTGGTTGGAATATCRGTTGTAATCTCAGCACAATTTTTCTTTAAATAATATACACATTCTCATTTTATTAGTTTACTGACATTGTCATCTCTGTTACCTGAAATACAGCACATGGGAATAGTTTTCTTTCTCTTCTTATAAAGGCTTTTAGCTCTCTGCCTTTCTCTCTAGTCTGCAGTGCATAAAGATATCTTGACCTCATTCTCCAGCGTAGGTCCAGTGGGATGCTACCTCCCTGGCGCCAGATCTAAGGGCTTCCCAGTGGCTTCCCAAACGAGTTCTGGTGGCTCTTAAAAGGCAGCAATTCAGCCATAGGACATCTGCTGTTTCAGGACAATTTGAACAACTGTTAACGCAAATCTCCCAATATCTGAGGGTTCACCTGTGTTTAACTGTAGTTCATTGGAAAGATCAGCTAAAGCAAGGAATGCATGAACAGCAGCAGTGAGGTCTGGACTGCTCTGAAGATTCAGGATTAGGAAACCCAATGCACAATGTTTGAGAAGACATTGGTATATAAAACTAAGATGGCAGAAAATGTCAATCTATGAGAAAATAGTAGGCTTTTAAATCTGCAGTATAGYTTCATTCTTGCTGATTAATGACAGAATATGCATTTTCAAGGCATGAGTTCAAAATCACGGACCATTAAAGAGAAGACAATAGTGCTGGTATGGATAAGTAGATAATTTTCTGCTGACTGGTGGCATTGTCACCACTATTGTTTTGGAGAAAGCACCAAGTTCCCAACAGCGACCGCTTGGCACTTTAGATATGCTGGACTTTTCTCTATATAGTCTGGGAAATGAGAGATCTTTTTCTTTGCTCAAATTAGCTTGATTTCAATGTTCTACTTGTTTTGGATTTAAATGTGATGCGATTTGTTTATAGACTTTAGGTGGAAACTGTTTTCAATCAAATACACTACTAAAGCTTTCAAAAAGGATCGATTTTCTAATTAGAAAAGCAAAGTTAGAACAAAACAAAACAAAAAATCCCCCTGGATGTAAATTTGAGAAATGCTTGGTTTATTTTTTCACCAAGAAGCAGCTGCTGATCCTCATGAGGTTAGAAATGATTATATTAACACATATTTTTCAATACTTTCAAAAAAATYGAGACATGAAAAGCTTTAGGATGTTAGATTTTTATCTTGCCAGAAAAGGACTTGCACAATGCAAGGAACAAGTTGAAAATATTCTTCTGAGCGGAAAGAATGTCCACGGCTTTGTTAATCTGCTTTGTTTGCAGAATTTCATATTTCAGGGTGGACAAAAAAGGTTTGAGACAAATCTGYTAAGTCTAGTTGTTTGAAAAGTGATTGAATGGAAATTGAAATGGAATTGAATCCACTGCTTTCACAGTAACATGTTTAATAAGTTTTGGAAAGCAACATGCAATTATAGAAGGGAAAACAATTTTTCTCAAACAATGAGAAATGATTATTGTGCCTGGCCTATGTGAATGATGTTATTGTCCATGAAGAGTTCACTGAATAATATAATGTAGCATGTACTCTTGATGAGCTAGGAATCTGTACTTAAAGATTAATTATTTTTTTTTTCCATCTGCAATCTTATCACTGGTGTTGTCTGCTAAAMTGGAAAGTTTGTTCTCAGATATAGCCTCCACAGTACAATAAAAGGAGTTGTAGAATATGKATGCTCATAGCTAAGGGTATTTGAATTTGATATGCCAAGATCCTTTAAAAATGTTCTCTTGAAACTGCCATGAAATTACACCATTAAGAAACTGAGCAAATGACATTGCTCTTAAGTCTTCAGTATTTAAGTTGTCTATTTAATAACATAGCTCTCAGAACATGAAACCAATAACTCTGCACAGAAAGATTATTTTACACCCATGGTATCTGGGAGGTTGCAAAGGACTCAAGTGGGACCTGGCAGACAACACAGCAGCTCAAGATAATAAAATCTATTTTAATATTAAAAATACATCTGCTCTAAATTCCAGATGGTCTTTGAAGTGAGGAGACAAATAAAAGTGGAGGTGGTCAGTTAGTTTTGCTTCCAAGGAAGACAAAACCTTATAAAAAACAAAATGCAGGGAGTTACCTACCAATATTTCAGATAAAGAATTACTTATATATCCATCTAATTCAAATTAATGGTGTGAATATGGAGATCTATTTTATCAGGATTTGAGCAGATACTAGCAAATTATCTGATACACTGACTCTTACCAATAAATGCTGTAGAAACTCTT
This sequence comes from Rhea americana, assembly GCF_003343005.1. NCBI lineage: Eukaryota > Metazoa > Chordata > Aves > Rheiformes > Rheidae > Rhea > Rhea americana. Next base: position 5,101,549 of record NW_028186523.1, read on the forward strand.
CCCAATATGTCATTGCTATTTCCTGATCTTCTGGTTACTTGTCTTCATCCACCACAAGCCAGCTTTTGACTTCAGCTGCTGAAGTCGGTTCGTGAGCATTTCAGATCAGGCCAAATGTCAGTTTTCTTTCAAAGTGAAGAATTTGTTTTCTCTGTTGCTTTGGGGTYTGGGCCTKGTGAGCTTTAAATGAGCRCAGTTTGGACTCAGCGTAGAGAAATCACAGGTCAGCTGGTTAGAATTCTTCATGTGAACCAGAACAAAACTGTTGACCGAGGCCTGTCTTAGAAGAACACRTGCTAAGAAGCCCAAGATGATTTGTCACAGCTAGAAAATTTTCAGATATGTAGTTCATTCTTTTAGCTCTCCCCTTTAAACWAGTATTGCTTTAATGAATAGTTTTGCTCCACAATTAAACTTACTCAGTTTCACTAAAATGATACACACAAGCCTTTTCCAGAGAGGGCATTTTTTCCAGAGAGGGCAATCAGGACAGCTAAAGCTGTGACACTGCAAGTATTCTGTGCAAGAAAGAGTCAACGCATAAGACTTTTTTTTCTGATTTTTTTCCTCATCGTTGTGTCAATACGAAGGTTCTTCCTATGTACAGATGCGAAGAAATCAATGAAAAAAATGAGGTTGTTGGTGAGAGAGGAATTCTTATGGTTTGAGAGGAACTTTTGGAAAGTGAATGAAGTCCTGAAGCTGGTAGGAGCAGAAAGTCACAGCTTGAATGCCCTGGTGTGACCAAAGGGTACCTTGCTGCCTGGACTGGGGTAAGACTTCTCAGGGTAAGTTTGTAGTTGCTCTGAAGTGCAAAACCCRCTTTCTTACCTGATTCTACAAATGGATCTGTGCTTCCAGGGATCACCATGTCTGATAATTATTGCCATTAGACTAAAAGCTCCCTTTGGTGCCTTTATTTTTGTTCCCTGATATTAGTTGTTTGACAAAGAACAGGCTGTTAAATAATTTCTAAGGATATTTTTTCAACTTCTGGGTTAAAAACTCTTTCAAAATGGAATRTTTCTGTTATGAAAGTACAGCAAAAAAAATGCACTAGCGATCTAAATATCTGAGAGCTTTTGTGCCTGGAGGCGGGGGGGGGAGGAAGTGATGGTGTACTTTAGAAAACTCAGAAATTACTTTTATGTTCGTTTCTTCTCAGCAGCGAGGCTGCTCCAGCAGGCTCTTGACAAGCTGCAGCTGCCTCCAGCGAGCTCAGATCCTTGCCCGGCTTCTCCCGCGACGTCCTCGCACAGGAGCAGAGCCAGCGGCAGCACGGGCACTGTGGCCCCGCAGAGCATCCTCCTCTGGCACCGGAGCCCAACCACATCTGAGGGACCCTGCTTTCTCCCCAGGTACAACACAGCTGCCAGCTCTGTGCTGCCTGTGGGGCCCCACTCATGTATTTATTCATCTCTCCCCCAACTCCATTTTCCTGGGCTCTATCYCTCAGCACTGCTTATTATTGCTTTGGCAGCATAATTCCCACTCAGCAGCATTATTTCTGATACACTGGTGAAGAATGGGGTTCTCTGCGGGTTACAGACATTCATTATAATGCTGCGCTGCGGGTTGCTTAGTTTATCATCTYGGTAATTTTTCTGTAATTAATGGGGTGAAACTGAGACTGCACTCCACACAATTCCAATTCCCTTTAGCACCAAGCATTAGGGATTTGAAGTGGTACACTATATGTGTTTGCATAACTATTCCCAGCACTTATAGTATTATTTCAGGGCCATTATAGCTTCTTATTAGAACTATAGGCAGAAACAGAAATAAGTATCATCATCTAGATGAATTAATCCTCATGGAAGGTGGTTCTCTTTTTTCCATGGAGGATTTTTAATCTTAGAACTCAAAAAAATTTCTAACTATCTCTATTCTACAGGCAGAAAAGTAGCCCAGTAGCTCATAGCAGTGACAGTAAGTAGGAATTTGAAGGTGACCTGAAGGTTACATCAGTGAAAGGTAAAGAAAAGCTAGGATCAGTCTGGAGTGTGGAACAACAAACCAACAGCTCACAGATTCCTGAACATAAAATTCAGTCACTACTAARTTATAGATAAATGTAATATATACAACAGCTTGGCAAAACTGCCTTTGAAATCAATGCCAGTTGCATTTAAAATAAGGGAACTATTTTGCAGATCTATTTTGCATGTTTGGACAATCTCTTCTACTTCATTGAGATGGTGTCTCATTTCAAGACTGTCGATTGGGCTGTTCTATAGGCCTGTGTAACAGTGATACGACATATTTTGACAAACCCAAAGYATGTAATAAAGCCAGCCAGCCTACAAAACATTAGGAACTATTAAAAACATTATTAGTATTTACTTTGAAATAGGCATTATATTTTTTTTTCCTAAAGAAAAAGTATTCTCAGCACTCAGATGCTTGGATAAARTGATGTTTCTTGGAAAGCTCAGTGAGAAAACAGTGTGTATGAAAGGTGAGCATCCTGAGATGCAAATAGTGAGTAATCTACTTGTAACAGCCATGATGTGGCCTGGTATGCTGTCCTGACAGTRCAAAGACCATTTTGGGGGCTTTTGAACATTAGATGACTTATTGGCTTTTACTTCAGGATACTTTACATCATCAGTTCAGGTTGTCAGAATCCAGTCAGATCACAGCATTTTCAGTCAAGCAGAATTATCTCCTGAGGAGTTAATTTGCTGAGGATGGCAAGGATAAGCTCCAAATTTGGACATTATCTCAGTCAAAGCAAGTTAGTAGTCATTTTTTGTTTATTTATTCTCACTTTGCCAACCCTGAACAATAGTTCACCTTTGAAATATACTTCACTGTGRTTGTAACTTTGTGGCAAACATTAGGTTTTCTGGCATGCATAACTTCATCCTCACCTCATGCATTTTTGACCAAGTATATCTTGTAATGAGGGAAACAAAAATCACCTGTTGTTCTGAGACAAATTCTTTGATCACGTTTTTATTTCTCCAATTTAGCATAATTTAAGAGTGCCTGATCCGTATAGGAGGAAAAAGTCAATACCTAGTTTAACCAGGATTTCCCTGGGAAACAGAAATATGTGCAAGATTAGCTTTCAAATGGCAACATTTTTYGTCTTTAGAGTATTCCACTGCTCTTTGTAGTAAATGGATTAATATTTTCCTATGTCCTTAAAGTGTTTCTGAGCTAATATTGATTTACAGACACAACCAATAATATGCATACATATATAATACCAATATGTGCCCCCCTCTATGGTACTTCACACACATTGTAGCAAATTTATTTTGAGTATAACTGCTTCAATGRGTTGTTACATATATATTTACTGTTGTGGAAATGGCAAACTATGCMAGAGTATTGTAAGACAAAGTCATGTTAAGTTCCTGCAGAGCAGGATAAATATTCTTATAATACCCTCCAAATCTTGATGTGTAAAAATGCTGCGGGGAATTTCCTAAAGTAACTCTTTTGCAAAGGGTATGTTGTCACTAATTGTAACATGACGTCTAAAAAGATCTGGCTTCTGTCACTACATTCATGAGATATCTGGAAGGTGGCACACACACTCTTTATGCTCATTCTTGCGTATCACTTCCTATAGAAAAAAATCATCCATCCATAAAATGCTTCTCTGCATACCACTAATTACTGCTTAAACCCTGTTGCTCAGACCCATTGCCTTGTGTGACGTTTCTTTCAGTGAAAATGTATTGGATTAAATCTGTAAGGTGTAGCATGTTACTTGTCCCTATTAGCTCTGAAGAGTTGCGTATAGGCCATTAGTAAAAAAAGAATTTGCTTTTAAAAAATTATTGGCAGACATGATCAGAAATACTTTGTTAAAATAACTCTATAATAAGTGCAGATTCACTAAGACTGGAGTTCTTCATTTAGACATACCAGCTGCAGGGAGAACAAAGGTTATATTGGATCCATATTCAACTCTGGTTAGAATGGGAAAGTTGTTTGTAGACCAGGAAATTATTAGTTTTTGTGGAAGCTAAACATGATCCATCACGGTAAGGACACTTGCATAAGATTTTTGTAAGCACATCCCTCTTGCAGCCAGTCTCTGCTCCCAAACTGTTATACAATTTGGATTTGGCAGCTGTTGGCTAGCAAACAAAATGAACCTGGGAAGGAGGACTAGAAATGTGCATCTATTTCCTTCCACTTGGAGTTTTTAAACAAGCATTATTTATCCATCCAGAGGTACAAAGCAAACATGAAAGCATAAAAACAACTACTCCTGCTTTAGTTTCTGTCCTTGCTTTCTGCCTAGGCYTATCATCCTTCCTAGGCAAATTCTGTCCTGTTACTCAGCATTCTTCTGAAGACTTAATATTTCCTCTTGCTCCTATGCCTGGTGCTAGAAAGAGCAATCATCCTTATTCTAGCTGYGGTGAAGTAGCTGCTTCCAAATAAACCTTGCCAACGTCTTCACTTGTCATTTTGAAATGTTGGCTTTTGTTCCATCCCAAATTTAATTTTAAAGGATGGAATATACTGAGTCTCATGCTTGCCTTTTGAACAGGACTGATTTAATTTTTAAAGGACTGAGGCACTCTAAAAAGTCTTCACAAACTTACTTTGTTTAAAATAACATTATTATTTAACAATGTATATGGTTTCTTCGCTATTTTTTTCTGAACAGCTTTTATGAGCTATGTAGATCTTCACTGATGACCTGACTAATTTTGTGAATTATAGCGTTTCTTTTTTGTTTTCAGTAAGTATGCATACTTACTGCTGGATATYAAACATGCACATAAAGATTTCCTGGAAATTAATTACCTACCAYGACAAATAGAAAAGCTCTAGAAAAAAAAATCTTGGAAGACCTACTAAACTGATATTGAACAAAGAACTAAATCATCTTAGATAAAGCAATGTTTAAAATACAATTCAAGAAAACACAAGGCTCATCCATTATTGAAAGGTCTATAATTGCACTTCTAGTACTTTGTGATCACATTCTGCTTAGATTTCTCAGGTGTCTGCAATTACTCTTACCTTTGGTCAGCAGATTGCTAAATATAGAAAAGATTCATTCTTATCCATAGTTTTCTATTCACTATATTGTAGCTACAGGATTGCATATACAACATGCAATATAAACACAAAACCTGATCATCATATTTTCTGTTTATAAGCCACTATAACTGATGCATGTTAATACATTTTTTTCTGGTTAAACTTGTTGTTAGAAAGTGGATAATAATGGAGTGCAAACTCTGCTATTTAATTTAAGCATAATTTAAGTAATTGTAACACGAACAGTGTTGGATGTGCAACTGTTGGACCCAGATGCTACAGTAGAATAAAGCTAGTGGAAAAGTAACTGGAAATTTTATATGAAAGCTTGGGTGATTTTCATGATTCTAGTAATAGRTTTACATTGGGTGATGCCTGTACACAGCTTAGTGTTAGAAAGGTTAGTGCTTAGCCACATTTTACATTCTTAGGATACTTTTCTCTCATCTCTCTTCATAGTCAAGAAAAGCTTCGGTAAGGCTAAAAGCCCCAGGTCACCTTGCAGACCTTCATCGCTCTGTTCCTACCATTTGTGTGCTAAGGCTTCATCATTAAGCTACAGGGATTTAGCTCCTGCTGTGAGAATAGACACTCTTGGTGTACTGACCAAACTGCCGTGCGGAAACAAGGAGAGCATAAAGGACACAGCAAGGTATCTGATACTCAACTGCACTTTTTTGCGAGCCAGAGGCAGCTGGTGCAGTTCTGACCCATGTAGTTTGACAATCGTCGCTTAGAGATTTGTTGAACTGCAGATTGCATCTGAGACCATCACGTTTAGCAGCCTTTTCTTCCATGTATTTGTCTATAATCTTTTTTTTTTTTGAACCTGTTTTTATTGCTAGCGTATGCAATGTATTGCAGCAATGAGTTTCACTATATGACTCTGTCCTATGTGGAACTAATATGCTAKGTATTTATCACACCCCTCAGTGCAAGTGAGAAATGCTCTTCTTCAGAAGCGTGCTTCCTGTATCAGTATGAATAGAGATRCTGTCATCATCACTGCCCTTGGCCTCTCAAGTCAGAAGATGCGAGCCATTTGGGGTCGGTATTTCGGCTGTGTTAGGAGTAGTCTGCCAAGCAATGAAGAAACTATTTTTGGAAGGAAAATCTTTTCTTTTTTATGTGCAAGTGTTATAACATTCCCAGCATAGAAAAGCTCTTTGACAAAGCTTTGCAATTGCTTCATTTCTTAAAGTGTTTAGTAGTGATTCTTTAAGGACAAGAAAGAAATGATCTGGGAAACCAAATTGATGCTTGTAGTAAATTACATAGAAACACTTCTCACTTTGTTAGGCAGATGCCTTTTACTAACACTAAATCATGCGGTTGTTAAAGGTAACATAATATGCATTTTCAGTCACAAATATTTGCAAGTAAACTGCTTGGTACCATTATTATTCTGTGTTAAGTAGGCTCAGTACTCTTGCTTGGAGGTCTCTTGAACTGTGTGAGGCATCCTAGCATGGGAACATCTGATACCCATAATTCTCCCCACTTTTGTTAACTTCAATGATCCTTGGGTCAGTTTCTGTTTTAATTATTTGTTGTAAGATTTTTTTTCCAAGTACAAATATATTCCAGTAGTGAAGGAATCAGAAGCTCTTCATTCATGCAGCCTTTTCTTTTCTCATGCTCAAAGAATTAGCATTTGTTCTGTTGCCTTGCTTTCCTTTTCTTTGTGACTTCCTGACGTGTTTCTTGGAAYGTAGATGGTGACACCTAAAAGCTTTTGCAGTACAGCATAAATGACAAATGTACTTTACAGAATCGATGGGAAGCATTGCTGTTCAGATAGTACTGGAATTTCCTAAAAGCTGTATAGAGACATGGAAGGAATAGAAGTATAGCTGACACTGTAACAAAGAATATGTTGCTTTTCTTGAACCTAAATTAGTGCTAGTATAGACTTGATTGAGGCCRTCCTGAAGATAGGAAGCAGTAGGACGGAATACATGCTGAAATTTGTCTGTGGACATGCAAAGACCGTAACTAGGTAGAAGAATTATTTTGCAGTTTTTTCTTGTAAAGAGAGAATCATGGTGAAGAAAAGCAGAGATGAAGAAACAATGGAAAAGAAGGCCCAGACCAGACATCCTCAGCGAACCACATCAGGACCTAAGAAGCAGCACCAGAACCTGAACACCCCACATACAGCAGTATGTAAGACACGGCCAGCTCCACCTTAACTGTAGCTGGGTTTATTTGTAGTAGATGTAGAGTTAATTTAACATAGCCTGTAGTTAGTGATAAAAAAGTCACATATTAGGTGACTAGTGCATTGTGCATCGCTCTATTTGTCCTTTAAACTGTTAGRGTATGCTGAAATAGCTATTCACCCTCGCCGAAGGGATTTCCTTGCCCACCTCCCTCAAGAACCAGTTGGTGAGTGGACTAAAAGCATTTCCTTACTTGGCTGGTTAATTGATGAGTGGGGCTAGGCCCAGTTGGTATGTACTAGATAGGGTTTTCTGGTCACCAGTTCTAGCTAGCTGGAGTACCTTTATTTCTCATCATTATCTTTCTTCTCATTTTCAGAGTATCAGCTGAAAGAAAACTGACTCTTACATAACTTCTGGAGAAGATGATCAAACTTTTTAATGCTTTTATTTGCTTTGTTTTTCCAACCCCTTTGATTCTTTAGTAACATGGGGATAAAACAAGAGGTGTGACACATCCTGCTCTATTGTCTTAAAGAGATTAGGTTTAATTTTATCAGTACACAGACCAATAGTCTTTTTAGTTAGYGTTTTGTCGAATGGCCAGCACAACAGACCTCTGCTGGGGCCACCGTGCGCTCTCATTGTATAGATAGCAAAAAATAGCTAAGGGTTTCTATTTCTGCTTTGCCACATTTAATTCTGACAGAGAAATATGCTACCTACACATACACAGTACAATGATGACCTTGGAAACAGTTGTAAATCRCTGTATCAAGTGACATAATACAAGATATTACACCACGATTCAGGGAGTAAGCCAACGAAATGGTGGTTAAGAGGTGGCCTTTTCTGCAAGGGAGCTGCTCAATCAGGCACGTCTCTTTTAGTTGCCTTTGGAGCAGCTGACATCAAGACCTGCTGGATATAGGCTGCTTGGCAAAATGGACGGTGGATTTGATCCAGAGTGGTAAACCATAGTTAGTGGATTTGTTCTGGAAATTCAGTAAGTTAAAATGATTGTTGGTATTTCTTTTCTTTTCTTTCTTTTTTTTCCACTATTTTTAACTCTAATTATGTTTCTCAGTTATAGTAGTTCTGCAAAAATTTAACTATGTAGTACAATAGGTAAGTAATGCCACTTAATTTCTTATTCCCAGAGGAATAGAAATTGGCCACCTTAAATTTAGCCAGGCTTGAATCAGAGTCCAATAATGACTACAGRAAATTTAGTATTCAAAAGGTGATTACTAGCAATGGTAGAACCCACTAGAATTAGTCTCTGTATTGAGACTTCTATATTAATACTTCTGATGTCTTGGTATTCTCTTTACCACTCACTGCCCATTTGAATGAACAAGTATATCAGATGAGTATCCAAAGTTTTTGAAGGAGGGGAAAATTACTGTAWTCTTTTGAATCTTGCCCCTTTAGTCCTTATAGGGTTTAATACTTATAGGATAATTTTTTTTTCAAATTGATCCAAATATTGCCAAATGATGAAATCCAAACATCCCATAGCATGTTGCACCACCTGAAATCAAAAATTATCTGGCATACTAGCTCTCACTAATAACYGAGCAGCCTTGTTCTCATTAAGGGGAACAAAAATTAGAGTGTAGGATTCATCAAATGTAAAGGTAGTAGCYTCTATGGGTACTTAATATAAAGCACATTAAAGTTTTATATAGCATATTGTTGATGTGTCACTAGGCTAACCAGAAATTAGTCTTRTTATTTCCTTAACTGAAGAGTCCTAAAATAAAAGAGACTCAGTGATTGAGGCATAAAAGCACATATGTAATTTTTCAGAYTCAGTGTTAAGGTGAATTAATGCAGAAGAGAAATGTGGTCTTTGGGAAATGTATGCCTGTTCTGTGGCATGGAGGGGAGCAGACTCACGCTCTTCTTCAAGTTTCAAGAGCACCGTGCTTCCAGCAATGCCAGACAGTAGCTGTTCTTTTTAGACTGCAAATTCTCTGGTGCAGATTTTCGTTTTCTGTGGGTGGTAAGTGTCTATCACAATAACCCAAACTGATTAGTGTCTCAGTGCTACCAGAGTATCACTGGTACTTAATAAGAATAAAGCAATAGTTACAGCATGCTCGCATTTTTCTACTGAGTCGACTTATCTGTAGTAGGCAAGGATTCAACAGAGAGGTGATGCASCTCAGATGCTAGAACGGAAGAGTGCTTACTAATCAGGTGCTGAGCAGCGTGACCACCCTTTCCCTTTAGGAAAGGGATCTGCTGCCACTCATACCTGCTGTAGGATTTCCATCCAATAAGGGACCTAAATATTTGTTATGGTGTTTAAGGGGGCCTTGAGGATACTAGCTATGAACCTTTTGCAGGAAGACACCACATCACAGTGCTGTACTTGTACTTGGTAAGGGCTGGTGTGGGGCTGATGTGCCCTTATGCAACAGGATGTTTTTACAGCATTCATTGCAGTGACCTGTGTGCACTAAAACCTATTGAAGGGTGAATTTGCAGTTAGCAACCGCATCAGTGCCCATACCAGTTAACGTAAGCTTAGGCTCATGTAAACTTTAGTCATTCTCTTGCAGCCATACTTTCTAAGTTGTAGAAATGYCAATGAATTTCCTTGAACGCAGAGAGCTGAATCTGATCTACCTGACAGGATATGTACTGATGAAGCAATTATACTGCTATCATCCTTCAGCCTTCCTTTGCATTTTCATGAAATTTTATGTCTAATTTATGACAAAAATCCTAGTATTTTATTGCTTCCTTGGGGACAGACTGTATCAGTTCTGGTATATCWTATAAGTTAGTGTCCAAATTTGCTCTTAGGAGCATTCTTTTTATTCTTTAAAGCTAGTTTAGGGATACAGTAATTGTTTTTCAGTGATAAATCAGTGACATCTAGGGGATGAAAGATGAAAGGAGGATACACATACRATATACTAAACAGTCAATATTTTACTATCTGAGGTAACAGGAACAAAGGACTGGAAAAATGGAAATAATAGGGAAAAATCCAGTTGATACAAATAGTAGAAGCGCAGTACAGAGATGCATAAATTATTGCCCAGAGACAGCCCTGGCTCCAAAGTGTGGGTGTTAAGCTTGAAGACAGCTTAGACTGTCCTGGCTTAAGAAATGGGAAGAGAAAAGGTTATTTATTTTGGTCAGGACCTGACCCAGACTAACTCCTTATATTCATGCCACAACTTACCAGCAATGATAAGCCCTCCCAGCACTTCTGTCACTGAGGGATACTGAAGTACTCAAGTGGCTTGTAAAATACCCAACTGGGTGTATTGGTCATAGTAAACCAAAGGCAGGATGATAACTCAGCCCTGGCTGTGCTAAGGCAAAGAAATTTGGGTACATGAAGAAACAGAACTTAAGATTCCTAAGGAGCTTTGAGATGGGAAAAAAAAAAAAAAAAAAAAAAAAAACACTTGATGGAGCCAATTTTAGTTCTGACAGAAAAAACCTCCAACTTTACATGAAACATATATTTGGGATTTTTTAGGATTCACATTGTGGACATAGGCGCTTAACCTCTGTCGTCTGTGCACTTTAGATATTTTGATGAGTCTCCTCCTTCTACCTCTTTGGATACTATCAAGGTTAACAACAAAACTGTACTAGAAATCTGGCYGGTTTCAGTTTGTCAGCATTTGGTGAAATAAGGTAAAAAGACTGGTTCCCAGCAGCACCTGCGTGTTAACAAACGGTGAGAATGCAAATAAATTGCACCTACAGGGAAAATTTTGCTCACATTCGTTAACTCCCTGTCTTCCAGCCTGAAAATCAATATGTGTGGGGCAGATTTGCTGCAAGTGGGAATCTGCAGAAGGAAATGGCTCTTCAGCTGGATCCAGCTTGCAATCTAAGACTGCTATAAATTTAAACAGTATGCTTATGCAGATACGTAAAAGCACTGAGCAGATTTGGGATCAGATTGTTAGACAATTCTGACCTAAACTCTATGTTTTCTTCTCTATATTCTTTTCTTCCTTTCTTAAAGCTATTTTAATATCTTAATTTCTTTTGCTTTTGAGTAAGATTCAAAGAAAAGAAGCTTACACAGAAAATGTGTGCTGTGGGTCAGGGTAACAGCTGTAATTCAAGTTTCATAGTCAGTGCATTCTCTGAATATGTTGTCTTTGAACTCCCTCTGGTGGTACAGAGGGAAGTAGAAGGGTACTTGTGGAGCCTCAAATTACATATTTTTAGCAGCAAGTTGGTATTTGTGATTTTTCTTCAGACTGCCTAAAATGAATATAGGAGAAAAGGCCAAAAAGCCCTGTAAAATGTAGACAGATCTTTATTTTTTTCATTTTATATTGAAGAAAAAGAAGTTGGTGGTTGTCACTCCAGTGACAAATGCCAGAGAGCTATCTTTGGTTGTAATCATGCTTTCTTTAGGCTGAGGAAATAATACAATTATAAAACCCTATTAGCTGCAATGGAGCTATTTTGAAATAGAAAGCAGTCAGACAAGTTGAGGAKGAAGGGGATCACTTTAACTGGAACAGGCTGGTCTGCAGGACCCTAACYCATACTGGTGAACTATTAATCCCCCAATGGATTATTTCCTTAGCAYGACTGGGCTGCTTGCATGTGCCACTGCTACCAGAGTGATCAGAAGAATCATAATCTACTCCTTTTTTTTTTTAAGGAAAACATATCTATATTGCACATGGGACCACACAGAGAGTGTGCCAGCTGGATGTAAATTGTACATATGTTATACAACAACACTGATATTAGACTGTTTSGTTTGTTAACTTCAAGTCTGAAAACTTCTGCTTTATATTCTGTCTGCACTAGGTAGATATCAGATGCTTCTTGCTCTTTGATTTATAATAAATTAATTTAAATATATCTTATTTCCAAGAGATGGGATGTTGTTCTGTTGAAATATTTATATACATGAAATTTCTGGTGTCCCATGAGAATGCTCCCTGGAAAAGRCATCCTTCTGTCTGAATATCCGTGCTCTGAACATTCCTAAATATCTAAATTCACGGAGGGCAATTCTGATTTAGAATTTAAATTGGATTCTTTGTGGAAGCCTCAAATCATTGMAAAGCTCTCATTCTTATATTTAATCAGTGAATAACTAGGCAAAACTCAATGCATTCTTCCTTTAACATGTGGTACAAAATGTTTCTAAAAATATATGATCTAAAAATAAGTTATTACTCTGCCTTATTTACCTATCCCTTTTGAGGGTAGAATTTTCCTTGCCAGATGTGTCTGACAATGGACATCCATGTACTACAGAGAACAGAGATCCCCTGTCCATGCCAAGATCACATTCCTGGAGAGCGTTTTTAAGACTACAACTTGTTATACCATACCAGTCTGAAAAGTGAGTCAGAAAAGTGCTGAAAGATTTTTCATGTCCCATARGGTATTGACTTCACTTATATTCATTGGCTAACAAGCCTCAACGATTAAAAGTGAAATATAAAAACAAGAAACAGTTCTATTCTATTTAAAATTTACRGTCCAAAATACTAATTATCAGTTTTTGGATATATGTGTCTATATTTCTTATAATAATCTACATGCTTTAAACATTTGAATCCAGCCTTTTACCAGATAATTAAAACTAGGATTATGGGGACAAATCCTAGCTTTCCCAGCACCATTCAGAGTGAAAATTCCTTGGAGCTGGATTGTGATGCTGTAGAAGGGTTTACACTAGCATCCAAATTTGGATCAGGGAAGTGCATTTGAAGTGAATCATCCCTACTTTCCACCCTTTAGTCCCTTCTGCAGAACAGCTTAGGAACATGCTAACTAAAGTCCTTTCGGATTAAATTAAACCAGAAAATGCAGCCTAGGACTATTTCAAATGCATTCCAACAGCTATTGAATTTGTGTAACTAGCCCACAGTTAGTCTGAGGTAGAAACACAGACAAGCCAAAAGTTTTCCCTTCTTGATCCCAGACATGGGTTATTTTAGGCTGGCATCATATGATTCTCCTTTGACTCTGCATATTCCTTTCTTCTGCCTGTTTCCTACTGACGTTGCTCTTAACTTCAGCTTTATGTTGTGGAGTGAATTATCATAGAGATACTTGACTGCTGCTGAAATAAAACTGATAGAGGTGCAAAACTGACTGGACAAGTGATGTAGATGACAGAGGAGGTAAATGTAATGAGGCTGCTTTGGGCACTCCATGTTCCAGTGCATCTGGAACAGGAGAAATAGCACAGCATGGTGAGTCCCTTCCTTACCTCAGATTTCAGGGCTAGAGGTGCTGCAAATGCCTCCCTGGAGGTGGGGGCAGGGAGGAAGCTTGCCTGAGTTGAGTGAAAAACTGTAAATCCTCTGATGTCAGAGTGGCCTGCTGAGGGAGCCCAGAAGAGCACAGGAACTGGTGGTTATCACTGGCTGCTGCAGGTTTAGGGTAGGCAGCTCAGAAACTGAAAGGCAGTTGTGCAGTTTTGGGGAAAAGTGTGCAGTGTGATTTTTAAAACAATTTATACAGAATTCATGTGCCTAAATGAATATCTGATTTTCAGTGACTGGGGTTCCCAGAATGTGCTTCTGCCGCTGACGAAACCCATGCTGAAGAGATGGTTGTCAGTAGAAGACTGTGTTACCCTCTGTGTCTCTATAGTTTGCTGGACTGTAGGGAGATGCTCATGAAAAGCAGTATGCAATGCATCAGCAGCAAAGGTACTGAGGACATTTGGTGCTGGCAGCCTAAGACAAGCTGGAGGCCTGGCTATTTAATCATGTTTTTTTCTTGGGGAAAGATGAATACCCATTTGTATCCAAGAGAAAATACTGCCCTCTCCTGCCTTGGCTTAAGACAATTTATTGCAATGATATGTGCGACAGGTAAAGAATATACAATAAAAAGCCTGAGCTGCAAGACATTATTGAGGTAGGTATGTTGCAGATCAAAAACAAGATAGTACTGCTAACTAAACCTGCTGCATGCATAGAGACTTGTTGCATCTTGCTTGACATTTGTGAGGCTGGATGAAGGTCCTTGTACGTTAGGGTTCCCTTTACTGGTTCACACTGCCAAGTCTGGATCCAAAGGATGTAAAGGAATGAAGGGATGCCGTATGTTTTCACATGCTGATCACAAACTTGCAATCAGTTACTTCTTAATAGCATTGCACATCTGTTCCTTTCTTCATTATGCTTTGCTCTGTATGCTGCTGTGTTCATTTTATGACTACTTTGTACCTTTCATATTCTACAACGAGTTATAGTTCCCCCTGGGAACGTCAGCTGCAGACGTTTTACCCAATTAGTTTTACAGCCTGTACTGGTCAGCTTCTTTTTTCTTGATTTTAGAGTGTGAGCTGCCTGTTATCAATGTAAGTGAGAACGCTTCAACTATCTCTATATGCCAGGTAATAGGAACAGACCTGTACAAGAAAACACTTGAGGCTCCTGTGTACACACTATATACATTTTGGAATTTCTTTACTTAGACTAACATTAATCTGCTCCTGAGAACTGAGTAGCTATTAGCCTTTGCAGGTGTGCTCTCAGCATGTATCTTCTTATCTCAGAGGCCATGAGTGGGAATGACTGGGAAACTCTCTTCAAAATGCAATCCTGATGCAAACTAAAGCACTAATATAGATGCACCGTGTGTGAGTTGGTCTTTTGTGGAGTACCATGTGCTTTTATTTCCAAACTGATTTGTGATTCTGATATTTTGCTAAAGCCTTTTTGCATCAGTGCAATTATTTATTTCCTTGCATTTATGTGGTAAYAACCAGCAGTACCATAAAAATAATAATATTGGCATAATCATTCATTAAACTAACAAGTTCACAAAATATCAGTTAGAAGGAGCTGTCTATTAATAGATTTGAAGTGTCTGTGGATCAGGCCCAGGCCAGTTAGTAGAGTCCGAGGGCTTGGAGTTTGAGGCCGTCCCAGCTCAAGGTGCACCAGAGGTCTGAGCTGTGYGCCAGACCCACTGCTGTGTGTTTGCCATCCCTTGTGTTTCTGCTGCCTGAGCCGCTCTCTCCCTCACAGGTCCCAGGACTTTGTCTGCACCTATTCTCGGTAGAGCAAGACACCTGGAAGTAGTATTACAAGAATATACCTTCTGAATAACAAACTTTTGTCTCTTCCCTTCATCCTGCTCTCCCTTCAAATTCCTCCCAAATCCACAAAAAGTTCTCTTACCCTGTCCGCTGCTCCTCAGGAGTTCAGTCTCTACAGGATAAGGAAGAGGTTTGCTGTATATAGGGAAAATATGATGGTGTTAAATTGTAGCTGATTAAACATGAGCTGAACAGGAGCATAATTCTCTTTGCTAGAAAAGCAATAGAAAGGTTTATAGAGGAGCAAATGTGCTGAGATACTATCTTCTGTTGCTGCTCTGGGAGTACAAGTCYGACTCCTACAGAGCACCAGGTCATCCTAGATGAACAGCAAAGCTGAAGATCTAACTCCTCCCTCTCTTGTTAAATGTTATTTTTGGTCCCAGATGCAGTTGGACTTCGTTGGCATGCTGTTGTTTCCCAAGCAAAAAGGGCCTGCAATGAAAGAAATATGTACTGCCTGTTTTAATGCTGAAGCTCTGTRGAATCAGAGAGGCCTTTACTTACCATTCAGCTACCTTTCCAGGCTGTCCAGTCTCAACTTTCTCCCATAGGTAGATGTCAATCTATGATGCCCGCAAGAGGGAGAATGGCAGGTCTCCAGTCCCACCTCAGAGACATGTCATGGGCCCTAAGGAGATCACAGCCTGCAAGGGGGAACCTTGCTTGATGCTCACATTTGAGCCTGAGTGAAAACTTCAGACTTGGGCTGTTGCTCAAGTCTCAGTCTATTGTGTGACTAGCAGTTATGGGAAAAYTATAGGTGTTTTGAGAAACACTGAGTTGTTCTCAGATATTCACCCTACTGTGAAGAAAAGTTAAGATCTGGTTTCAGAAGAACAAGGAATTTATGGATGGATTGTGCTTACCTCAAGTGATGTTATGTTTGCATGTTTATATTTGTCATGTAAAGGGACAAGCAATACAAGAAACTGTGAACTACATGAAATTTAGATGTAATATAGGGTAATAGATGGTACTTCCTATTTTTTTCACCTATGGGTAACAGGAATTAAGTATGGGCAAGACAAAGGGATAAGATACCTTAGTCTGAGGAAAGGAATACTTTAAAAATGCTTTCCTATTTCCTACCTGAGAGGAATATTTTTAAATTGATGTAGTTTCAATTTTTTTTCTTGAATCAGATTATGTTGTTTAGGAACAGTTAAAATTTTAGTATTCAAAATTAGATAAAAAATGAAATGGAAATCAGATTRTCCTTACAACTTGTTAATATCAACTGCGTTCCTCAGAGATGCATTTGATGTATAGGCACAGGCARGGCTTCACAGGATGCCTGTCAACATCATGTGACATGTGACATCAATCACATTTTGGGGGTAAATAGAAGCCTCCACAGAGAATAAGACAAATGTGATTGCAGAGCAGCTGGATCAAAATTTTCAGGTGGTTGATATCAGAAGCAATGGTCAAATCTATGCCACTTTAAGGTGATTGTGTTTACAGAATATCATATTTCACTTGCATTCTTCARGCTTCAGAGAAGGATCAGTGACCAGTGACAGAACAGCTATCCTGAAAATGTCTTTTCTGTGAATTATGCAGCTTACTTTTAAAACTGTCTCCTGCCTTCATACAAATAATGTTGTTGTGGACATGRTGGTGGTTTAAGGATACAAAAGAAAGCTGCTGCATATATAAACCAGCAGCCTAAAAGAWGACAATCTTTGCTACTTCTTTTCTTTTTAGTCCCTGCCACATACATAGTGACACGGTGGAAAGTGCATATGACAGATGTGTGCTGAGACACACAGATTTTTTGCACAGCAAGTGATTGACTAAGGAGAAGCATCATCACAAATTGCAAGCTTAGCTGAAACCACAGGCAGCTGGTTGGAAAGATTATTTCCTTTTATTTTCAGGCAGAAAGATGAAGTGAGAGATACCAGTTCCTGTAGCATGCTTTTGCACATAGTGTAGAAATGGGTATGCAACACCTTCTGGCCTTGCTTTTTCAAAGGCCAGCTTCTGTGCCTAATGGAAATCAATCACATACTTCCCACTGGCTTTAATGAAGCAGAATTAGRCTCTTAAAAATATTCCTTTGTCCCCCAAAGGAATCCTTCCATTTCCTTTACAGCTAGAACGGCTGTTGAAATTAGCACTGTCTCAGAGAACATTAGTGGCTCGTAAGGAGAAATGATTTAACCATCAGCCCAGTTTTATGGAATTACAATGCACTGTGGTTTGTCACTGAGAACATGCAAATTTTTATCTGAGGTGTCTTCCGCAGCAGCTGGTAAAAGACTTTCCACATGTCTAGGCAGAAATTCAGCCTGCAACAGTGGGAAGGGACCGGGTACAAGGACTCTCAGGGGGCACCTGCAAACCTGAGCATGTGTCACATGAATCCTTGTGTGCCTCCTGAAAACCAGCTTCCCTTTTGGTGTGAGTGGAAATGCCTTGTTTTACTGTCTTTGCTTGCCTCAGTGCACTCAGTGGAAGCAGAAACATGTATCAAAAATAYGTGTTACATTAATTTAGTGTCTGCCAACATCATGCGCCTTACTGCATTTCAGAGGTTTAGGTCTAAATGCAGCACACGAAAACAATGCACACAGAATACTCCCATATATTAGTGTCACACTTTTTGATTTAACCGAATTAGTGCTATTACACTTTCCAAGAACAGACATCTTTATAGAATTTTCCCTTCTTTCTTCAACTTAGCTACTATGCTTATAAGAAAAGAGAGAATATGGTKTATATACAAACAAGCCTGTATATTCCACTTCCAGAGCATCTGTCTCAGTATGTTTTCACAGACRTCTGCTTTGGAAGATTACTTACATTTTCTTTGTAAGAGCAAGAGTTTGTGTCATTAATCACAAAAACGAAAAGACCAGACCTCCATGTGTCACTTTTACTTATAAGCAGGTTCTATGGATATCTAAATATTTTTAGTCTTAGGCAAGATGATTAGCTGAGTACTTTCACTGGAAGTCAAAAATCCTGTAATTCATGGATGAAACAACTTGAATAGCTGGCAGTACAGTCTTAAAGGCACATGACCACAGCTGCTGAAGTGCCAACTAGCTAGAACAAGGAAGACCACTCAGATTAGAAACATTAAGTGACTGCATGCATTTTCACAGTCTTGCAAGTTTTTCAGTTCTCCACAGAGGGCTAAAAGMGGGGAGACCAGGAAAAGGCTCCCTCTCATATTGTTTAGATATGTGAATTATAGTGAAATTTTTGATCCTTTCTCCCCTCAAATATAAATGAAGCTCCTATTTTTTAAAAAATTTCCTTTGTCTTCCTTAAGAGAAAGCTTACTAATACCAGCAAGTAGAACACAAATGTGTGAGAGACTTAAAAGTAAGCTAACAGCTACGTATGTTATTTCTGATTTCTAGGGAAGAAGTCAGAATCCTCCCCTTTGTGTTTCAACAGATCCCTTCCAAACTCTCAGAGGCTAGCTTGTATGAGAAATATCTTCTGATTCCACTTTCTAGTGCAAACAAAACTTGAGAATTTTATGCTACAAAGTACACTGCTGTGCAACTTTCCATAGCAAGTGGTTCCTAACACACTTCTATTTATTTTATTCACTAATGAGAGCTTATTCTTTCTTCCCTAAAGCCAGAGTGAGGTCTTTCTTGCTAGTTCACAGGGATTTTGGTTACCTAGGTCAGTCCCCTGTGAAAGGAAATGAACACAATGCRTTGATTTATTCCTAATCCCTTGGAAATGTGCCTTTTTCAATATTGCTGAATATTTGGTGAGCACGTCCTTTGGACACAGAGCARGAAGACTGAGGCAAGACTTTCAGTAACATATCTTTATTTGGCTTTCCAAATCTCCAGTAATATAGACAGTCACATGGCTGGAGTTCAACAAATGTGGAAGGTACCTGCTGCAGCTCTGCATGCTGCAACCATAAGACAGAAAGCATGTCAGAGTGAAGAAAGGAAAAAAAATCAGGGAAAAGGATGGAGAGGATTGCTGAGGAAATGGGCACAGGAAAGTTGGGAAGGCCCCATCTGTTCTCAGTTTGTGTCCTTGAACTGCAACAGCTCTGTGGCCATCACAAGGAGACTGGAGCAAAAGCACTCCCAGGGTTGGGGTCAGCCGGTAAGAGATGATAGTGACAGCAGTCGTACAGGAGGGGACAGAGGATGGGCTCTATGAAGTGGTTCTGCAGTCTATCAGTTTGCAAAAGTTCTTCCGGAAACTGTCATCCAGAAAGGCATATAGGAAAGGGTTGAAGCAGCTGTTGGCATAACTTAAGATAGTGATGAAGTAGGAAATCCCAATAACCAGTGGAGTTTGTGGGATGTCTGTGGTGAGGGCCACCACTGTACTAAGGTGATAGGGCGTCCAGCAGAACAGACATACAGCCAAGATGACAGCTACCATCAGGGTCACTTTTTTTTTGGCTTTGTCCAGGGCTTTTGCATTGCTATGGAGGTGCATATGTCTCAACCTGTACAGAATGGAGGTGTAAAGGATACAGATGGTGGACACTGGGATGGCAAAACCTAAAATGAGTGTGTAGATCCTACTGCCTTTCCACCACACGCTCTCAGGGTAGGGGAACACAAAGACACACTGGGAGCGCCCCTGTTCCTTGTGTATCTTAGCAAAGATGGTGAAGGGCAGGATGATGACAGTGACGAAGGACCAGACACAGAGGCTGACTATCTTGGCTGCTCGGTAGGTTCGGTAGGACATCTTCTTGGACTTGGTAGTGGCCACCACCACGAGATAGCGGTCAATGCTCATAACAGTGAGGAAGTAGATGCTGGAGAAGGTGTTGTATTGGTCTATGGAGATGATAAGCTTGCACATGAACTCGCCAAAGGGCCACTGTAGGAGCAGGTAGTCAGCAATGTTGATGGGTAACACCAAGATGAAGAGCTCGTCAGCTATGGCCAGGTTGAGGATGAAGATGTTGGTAACCGTCTTCATCTTCGGGGCTTTGAGGATTACATAGATGACAGCAGTGTTGCCCGTCAACCCCACAGCACAGATGAAGGAGTAGATGACGGGCACCGTGATGTAGAAGCTGGGGATCAGCAGGGGAGCAGASGTATTCAGTCCCCCGTCCCCTCTTGCTGCGCAGCCCCCAGGTCCAGACAGACACGAGGAATTGAGCTCAGGGAAGGAGAGGTTCTCCATGGCCCTGGAGGYTGCTGCCAGGCCAGCAATGGGGGCTAGAGGCGGAACACGGCTCTTCTCCAGCCTGCGTCCTCAGACGCGTCCGGTCACGGCGCCACAGCCTCCTCGGTGGCGTCCCGCCGGCCGCCTGCCTCCTCGCAGCCCCGGCCGGGGCGGGGGCCGGGGCGGGGGGCGGCAGCTAGAGCGGGGCCCTCGGGGGCCGCGGGAGCCGCAGCCCGCCGCGGGGCTGGCGCGGGCGGAGCGCTTGGGGGGCGCGCAGGGGCGGACTGACCTTTCGCGGCGGCGGCGGCGGAGCGGCGCGGAGCGGCGCGGCGAGTCCCGTGGAGGCAGGCGGTGCCGGTGCCGCTTCTTTCCCTGAATCCTACATACGCCTGGCAGTTAAATACATGCCCATCCCGACGGCTACGCGGATAACAGCACCCTGCAGAGGGTGGCTCCAGACGCAGCCCCCGCCGCGGCGCGGCGCTGGGAAGCGTTTCGCTCTGGCACCGGCAGCCCCGTCTGGCTGCGGCAGCGCGGTGCTGCGCCCCGGTGCCGAGCCGCGTCCGCCGCCCCGGCCGCGGGGTGCGGGGTGCGGGGTGCGGGGTGCGGGCGCGC
>NW_028186523.1:5122565-5150138 GCF_003343005.1 Rhea americana
GGGAGCGGGGCGCGACCCGGCGGCGGGCAGCGCGGGGCCGTCAGGCGGCGCCGACGGCGCTGCCGCGGAACGGCGTTTCCCCGGGGTGCACCGTCACCCTGGAGCCGGGGAAAACGACCAGCAGGAGCCGTGAGCGCGTAACACCGCTGTCCTCACCCTGCTTTCACTCCCCGCTGCTGCGGCCGTGACAGACTCCAGTATGACCCCGTGGGAGGCACCTTTTTCAGAGAGTGATTCTGAGTTTCAGATACCTTGTTTTTCCATACGCACGTGGACGGAGGGCTGCCTATCTGACCTCAGTTTTATTGGGTTTAACTTCTTAAATAAGACTGAATTCTACAAACTTATAAGTAGAACTGATGAAATTTTGCTGCTCTTTAAATCATAAMTGAAAAACTCTCTTTTGTAGTGTTGCCAGCAATAATAACTACATAGGTTAAGATGCTAACAATGTAATAGATTACATCCTTTTACCAGCTTGGCAAGACTCTTTAATGCAGTTTATTAGTACARTTAATAGTATAGTCATTAGTAAATATAATTTTGCCTAACTCTGAACCAGTACTGCAGAGTGGCACCCACAATTTTGGCCATGATCGTCCTGATGCATAATTACCTAGATGACAAGGATGTCACAAATAGGAAATTCTAAGTAAATACATTGAGTAAATAGATAGAAAGTAGTACTAAAGAAAATCAGTTTTGCTACATTGTGGTTATGTTTTTTTTAGTGTTCTGTCTTATTTTATTATATGTTATTTCTAGCTAAAAAAATATAACAAATGTCTTCAAAATAGTATGGAGGCATACTCTATGATTCTTGACTTGCTTTATGGAAACATTGAGAAGATGTTCACATACCTGTGTACTCCCTTTAGAATGGCACAAGGACTGTGTCATTAGGCTATAGATTTGCCATGTTTTGATCCCTTTTCTGTGTGCTTTAATAAGGCAAGAAAAGAAAATATCAGTTTGTGTATAAAGTTTATTAGAAACTAGCATATTAGCTAGGATTCCTGACTCAAATGCTTGTGCACATTTGCCCCAAAGCTAGTTTATAGCTTTGGAATCTTTATCTAAGAAATACACTATTAATTTTTGATGGGATGAAAATCCTGGTTARTATATTTTATTTTGGTCTTCTACTTCTGATGATTTACTGCAGGTAGTAATATTAGCTGCTTCTTCCACTTTTTGTCTTCCCAAGTAATCCYAGTTACAGAAACTGATTCAGCTATTTTTTGTTATTTTCACATATATTTCTCTTAAAAGAAACCCTTTACAATCCTTTTCTATTGTCTTTTGTTTTCTCAGAATTCCTACTGAAATAAGAATTCCTACTGCAGTTTACCAAAACCTTTGATGATATTTCAACTCTATCTTAAGACAAAATGTAGAATGGTTTAACCAAAACAGAACGCAAATACTGAGCAAAATCAGAAGAGCACTGGTACTGGAAAAATTATCTATGCCTTTCTGGTGTTCTAGACAGTCACAGATGTTTGTCTGTAGAGCTGTTACTGGAGGATCTCAGCCGTAGCGTGTGCTTACTGCAGTAATACAATAGAATGCCCAAATGTGGTCTACAAATATTTGTGAATTTATCAGTAGGTATATATTAGAACAAGAAAATGAATTGACATGACTGTATGCACTATGTAATTATAGAAACTTATGAAAAATAATGGCAACTAGGAAGGTCCTAGGAGGTCCCTAATGCCTGGAAAAGGCACACCATCTCATCAGCAAACAGGGCAAGGAGGATAATCCAGGGACCTACAAACTGGTCAGCGCCATATCAGTCTCTGGAAAGACTGTGGAGGGAATCCTCCTGGAAGRCATTTTTCTGGCAGATGAAGGACAGGAAAGTGATTTGAAACAAGCGGCATGAATTCACCAATTGCCTTCGATGGTCAGATGGCTGTCTGAATGGATGAGGAGAGAACAGCAAGTGTTGATTACATGGACCATAGCAAAGCCTTCAGCACAGTCACRTTGGGTAGGTGAGCTCGAAGAGTAGCAGTTAATCGTTCAAAATTTAATTGGTGGCTGGTTATTAGCAATGTTTTTCAAGGGTGAAGACTGGGGGGTGATGCTTTTTAATGTCTTGATTAGTGACCTGAATGGTGGGATGAAACTCATCATCAGAAAGTTCATGGATGATATCACACCGGGGAGGGTAATTAATATGCTGGAGGCTAGGGCTGCTATTCAGAAATGTGCTGACAGAAATGCCACTAAGTTCAAAAAAAATATGAAAAAGTCCTCTACCTGGAGTGGAATAACCCCGTGAAATAGCACAGATTGAGCACTGACCAATTAGGAAGCAGCTTTGCAGAAATGGGTGTGAAGCATCTGCTGGAGAACCAGGCAAACATGAGCCAGCAGTGAGCCCCGTAAAGATGAAGGCTAACCACATCCTGTGTTTTGTTAGCAAGTGTGTAGTCAGCAGGGTGAGAGAAACAATTAATCCCTTTTATTTGGCAATTTTGAGACCGCATCTAGAGTAGTGTGTCCGGTTTTGGGCTCCTGGTACACAAACGTCTGGCAAAGGGCCACTGAGATGGTTGGGTTGTTACAGAGTAGAACAGGAATTTCCTTTCAGAGAGAGCACAGAACAGCTGCTGAATAATTCATAACTGAACAGATCATTCAGCAGAACTGAAAGGTGTTGTTTACAGCAAGATTACATGCATAATGTTATCGTTATGAATGCAGTTATGCTTAAAATGCTGTGGTTTTCCAGGACCTGCTCTCTGACTGTTAGAATCCTTGTAATGATTTATGTATTTTCAGCATTTTCCTCTCTAGCAACTGATCCCATTTTGTGGAAAGAGCTGCAGGGGGTCAGTGTGCAGGAAGGAAATATTTAAGAAGAGTGAAATAGAGGAAAAGTTCCTTTCTAGTTGTATGTAGTTCTAAAGAGAAGCCTAATACTTATATTTTTACATTTGTATTTTATCCTTGGACCTTAATGAGCCTGATGGAGCATAGAGATTGAATAGCAATACATCAAAAAATTAAATGTCATTTCCTAGAATATATATTGCAAAGTCACTTCTATCCCTCATCCGAAACCTATTCAAGATTTTATCTGTGTTTACTAGCAATGTTTGTTACACATCTTGACAACTCAGAAGCAAGAATGTAACTCTGTAGGATTAGTAGAGACTTTTGTTGGTACTCTGGGTCTTGTCATTTCTTTGCTTATTACTCTAACTAGACAAATTAAAGATATTTACTTTAGTATGTGGGAAAAAAAAACACAACAAACCCAATGAGCATTAAAACTGTGATGCATATCCCATTTTATAGGGAGAAGTAGGATGCAGTTCCAGGAATCAGAAAATAGGTGCCAGCCATCTTCTTTCAGTAATAAGAACATTGATATCATAGTTCTGCTCTAATTTAAAATATACTAAAAACTTCTTTTGTAGACAGTAAATAGTAGACAGTAAATAGTATGGGAATTTTGCCAGTGACAGAGACCCAGAAATTCAGGAAACCAGGATTCATAGTAGAAACCAGGATCTTTTGCTATCTTTGCTTTAGGAGTTCACTTTCAATGTGTGAGCTGCATTAATATAAATCTGCAAAGWATGGCTAGTGCCATTAAACTTTTAGTCACACCTACATGCTGTAGGGCTCACTGCCCTACRGTAACTGAAACAATAAAGACTTACTCTTCATGCATTGTTCCAGTACAAGTATTCCAATTTCTCTTTTGTTAAGAAATAACTGTACAGACCAAATAGCCTGTAAAAAGAAATGTTTCCCTGTAGTTAAATCCTGTAATTTTACTATGCAATAAAATTTAGCAATCTGAGGTTTACAATATAGAGTGATGTTTCACTGATAAATTAATTCTATTCACAAATGAACTTCCATTCTATTTTATCATGATTTTCTAAGGAATCACAGCAGTGTCACATGTAGTCATGCTATCTCTGTCAGTAAGTTTTTGAATCAGGTTCAAAATTTCAGCTAATTTAAGACAAGAGTAGAGGTCATGGAGATTTGGATAAAGGGGTGGCCTGGAGAGGGGAAAGATCTAAATTACTGTTAATTAATGGAAATATTGCCAGCTGAGTTTGAACATATTATTGCACAGCAGAGAAKCTGCATTAGACAGAGACTTAATGCTGCCGTGATGAAAGAGCTGCTGCCACATATGCAACTGAGAGCTTCTGTTTATTTTTCAGTCCAATTGGTTGTTTTTCATGGTTCTTTTTTCTGTCAATAACCTCTGTGATTTAGTCCCCACTGACCACAAAGAGGAATTTTCCACATCATACAGATGACAGCGGAAGACAGTGTGTCCTAGCTTTCTCATTCCTTCTGACTCTTAAGGGTATGCAAAAAAGATAAGCTCTAAAGAAAGAGAGGGTGCAGTGGTTATTCCCTGTGTTGCAGCATAAAGCAGCCCTGCTCTCTCAAAGTGCGGTGTATGATCAAATATAACTTGTTCCTTGCTTGACACATTGCAAAACTACCCCACAGATAAAACAAATTGATGGTTTTYAGTCGTAACTTATTTTAAAAGGAAAAACCCTGTCTTAGAAGAAACTTCCCAGGAAATGCTGCTATATGGTAAGTGACAGAGAGGTGTGCTGCATTGCTTCGCATTGCAATAGGTTACAGCTTCCCTGGGATGAAATCTCTCACCCATTCATAGCCTCTGCTCCAGTGCATGTTCCTTGTCTTGTGACAGGTACGTCAGTGTCAGAGATGGGTCATCTGGAAGTGCAATGTTGAATATTGTTCAAAAGTTATGGCATTTTATTGCTTATGCCATGATGCCTATATCCACTCCCTTCCTTTTGGCTCTATCATGTACAGGCATGATGGAAAAAAAAGGAAAAAGAAAAACCAAGCATGATTTATGGCAGTTCCCTGGCTGAAGAGWAAAGTTTCTTCTCCCTAGGAAGGACCCCTAACCCTAGCAATAACTCCRTTCTTTGGAAATGTATTGGTATATCTCATTTTCTGACTGTGCAGAAAAGGCTGAGGCWCAGCAGCAGTCTGACTGGCAGGAGGAATCTGCTTGTTTCTTCTCTCCTGACAGTTAAAGAAAGAGATTTCTACTCTAATCAATCTCTGATACTTGAATGTGAATTGCTGTCATTACTCAGGGGATTGTAGATGTCTGTATTAGCACATTGATAAACAACATCCTTCAACCATCAGGCTTTTGCTGTTATTGCTGTAGGGTTTGGAAGCATCAAAAGATATGAGGTCTTGTGGATAACCATCAAAGCCAATTTTTGTCCCATTTACAATGTCAGTTTCCCAGAGAGGCAATCAAAGATGTGATAAGGGAAAAAGAACTCCAGACAAATGCAGCGACTTGCCYGAGAAGGGCAGTCCAAGTATTGGAGAAATGAATAACCTCTGCAATATAAGATTTTAGAAATGTTTCAGTTTTCCAGCGTTCTCACAAAAAAAGTGCGTATTTCATTTTTRCCTTTGGTACTTGTGATGGAGAAGTCTTCACTTCTATATCTTCTGAATCTGAATGCAAAGAAAATCAAAAGTCATGCAGAGACTTGAATTTCAGTAAGTTTAATTTGACTCTCTAGGACAGACTTCCATAAATCTAGGAATTCTGTCCTTCTGTTCTTGTGTGGCTATATCTAGGTCACAGCAGGCATGTAAATGTTTCAGCAGGTGCGCAGAGCATCTTCCTTTCAGCTGAAAGCAAAGAGATATGAGAAGTGTTAGGAACAACCTGATGCCCCCTGTCAGGTAAGACTTGCAGGGTTTGGAAGTCTGAACTGAWAACCAGAGCAGCTGCTCAGGGAGCGATTACGACCTGTAGCCAACTTCGGCTCTTGTGCAATGAGGTGTGGCCCCGTTACACCTGGTGGAGCTGCGCCTGCTGACAAACACTAATGCCAGGCCAGTCATTAGGCACACTAGTGCCATATGTTCACGCTTCTGAGAAGACACCAGTTCATAATCGTTATCTTTGCATACAAAATATCTCTGGCTGTGTTTTTTCCCAAATACAGGGAGTAGCTCATGCTGT
Source organism: Rhea americana (assembly GCF_003343005.1). Taxonomy (NCBI): domain Eukaryota; kingdom Metazoa; phylum Chordata; class Aves; order Rheiformes; family Rheidae; genus Rhea; species Rhea americana. The sequence continues at coordinate 5,128,594 of NW_028186523.1, forward strand.
TCAAGTGTGTGTGTGTGGCAGGGGGGAAGGCACCTAACTTCTCTTTACAGGGGTAGCTCTTTATCTAATAGGTCTCTCAGCAGTAGAGCCAAGGTGCAGCTTCTTAAGTCAGAGGATGCACTAATTTTAAACCTTTGAGACTTGCATGCGATACAATGTATTTATAGGGAGAAGAGGCAAATGTCTAAGTAAGAGGGACTTGAAATTTGAAGGGCATTTAAGCAAGATGTTAGGAAAATAATTCACTTGCAGAACAAAAGATAAGCAGCAAAACAGCAGTGACTGGAATAGGAAATGCAGCTATCCAAGCACGATCAAAATTTCTGAAATATCTGAGTGCTCCTGCGATGATCAAACACAACCCACCAAAGCTGAAATACAAATATCTGTGCATTGCTATTGTCCTTATGACAGTGTCTAAGTTACATACTTTTATCAAAGATGGAAGTTTATTTAGGAGACCTTAACTGGATTACAGTTGTGTGGGTTTTTTGATTTGTTTGTTGTTTCTTGTTTTTATAATGTTTCTTTCTCCCTAGAAGGTTTGGCCTGTAAATCATGGCTTGCTGAAAAGAACTGTGAGAGGTATCGTAGATCAGACAGTGACTCAGAATGGATTATGGCTGTTCCTGACTTGGCTGTTTTGCGTACAAAATTTGAGAGTTACTCTTGGGTCACTTAAAATTTAACTGAACAGAACCTCAAAATTTAAACCTTGACTTTATGAAATATAATTATGATCCCATGAATATGGGGTTTCCTTCCATAGCTATAACCTCTGCATTTAAATTTTATTTAAATAAAGTCCTCTTCAAGAATGGACTTAGTAAACATTTAGGAAGTAACTCTTTCTTTGCAGAATGGAGAAGGCAAAGAGGGAAAAACTGTGACAGAAATTTTGATCAATACTACGATTCTCCAACTTTTTTTTTTCTTATTAACTTGTATATTTCTCATTTCCCCTGACTGTAGGCTCATAGATATTTACGTGTGAGATAAGATGTAAGGATAAATCCACCTTGTTCTGTGAAATATACCTCACGGGGGAAAGACTTGAAGCCATCAGATGTGACATGAAATAGCATCTATCTAATACCTTCAGTCTTGTGAGAAGAGATCTTAATTTCTTTTCTCCCAAACATGGTAACTGAACACTGTGGGGAACCTAGTCATTCTCCCTTCCCTTGTCCAGTAGCTGAAAAAACCCTTTTATCAGTATAGAACTTTTACCCTCTTTACCATATATAAACATTCATACAACTATAGAAATTTGGGCTGGAAGGACTTTCAGAGCTCTTCTGTGCAATGCCCTACTCAAAGCAGGGCCACCTTCAAAGCTAGATCAGGCTGCTCAGGACCTTATCCTGCTGAGATTCAAATATCTCTGGGTGGAGATTAGACAGCTTCTCTGGCAGCTGCTCAGTGTTTGACCACTCTCGAGGTGAACAATTGTTTCCTTTTATTTTATTGGACTTTTTCTGTCCTGTTAATTGATTTGTGTCCTGTTAATTTAATGTCATTCTTCTGAGTGGTACACTGTGAAAGAGTGTGAGTCTGTTTTTAGCTAGCAGAAGACAGCAATTATATTCCCTGTCCACCTCACAAGCCCAGCTCTCTGAGCCACTCCGTATGTGTTATGTACTTCATCCYCCTCATCCGCATAGTGGCTCTGCTGGATTTGCTTCTATTTGTCAGGCTGAAGTTCAGGTTATGAATAAGCACTTGGGCTTTGACAAGTATGTCATAGATAAAAAGGAATAAGAGTTATCAAAGATATATAAACCAGACATGTAATCCAGAGACATATAATCATAACTGAGAAAGCCTCACTGTGCCTCTTAATGCATTCTACTTTTTAGAAAAACCTGCAGCTGTCTTGTACTTGAATATATTGAATACATATGTCAGTACCTTATTTCTTACCTTACCATTTGATTACGTATGAGGCCCCTATGTAAAAATGCCATGCAGASAGCTGTCCCCACCTTGTTTTGTAGCAACAGAAAGGGCTTCCATGCCCTTCACTTTCCTTCCACGAAGCAACACAAACCTTTAGATATAAGCATGCTTATGTAAGCTCCCCAAACCTTGTTCRAGTTGTCAGCTTTGCCCTGACGAGAACTCATAGTCAGGCGGTAGTCATAACTCTTACTCTTCCTACTAATGAAAGCTCCCTGGATTAAGCACTCTGAAATTTAGAGGCTCAGGACATTGCTGTGCAGTTTGAGATTCCCCTTGCTATATCCTTTGACAGGCAGCATCCTTCCCTCTTCCTGGCAAAGCTGTAGTCAAATCCTTTTACTTTTTCCTTCTGTCAAACTTGTYATCTCATCCAAGCACTCATTCTTAAACTGTTTCTCATCTGCTGCTGGTTTGGTTAGCTCACTATTAAAATTGTGAGTTGTTTAATTACAGCACTGAATTAGTATCATCATTTAAATTTTGTAATTCTTCTAAGAGAGACATTTTAGATCTGAGGTATGGAAACTCTCTGGTGACGTAAGACTGAGAAGGTTATAAGTTTGCTAAAATCGAGATGGAAATCAGCAATTACTGAAACGAAATACCATGGCTTCTCTTTCAGCATACTGTTAAAATTTCTGTAACATACTGTTTGTGCTGTATCTTCTGATATCGCTCACGACATGTGTCTATGTTTTCACATACATCTTCTTGCCTTTGTTTTTTATTCCAAGGATGKATGTCTTAACTGAGTGTGTGATATAGTGGATGGAAAAAATAAGCCAATATAGCCTATTAATTAAATTGGTGTAGCAGAAGTATATACACAATTGGCTTCTTTTGAATTCATCTTTCTGAAAGCATTCTGTAAAATACAAGCTGAAAGGCAAAAAATTSTGGAGAACTACTGGTTCAGACTGAGTTACTTGTTGCTAGTGACTTCCTAAAGTCTCACTTCCCTCCTCATCAGTAATGTGGAAGAATGAYGTATAGATGACTAGCTTCCCCCTCACTTTCCTACCCTATGGCCAAGGAGACTATAAACAAAATTATTGGGAGCCTACTGGAGCTCTTATTTTGTCACATCCTATATTCTTTCACTCCAAGGCAACTGCAAGTTTTACCAGTGTCCTGTGCCAATTCTGGCTGGGAGACACTTAGTCTTGAGTAGCTGGGTGTGTAGGCAGCAATGGTCGGTAGATGATTCACTAGGTGCTGCTGCTTAGACTCTGTTATTACAGACAAGCACTCTGTATCTAAGTATTTAGGGTTGTGCTCAGAGTTCATTGCTGATCTGCAATGGCTCTTCCTAGCATGTCTCCCATATACATTCTCAAAAAGGAATTGCCTAAACCAATTCCACTGAGCTTGGTGTGGGATTTCTGAATAATTTTATAACATTCTTCGCTCTTATCTGTGAAGATAAACACAAATGATTTTTTGATGGTGGGAGCATGTAATCAGTTGGATTTTTTTCCTGTTTCATCCTGTGCCTAGGATCACACTAACTGGAAAGCATCAAACAATTTTATTTATTGTTTTTTAACTGACAGTATATGAATGCCTTTGAATTCTGTGTCATTATATMGTTTCCAAATAGGCATGACAAATAGGTGCAACTATAAGCCTATTGTATGCATTATCATGTAGTGCTGTCAGMAGCCTGAGGCTTTTACGTGGTGACCCCAAAAGCAGATATGAAAGTGTTTTTTTGGTTTAGGAGCTGATAATCTGTTTCTGGAGTCTGGCCTGGTGCTTCTTAACCCTCTGGGTTTGAACAGATCTAGAACATCTGCTGTGGGGTTTTCCTTCAGCAGATGTTAGAATACAGGCAGAGGATCCTCACAAAAACAGCTGCACAGGAGCTGTGGTGAGCACCTTTACTCTTGCCTCTCCTGCTTTGTGGTCTTGTTGGAAAGATGCTGTGGGATCCCTGMAAATAGTTAACAAGACTCAAAGACAAGGGAGAGAGGATATGGTAAAACTGTAATGCAAAGGACAACAGCTCCAGCTGAATAACCTTGAGGAAACCACAACTCTTTGAAGAATGTGAGGAGTTGACAAGACAAAGACAGCAGAATAACCCAGAGTAACCTATAAGTTCATTAAGGCTTATTAACATATTAAACTACACCCCCTTAGCTCAGCTGGTTAGAGTGTGGTGCTGCTAAWGCCAAGGTTGCGGGTTCAATCCCCGTATGGGCTACGCTGAGGGTTGGACTAGATGATCTACAGAGGTCCCTTCCAACCTTACCATTCTATGATTTTATGAAATGAATAATGAGACAGTAATGACATGAYAATGATGTTACCACCCTCTCTGCTTCTCATGCTAATTAACAGGAATGTTAAAGYGCAGAGCAAATATGTGATGTAATAAATTGTAATTAATAGAAAAATTTGTATGAAGTACTCCCCRAAAAGTGTATATATAAATAAAGAACAAGAAAAGGAGAAGGCATGCTAGCTTTGGGGATCTACCACCTAGCACCCATCTTTGTGCAGAAATGAAAAACACAAATCTCAACCCTGCATGTCTAYTGGTTGCTTGCACACYGGGTAACAGAACCCAATTTTGGGACAACAGTCTCACAGCCTCCAAGAGATGAACTTTTTGTGTCCACCCAAACTGAGTGAAGCGCATATCTATTACAGTCATATAGGTCAACTCTTGAAATGGAGAATGCAAGAAATTAATTTTAAGCTTTGGTACTCCTCTGATTACTGATTTTCTGGAAATCTGRTTACCTGCTTCTCATCCCACAAGCACTTATTTGCTCTGAGATCTGAGTGCCTTAAAGAGCACGTGCACTGAACTTTTCCTATGTACTTACCAAAGTACTTCAGTGACACTGTTTTGAAGAGCCCTCATAGGTACTTTGTGCTTTGGAAGYTGAGAGTGAAGAGTGTCACAGTGCTTTTCCTTTACAATCTTTCTAAAATATTAAACAGTAAAAAAAAAGGATTAAGATGGTAGCCATGGTGATGAGATGTTATTATAAGGTTGTGTATAGACAGCTACTTGGTCAGTGTCAAATGGAATTTTCCACTGAGACAGAGTGTAAGAACTGTTTATTGTCACAATTAYTCATAAATATTAAAATCACTAAGCCAAGTTTATATTTTAGCATACATATAAGCAATATTTCTTAATTTGGCAAAGCTTATTCACAAATGCAATTTAGTCACTAGCCATTTAACACTTGTACCCTGCTTTAACTTGGCTACTGTCGTGCTTCATATCTGCGTGATGACAGAGTTAATCAATTAAACAACTGTTCTGTGACTTAAATAGGGGAGAGTGAAGGGGAGTGCCTGTTCACAMTCAGTAAATTAGCTAACAATAAATCCTGAGAATGTAATACTTGTCYCTCCGCTCAATCTGACCCTTCATTAAAAAATTTTTAATGGTTAGGAGTCAAAATGCCAGTATAAAATGTCTTTTGACAGAAAATCAAAACTTTTCATCAGCTTGATGTTTCTACCTCCTCCAAAGAAATATTTTTCTTTCTCTTCTGGAAGCTGTTTTGAATCAAATATTTCAGCCWTCATAAGCTACAAATAGTCTTTCTCTAATCTCCTGGCAGTGGGGGGTGGGCAGTCAGAAAACATGGTGGCCACTAAGTAGCTCCATGGAGATGTTAGCTGGTGCTGCTTCATGTCGCTTTTTCTCTTCATAATATGGATATACTATCTTTAGAGTCCTGAAGAAACTCTGCTTGCCTGCTGAGAAAAGTTTGGTAGACAAGATGCTGAAAAGCTGGGCAAAAGGTTTCACCTCCAGATATGCCAATGGGGGAATCGTTACAGGTACAAAGTCATCTTTTCTTCTCAAAGCAGAGACTTCTTGGCTTCATAACTAAGTACGCAAAGCTTAAGCAATCCATTCTGAATTGTGAGTCCTGTTAAYTTGCTTTGGTTTTGCTTTAGAGCCTGGAACACAGCAAGGTTGCCAAGGGATCAAGCTGCTCTCATGTCGCTTTCCTATGACAGTCCATAGAGGTTGGRCATTGCTGTGGAGCACCATGCAGAGGGGTGGACTCCTTTCATTTTGGTGGGACTATGCTGGAGAAGAACAGGGCTTTACATCTGCCTATTTTTGACAAGACAGGAGAAGCCAATATTGGTGAAGGGAGGCTATTTTAGAAAGATCTCCAATACTAGAGGAAACTTGGATAACTTACCTTCTCATTTTTAACTTAAAAACTGTGTATTACTTCTGGCTTTCTTCGTGTTTCCTCACCTCTTTTTTTTCACACAGAATTTAAAATGTACATGCAAAACCAACTTATTTCTTTTTTTTCTCTAGCTTAAGCGTACAGCCTTTATAAAACATCTTCCTGTATCATGTCTTTCTTGCCCTTCAAAGGCAGAAAAATAGATACTGACAGCAGWATCTGTCCTTACAAGAAAATTATACAGAAACTCTTTAGTCTACCCCGCCAGCCCAGTGAGTCATGTTAAAGTTCTCTTTTGCTGCAAGCAATATGATGTGATCTGYCACTTCCAGTGTTGTACACCTGGAGACTTTGGAGCAGAACAATTTATACWCCTCTCATTATAGAGCATGCGGCTTTGTTTTTAAGAGCTGTATTCTAACACTGAGTGCCCACGCTTCTGGGGATGTTTTTGGTGCAGACCCCACAGCCTCTGATCTCCTTCTATATGCCCWCTGTGAGAACTGATTACTTCTCTTTTTGGACCTTATTTAAGTAATTCTTGAATGAAAACTGTAGAGATAAAAGAATCAAAACCTCTTTGCTGACTTATTCTAGATACTGTGGGTTTTGTTGCTGTTGTTTTTTTATTAACAGTATTGTCTATCATGGAGAGAAAATCTCATTTCACTGCTATTAAGCAGTTTGTCCACGAATTTTGGAAACAGCTCTATTAATATTKTTAGCCTTAGTATGTGCAGAGAGTTTGCGTTCCTTACTGCATTTAATGCCTGTTTCCGTGTGATCCATCTCTGAGTACAAAAAATGATGATTAGTGAATGGCGTACTGGAAATATGAAGGCAGAGAGTAAGTGATGGGATTCACTCTAAGCRGCCGTTCAAAAGGCTGTTCTGGCTGTCCCACTGCTGCACCTCTGAAAGTCGTCTTGTCACTAGGCATCACGGGGTTAGGTTTGGCTCAGTTGGTTAGAGCATGGTGCTGATAATGCCAAGSTCATGGGTTCGATCCCTGTGTGGGCTACTTGCTTGAGGGCTGGACTAGATGATCTCCAGAGGTCTCTTCCAGCCTCATCAATTCTATGATCATCCTCGTGGGCTGAGATGCTGCAGGGGGGAAGCTGCATGGTGGAGACTCTGAGCTGGTGCTGTGGTTAAGAGCAGACGGAAAGTGGTTACCTCTATCACACTCAAGTGGCCATGAGCTTCTGTGCTCATTTCCCCTGCAGATGGTTCAGAGGCTTCTTTTTAAGGGATGTGTATCATAAGTGAATGGAAACAGACAAATAGCTATGGAAAGCAAATTTCTCATTTCAGAGCCTCAGCTGGTATAGAAGGATCAATATCCAACAGAGCTTTTTCATTTTGCAAAAATTTGAGACCTCTGTCAATTTGTACCTCTAAATGAAATGTATCTGTGGAAAAATCACTCCTGCTTTCTTGCTCAGGTGCAATCTTGTAGTGGAGAAAAATAATGTTTTAATAGTAAGTAAGTTTGAAGATATTTTGAATTTAGCATCYTTTTAAAAATAAATTTATATGTTTTTAATTACGGTCGGATTTCTAGCCTTCCCTCACCTCTGTGCTATGAATTGTATAGCTGAATTTTCCRCGGGTATTCCAGAAACTGCTTTTATGTTCTTGTTCCTTCTAACTGCTTCTCCCACAATTAGGAAGTGTCTCTCTATAAGGAATTTTCTTCAAGCCAAGCCTCAGCGAAAAATTGAAGTAGAGGTGGTGACTGAAGGAAGAAAAGGGTATGTAATTACAGTGGACCTGCTGTTACACGGACTTTGTCACATCAGCTTATTTTAATGTAAGCTGCTTTTTTTTTTTTTTTTTTTTCTTTCCACGAAATACTTTGTAGTATTAGGAGTTGTTTAAGTTGTTCTCTGGTCTGCCAGAAAAGCTGAATAATACACTGTGCTTTAGGAAACATTTTGGTTTTCAGTTGTTCACGCATAAGCCCTGGAATGTAGTTTGTGTTTAGATTTAGCTTCAAAATACACTTAAATGTGTATATTTTACAAAGTAAAAATGTTCTTGAAAACAATTGGCATCTTAATTGCCCAAAGTCTATATGCTACTTATAGGTTAACCTTGACCAGAGCAGGTCAGATTTGGTGTTCCTGGACTGAAAAATCAGATGATATGAGAACTTTAGTAATGACTGTTCTTCAGAGGTCAGCTCTACTTAAACACAAATATTTTTGAACATACATTGTAGGTTCTTGCAAGAACATTCTCATCTGCAGCTTTTTCAGTGGCAGCAGTGACATGGAAATTGTTTGCTCTGGGGGTGGAGAACAAATACAGATATTCTGCTTAGATCAGAAGATAGCCTCCAAAGAGGAAGAGAGTATCAAGTTCTTGTGGATTCTGAGACAAAAACAGTCTGTTGCAATCTTTAGATGAATCATAATAAAAGTTGGGATTGTCTCTGCCCCAGGACAGTAAAGCACTGAGGATTTAATGTGATCACAGCTTGTGCAGTCCTAGGACTGGAGACAATACCTAAGAAATATTGACTCATCTACAATTAGAAATTAAATGATGAAGAGACGTGATATCTGAAGAATTTAAAATTAAAGTAACTAAATCTCAGTCCGAGGTGCTTCTTTGTGTACTTCTTCCTTATTTTTAAAGAAAAAGAAGTTTAAAAGAAGTTTACTTTAAAAGAAGTACGTGTAGTAGGTGAGGCAAAGGGTCTATAGAGCTGGAACATAGTTGTAGGTCATAACTTACTACATGCTTAAGGTTATAAAGATATACATATATCTTTATACAAAGTATATAAGATATAGAAGAGTATCTGTGTAGGGTATATGCATTTGAAACAAGAAAGGCCATAGTCAGCTAATCCCTGCACTGATAAAACCTCACCTCTTTCTTGCCCTGTCTGCATCTCARGTTTTCCAGTTTTTAACTTCTTTCACTATGATTTTACAGGTCTGTCAGGACTTAGYTTGCTGCTTGTAGTTGCTGCTTCCTGTAGTCTCCTAAATTGTCCATGCATTGTACATGCGTTATTCTTGATGACTCCATAAGTAATTCAGTGGGTTYCAGCTTATGCCCCCTCTCTGGGTTTATCTGTTCTCTATTCCAAATAGGGCATTTAACTTTCATTTTACTGGGAGACAAATACAGATCTGGATGAGGAAAGCCATCCATCTTTCATCAAAACAATCTAGAAACTTTCCATCATCCTGTGATGTTAGTWATACCCTAAGAACAGTGATTCATTGCATTAAACATGGAGTGGGGGCAAAAAGATATTAATATCTTTTATCTGACTAACTGCTTTTGTAGGAAAAAAACAATTTTATTCTTAGAGAAATTTCTTTAAGAAACAATACAAATTATGAATAATCTTCTAACATAAAATCACCCAGGAATTTTAAACAGGGTAAGTCCATGTATCTGTTTGGGGTTGAAGATGAAGAAAAGCTTCCTGCTGCAGAAAAGTTTATTGAAATCAAAACAGGGGAGCTGGATAGAAGAGCAGATAGTGCCTACTGGATAAAATGATTTAACTACAGGATGGGTTTTTTTTTCTTTGCAGTTGGACCCAAGTTATCAGTATGGGAGAGTCAGGTTTTCCTGTTGAGCCGTTTATGCTTTTCTTCTCTCTATGCTCCTTCCTATTGCTTCCCATTCAGTGAAGTGTTCAGATAAAATACTTCCAAGCTTTTTTAGTCTGCAAATCATCTACATCTGGCACTTGGTGAAGTGAATTGTTTTGTTCCCTTTCCAGGGGCAAAACCAGGCATCTGTGCTGGGGCCTGGCCAGCTCTCATACTGAGAATCTTGGAGCTGCTGCTCAGCCTTCATCTCCTGTGTTTGTGATATGTTCATCACTGTATTGGGCTACAAAAAACATCCCTGGATTGAGGAACAAAGTCAGCAAGTGTATGATGTTCAAAACATCACAAAGCATGAAAAATGTGCTAAAGTATTTCTAAGATATTGTCTTTATATAGTCAGGATAGAAGAGAAAAAAGCTCCTTTCCCCAGCACACACTATTTTTCTTTCTTTAATCAAGAAATCCAACCTCAAGTCTGGTTGAACAATTCAGGAATTTATTTTGAGGAAAAGTAATTGAACACCATAATATATGGGCAAACAGGAATGGATAAAGCTCRAATCAGATAGGACTATCAAATTTTCACACTGAACATGATTTTTGGGGGTAAACAAGGCTGGAGAGGCAGAAGAGGGAACTTTTCAAAGAACGTCTCCTAAAAGGTCTTTAAAAGAGTGAAATAAATGAGGGAGGAGCAAATATAACTTCTGCAAAGGTAAAATGGGAGCATGAACCATATCTTTTTTTCCTCATTTTCTCCTTAGCCTACTGCCTAGGTGCAGAAATCTGAAAGATTTCTGTATGTGAGCTGGAATACAAAGGCCTACAGGCACTTTACGTGGAAATCTTTCTTTTAAGCACTTCATGCTAACCCTAAGCTCTGTRCAATACATGGAGTCTTTATACAATAGCTACCAAATCTCTCACAGAGTTATGAATGCTAAATACACAGATGTGTAGTTTGTGGAAAAATTTGTTTTGTTTCGTATCTTTGTTTCTGTAATGAGGTCATGATTTCTTGAGGAATAATATTAATACACGGCAATTTATATCTTTGATTTTCTCTGTAGTTGCAGTCTTAGACAGAGCTCCATGTCTCATGCTCTACTTCTGCGTGTGCTGTTTATGGCTTGTGCTTCCCTTTGTGTTTCTGCAGTTCTGTGATGTTCTTTTGTCTGTCTGTGACTACCTACCTCCAAGCATGTAGTCATAAGGCTGATTGCTACTAGTAATTCATACTCTTCTGGCCTCATGCCACTTTGTAGCTAGATTTCAATTAGATTTCCTTTCTTTTTTTTTCCTTTTCTTTTTCCTTTTTTTCCCCTCCAGTTCTAAACCTATGCTAAAGACAGAAGCTGACCATTTCTCTTCAATTTACCATGTACTCAAGGACACTTTCATTCCTGGCTTCTGGAGAGCAGACCAATGCAGTCATGTCTGCACGRTGCCATAGTTAACATATACTGTGCTATAATCAACCTACTTCTACCTGCCCTTGTTGCCATAGTACATACATACAGAGCAAAACACCTGCTGGTGGACTAATATTCTCAAATTGCCAGGTGATCACGCAAGTCTACGAGTACTTTTATCTTCTGTATCCTTTTGTTTTTCCCTCCTTCCTCCTGTGTTGTTTGTTTAGTGATAATGAGTGCAATAAACTCAATTTGGCTTTAAACTGTTTATTTAAATGAAACCAAACAATTCTTGAGGGATGAGCTTGCTGTAAATTATAAAAGCTGAATTAGAATTAGAGAGTCAGCAGAGCAAAATTGGATCATTAGCCCTTTCTCACAGGCAACTTGTCCAAGTGGACCTGCCTCAGAGCTCCAGGATCAACCTGGGCCATATGGGAGCGGCAGTCTGACAACCTGCATATTGCCCTTCCTACGGAGAGTGTTTTTTGTAAAATGAAGTGGGAGACAGCTCATGCACTCCATCTGCTGATCATGATGGCACTGACACAAAAGGAGCTTTCCAAAATAGTGTATTTCTTTTTCTTGAGAAATTAATAATATCTTCAACTCAGTCTGGATGCTAACAGGCAGCCAGAAATTCTCCTGGAATGAATTGCTCATTGCTAACAAGCAAAGAATTAATTTAAAYCTTTTTTGAAGACCCATAATACTGCCAGGCAGTAAGGAGAGGTAGAAAAGTCAGGCTTCTGGCCAAGATTTTGAGAAATGGATGCTTAATTGACTGTTCTGACTTGGAATAGTATGAAGTATCCAGCTCTTTCTGCCTTTCCATGAATGCACAGGCATGCTGTGACTTTTTTTCTTTTTCATTCTTTCTTTTTTTCTTGTCCTCCTCTCCTCAGTGCTTCTTGTTCCACAAAAGTGAAGGATTAAGTCTCAGAACCTGTCAAGAAAAGTAAGTGCTTGAAACTATGCTCTATTTTGCTCGTTTCACCCAAGCATGGGTATTGTAAGTGAACTTTACCCTGATCCTGAGGTAGAACCCTGTAACCTACAGAAGATTGTGTTCCCTGTGTGGGACTGGACAGTAGCAGCAGCAACACTTTGTAGAAGAAACTGCGGCTGTCAGGTGAGAGGCTTACTCAGGACCAGGCACGGTAGATTGCAATTTCAGGCGAGGTAGCAAGTGGCAAAGAGGCAGCTGCACCCTCAAGCTTGGAGCAGGCTGCTGACCTCTCTGCTTGAGCACCAAGGGAGAGCAATTATGGCCACTCATGTCTCGTAGCTGCACCCAAATGCCAGCAGCAAATGAAAGGGGACAGAGAACTGGGAAGGAAGCTGAAATTCTTGCCTAGAAACAGTCTTCAGAAGAACTGGAAAGGGTGAGATCCTGCAGTGTACTCTCAAACTAGTCTATTCTCCCTATAGTGTAAGAGTAAATTCAGCACCTATGGGGTCTGAGCTTTTATGTCTATATGCACAGCTGTCCTATGATACAACATGGAGTAGTTGCCCTCTCCTTAGCTGTGTGGGTGGAAGCTTTGGAAAGCAGGGCAGCTGGCTTGTGGGTGCCCCTCTCCTTATAAAGGCAAGAAGAACAAATTCAGCTTTTTCTTCTCCACTTCCCCAATGTAGAGGTGTTCCACAGGCTAGAGGGTCTTCTGATTTAGCGTAGACTAGTAGTGTACTTCTACAGCTTCTTTCTGCTGCTGCTGATGCCCTTGCTGGTCCTCAGTCCACAGGTGGAGCTTTAGAAGAGTCCTCAGCCTTATGGATCTTGGTTTCTGCACCAGATACACTTGCTGCCAGTTGGAACTGCAGCTTGAGGCTTGCTTGTTTTCCACTATATTTGCTCCYCAACCCTCAAGCATAAAATGATCCAAAAATGAAGGTGTGACTCCCTAACCAAATATCTCATTCCCACTTGTCTTACTAAACACTAAAATRAGATGCTTTGATTTACAAAGTACACCAAATGATGTGCAAACAGAACTAATTTGGGAAGGATAACTTGTGGAATTTCTGTATCTGTTCTAGAAGATTAACTGTTATCGGGAATGATTTTTTCAGACACTAAGGCCGGTGGGTGTGAATGGTCTGCATCCCTAGTGTTAAATATGTCTGTCTCCAAAACATGGTGACAGCAGGAGAACTGCCCACCAGCACTGGTCTGTGCCCTCTCCCGACTCCTGAGCTGCACCAGATAATTTCAGCGGAAAGGTGGTTAGACCAAATGAGTGTCATGTCAGGGAATATTCTASTCATTTAACAGTGAGAAGCGCAGCCCTAGTGTCTGGAGCAAACGTTCAGTGAACACTGAATACAGGTGAGAAATGTAACACTGGCTATCTTGGCTCATTGCCAGCACAGCTACTGGCTTTCCTTTGCAAATGTTGAGGTGCCATCTGTTTCAGCAACAGGAACTGGGACCTTGGTATACCCAGAATGCCTCCATGCCACATTTTAGCATTATGAAAGATGTAACATGTTAACTTTTTTTTGTAACAAAAAATGAAGTAATTATCTTAAGCAAGGGGCACTTAGTGATGCACTGTTTAGACAACTGCAATAGCAAAAGTTTTATTGAGCTTACTTGATAAGGATCACCATGTAAGGTGCTCACCCATCACATCATGATGAAGATCACTTGGTTGAGCAGCCTGAAAATGCTACCATAAGTAGGTAATGACTCAGCTTTGTCATCCCAAATCTGGGTTCTGTTACCCAGTGTGCAAGCAACCAATAGATACACAAGGTCAAGATACTTGTTTCTTTCATTTCTGTGCAGAGATGGGTGCTAGGTGGTAAATCCACAAAGCTGGCACACCTTTTCCCCCTCTCATTCTTTATTTATACACATTTTTCAGGGATTACTTTATATTAATTTTTCTATTGGTTACAATTTCACTACATCAGGTATTTGCTCTGCGCTTGCACTTTCACATTCGTGGTAATTAGTATAGGAAGCGGAGAAGAGATGGTAACATCATTATCATGTCATTTCCATCTTATTATTCATTTAGGGGTGTGCAGTTTAATATGCTAATAAGCCTTAATGAACCTAAGGTCACTTCTGGATTATTCTGCTGTTTTTGTCTTGCCTACCTCTCACATTCTTCAAAGTGCTGTCGTTTTATCAAAGTTATTTGGCCGGAGCTGGTTGTCCTTTGCAATACTGTTTTTCTCTCTCCCTTGTCCTTGAGTCTTGTTAACKGTTTGCGGGGTTTTTCTCAGCATCGCTCCAACAGCTTGACCACTGAAGAGCCCAGGCTGCTCATGGAGTAGGAAGCAGTTGGTGCTTCAGGTTATTTTGCTTTGGAAGAGTTAGTCTGGTAGCTTTCCCATGTCGAAAATGTGCATTTCCAATTTTTGCTGAAAGCAAAGTGAGTTGCTGCTCATAAAGCAGGATAACTGCAGGATGCAGTGGAGGGAGGACCAAAGTTAGTTCCTGACCTCACTCTCCAACGTGCGTGTGGCTGTGCTCTATCCCACTTGCTCATCCTCTATGTGAAACTTAAAGTACTGTGGAAACAGGAAGATGAGTATGCCTGTGAAGCTATGGCTCATTGGAAACAGTCCTTCACTCTGTCAGTCATGGGCATCTGCTTATCTTTCTTTCCTGTTTCTTTATTTTAGCACTTTTTTTCATGTGTTAAGCCCTTTGGTGGTTCTAAGTCTCAATTTTCTTTTTCATAAGCTCCAAAATTCCTCCCTCTTCCTTCACAAGTAATCTTAGGTAGGATATTCCCTACCCTCCTTCCACTGTACTACCATCAGAAGTTCCTTCTCATTTTCTCTAGCTGCTAATTCTGACCAGTCAAATATACTTGGGCTTTTTGAAAGCTCATCAGAAGTACAGAAGAACCCTAAAGATTGGTTAGGACTCTGAGATTTGTCTTACCATTGGTGAAATAAAATGGCAAACTATTACAAATATTTAAGAAACTTAATTTCTGCTACTTTTCAGCAACATTTCCATTAAGCCTAAGCTTCACAAGTGTGCTCAGCTTTCTGTTCTGGCAGAATTTGAATTGAAGTTTCATATAGATGCCTTACTTCACAGAAATAATGCATTATGTAGAGKTGTTTGTATGTGGATTTGGCTAGTTTCTTAACCAGCAAGTACCCTTCTCTGATACAACAGAGAATGGTCTTCTGCAAGTTAATATCACGTACTATTTGTGGCTTTGTGCAGGTGCTGATTACCAAGTGCATATACTACAGACCTACAGACTAAACTGTATCTTGTGAACTCAACTGAGTAAAGGAAGGCAGTGAGGGACTTGGTATTCAGGGCTGAGGCCTGGAAAGAAGAGGAAGGATATGTTCACTTTGTGGGAAGCTAGGGGATTACTTTTGGAATAAATTGGTCCTAGAAGGGGAAACCTAAGCAAAAGAAGGCAGCAAACTGACGGTGATGGAGAGGAGTGATGCTAGATCAAGTAAGCCACTTCTTCAGATTCCTGTTAACATCTTGGCTTCCTAAAAGCTGCAGTTTGAAAATATATATTTTCTTATTCCACAAATATAGTTAAGGGTTGTGCTTTACCCTGTCTTTCCTTGTTAGGTTTATCCCATGGCTTGGTGCATGGTTCTTTAGCACACAGAAATAATGGCAATTTCATGTGATGAGTCAGTGAAAAGCAAATGTTGTTTTGAGAGCTGTTGCTGCAGATATTAACCTGTGACCTCTAGTTCAGTTGTGTTTTACCAGTTGTGTTCCCTCAGAAAATCTTATCCATAAATTTTGGATGATTTGGGTAATGCAGTTGATACCATAATTTATTTCTCCTGGACTCCTAGCTGTCATTTCTTCTGGTTAACTATTTAATCATTCAGGAGATCTTGTAATCAGAGAGATCATATTCAAGGTTTCTGAAGCAAGTCCTCAGTTAAATCAAAACCTCCCACTAATACTGCCTTTGCTTTGTCTTTGGTGTTTTTTTTTCCTCCTTTTATTTGACTAGTACAGAAGTTAAATCTATTGGATGGCAAATGCCAAGATCTATCTTCATTCCAAGATCTGGTCTTTTTTCCCTAGTCAGTGTACCCAATTCTCAAGGAGTCTTCAAAAAGAATTGCTGCTTAGCACGTTCACTGTGGCATCAAATGTATCACACAGAAGCAGATGAGCAAATCCATTATTTTTTTTGCTTTTTGCCAGATTCACTATGAAAAGACATCTGTTCCATAAGAATTATCAGCTACTACACACTTCCTGTGTTCAAATTTGCCAGCTGCAGGATGAGAATACCAGTGAATAAGCGTTTTGTTTTCTGAGTGTATCCACTGCATTTGTAAATTATAGCTCCCTTGGGAGTGTATGAAGGTGGGGAGACCAAAAATTGTGGATTAATTTAGTTTCATGTAAAGAACTGACTAATGTCTGTGGCTTCAGCCAGGCACAGATGGGCAGGTGCTGTGAAAATTTTCTCCCTGAGCATCAGCAGCTGGGCAAACATACAAATTTTTCATCCATCAATTAAAGTAGAGCTTCCAGCATAGGCTGGTAGCAACTTTAAGGCCAACATAGACTCTTTCTAGAGGAYTCTATAGTAATAAATTAGCATCCACTTGAGAAATGTAAAACCATTAACAGCTGAAAAAAATTAGTAAGCACTGGGCAGTATGTCTCCATAGAAAATGACTATTCCTTTGCCTTTTGGAGCTGACAAACTGACAATAATTCAAAGCTTTTTGATAAGCTTAACCTAAATCTTCTCTTTTCTTTCTCTGAATATCCATCGTTATGCTTGTCAATCTGTAAAAAAAAAGCACAGGGATGGATTTATACAGTCCTCAGGCAAAGGAGATAAGTAAGTGGTCTTTAATACTTGTTAGTAGATAAACCTAAACATTTTCCTATCTCATGGTTTTGATGGAATAATACTATAAAATATAGTAAGGCAAGATCTGAGGGGTAAAACTAGGAGAATATATTCATCTCTGTTCATAACACAACATCATATCATTTGAGATGGAACTGTTAATATTGTGCTTTCTCTAGAGATGAATGACTTGACTGTATTCTCTTTATTTGCTGTAAAAGAAACCCCTTTATTCAAGGAGCTGAGGACGAAGTCAGTGTGATGAATGGTCTGTAAAAATGCTGTCAAATGTAAATGAGACACGTCTGAATAGCACTTCTTGTGAACAACAGGACTTTTGGGGAAAATATAAGATAGATGGAAGTAAATATTCTCCATAAGCATCTCAAAATCAGAAAAATGGGAAGTAGCAATGAAATCACAATTCGGTTATTTCAAATAATAATAATAAAAATAAAGATTGTCACTCTGTCACTTTTTTCTAATTTTGTAGTGGTGATTGTCCTCTGGTAAAAAACAACGAGGGTCAAGTATTTAACTTCATCTTTCTGAAAGCAGAAGCTGGCTCAGGAAGGATCCTTAGTCAGGAAAAAAATTACCTAGTGTTTATCTTCCCTTTGGAYTGACAGTGTTCAGTTTCTGGTTCGGTAGCATATTTCCATAGGAAAGTCATTCGAGTTCTATTTCCTGATCCGTATCTCTCTACTGTAGAGATTCTGACATCTTTTTCTTCAACTTGAGTATTAGAGTAGAAAATCTTCAGAATAGTAACTGACAATGCATATATATAAAGTCCTAAAATAATTCAGCCCAATTTTGTGAGGTAAAGACTTTTATAATGCTGATTCAATTTAAATTCCTATAAGCTTTGTCATGGAGGAAATGTCCATGTTCACCCCAGGTAAAGTGAAGTTAAATAGTTATGTATTCATAATCACAAAAATTATSGAATTTAACTGAATCATTTGGAAAAAACAGACATAAGAAACATTCTATGCAGTTACCTATCTTCAAATACCACTTGTATGTACTCCGTTCTTATTTGCCATTTTGTTCTTCCTCCCTTTTCTGAAGAAAATAAAATATTTGGTGTTAGATGTCAGCTTTGAAAGTCTTTTTCCCTGTTAGATGCTTTTGGAGTAGTGTGGGGATTTTCTTTGCTTTGAGAATCTTATCACTAAAYACTCATTCATACTTGACAGATATGGGGAAAAAACAGGTTTAAAAGTTCAGTAATCAATGCAATTGTCTGATTTTAGGAGTTCATCTGTTAATCAGTTGTTTTGTTTATCAGTTAAGTATGCTGTTCGTTTACTTCAGATGCCTTAAAAGGAGGAGGAAAAATCTTTTTTGCCTGTCTCCTACAGTTTCCCTAAGCTCAGGAAGTTCCTGACTGCAACCTGTTCAAAGCAASGAAGACATTCAGGGAAGCATTGCAGTAGACTTGCTCTGTATTTAAACTCCTCCCTAACCATATTTTCTTGCCTGCTGAAGGACTTTGGCCCTCCACTAATATGACTGTTTTATATTTATATATAGCTTTTGGCTCAGCATTCAATTGTGATCATGGCATTTTATTTTACGTATTTTTTTTTAAAACTGTCACTAATGTGATTTTGCATTTGCTTTTGGCAACTTTTACTCATAGAGCAAGCTGATAAATAGTTTTCTTGTATAGTGAAAACTTTGTAAGTTACCCGTGTTTCCCCTGGCTGCCTCAGATGAAGAGCAAGGCATTTTGCCTTTTTTTTTTTTTTTTTTCCTTTTCTTTTTTCTGTCTAAGGTCAGCCAGCAGTCTGGGTGTTCCAGCATTTTCTTGAGATGAGAGCTAGCTAGATTTGTATTGCTGTTCTGCTTGAATCATTTTTTTCCTTTTCTTTTATGCAGAATGGTATCTCTTAAAGAGCAGCTGTAAGCTTTGGGCTAGCTCATTTTTTATTTTTTCTTTGAGATTTTTTTTCTTTTCCTTTTTTTTTCAAGTATATGAGATGAGGAAACATGTTTGTACCCATTATGTAAATGCAAAAAATATTCCTGATGCAGGGAGAGCCTTCTCATTTATTAAAGGTCTTTCTTTCCATTAACTTTTCTAGGATCTTAGAGCACTACCTCAGAAGCAGCTGATACTCTGTGTCAGGAGAACTCCCCAAATCGGTTTCTTGATTCTGCTTTTCAGAATGACTTTTATTTTTAGTCAGTTGAATTTGTAAGTCTCTACAATGTATCCAAATACATATCTTTATACTACAAATAAAATCTACTAGGTCAGTAGATTTAAACAATCCAATCCCAGTAGTGTCACAGATCTCCTAGAGGAGAAGAAAAGATATGGCTGTGTGCCATTTATGATTCACTGTGACTAAGCCAAAGTAAAAGATCTTTAAATTGCTTATTCATTCTAAATAYGCTGCATGTAAAAAGGCAAGGGTATTCATCAGCCTAGTATAGAATCTCACTATCTTTCAGTTGAGTTGATCCAATCTTGTTCATTTTATTCATCAGTGACCTGGATGAGRSGACWGAGTGCCTCCTCAGCAAGTTTGCYGATGATACCAAGCTRGGAGGARTGGCTGASACACCTGAGGGCTGTGCTRCCATTCAGAGAGACCTGGACAGGCTGGAGAGTTGGGCGGAGAGGAACCTCATGATACTCAACAAGGGCAAGTGCAGAGTCCTGCACCTAARGAGGAATAACACCATGCACCAGTACAAGCTGAGGGTTGGCCTGCTGGGAAGCAGCTCTGTGGAGAAGCACCATACCCAGCAAGAAGTTGACCATAAGCCAGCAATCTGCCCTTGTGGCCAAGAAAGTCAATGGTATCCTGGGCTGTGTTAGGCCATGCATTGCCAGCAGGTCACAGGAAGTGATCCTGCCACTCTACTCAGCCATGGTGAGGCCACGTCTGGGGTGCTGTGTCCAGTTCTGGGCTCCCCAGTACAAGAGAGACATGGAGCTACTGGAGAGAGTCCAGCAGAAGGCTATTGGGATGATTTAGGCTGAGAGAGGTGAAAGTGTTTAGCCTGGAGAAGAGAAGACTTGGGGGGGGGGGGGATCTTATCAATGTGTATAAGTATCTTAAGGGAGGGTGTCAAAAGGATGGGGCCAGAGTCTTTTTAGTRGTGCCCAGCTTCAAGGCAAGAGGCAACAGGTACAAACTGAAGCACAGGAAGTTCTGTTTGAACATGAGGAAAAACTTTCCTATAAGGATGACAGAGCACTGGGACAGGTTGCCCAGAGAGGTTGTGGAGTCTCCTTCTCTGGAGATAAACCCACCTGGATGCAGTCCTGTCTAACACGCTGTAGGTGACTCTACTTGAGCAGGGGAGGTTGGACTAGATGATCTCCAGAGGTCACTTCCAACCTCAACCATTCTGTGATTCTGTGAGTAACCTGACACAGTTCTTTTTGTAACTGACATTTCATTTTTTCAGAAGACTGTCATTTTTTAAAAAAGTATTAACTCTGCACTGCTTATAATGCAAAGAACAGAGTGAAAACATGAGCAAAGCACTCATGTTAACATACACTGTTAACATGGGCTGTATATACAGCCTAAAATAATAGCRAAAATTGGATAAAGCAATTTAGGATAAAAAGGAGAAATGAGGCTTCTGTGACATTCAAATGATTTAATTAAAAAATGGCTTAATTATCTTTAATTACACATACCTGTATGAAATCTGCATGAATATCAGCAGCATCTTTCTGAAATTGGCTGTCAGCACTGTATGTAATGTTGGAGGGAACAAAATCCAGTCTCAGTAGCCTTTGAATATGTAATCTCTGAAGAGAGAGAGACTATTTTGCCTCTGAATTTCTGTGAATAGCTAATACAAACTTGCATCATTTGGACTGATATTTTTCTTTCCTTCCAGTATGATAATATCCGAGTACATTTCCTACAGAATTGTCTAGCAKCAGCACTAAGCTGTTATTGTACTCCAGTATCTCTTTTGGCCTCTTCTGTGGGGTTAGCTCTAGGAAAAAGAGTCAAATGCCTGGTGCATCCGACTGCCAGGGCTGTATATATATATTGCTTCCGGAAGATGTGGAAAATCAAGCTGACTGATSCTGAAAAATGGCTTAGTGTGTGGAGAAGGGATCTGCAGAGGTGTCTCTTTCCATAAGGAGCTTTTGTCAGCCTAGTCTTCTCCTCCTTCCATCCCCYCGCTCCAGTTACACCCAGGCAGAGTCAGGGATTGCCTGAGAAARTGCACAGGTTTCCACGGAGCAGTATACAGCTGCACAATGTTTGAGGTAAAATGGTGAAGTAGGTCTTTTCTGTTCCTTTTTCCTCACACAGTTTGCTCAGAGTGAGGGACCAGGTAAAATGCCACTGGGAAGTAAAATATGAGTGGAGGTTTTCTTCCAGTCTGATCTCATGTAACCAAGCTTGGCTTGAGGTRTTTTATGACCTTGTAGAGACTCAAAATAATACAAGTGTAATAACTGTGCCTGCTGGAAAGGACAAAATGCCATACATGGGGCTTAAAGGCTCAAGAACATTTACTACACAGCAAAATGTACTTCCAGTRCATCTTACAGAAGATGCTGAAGTTGTTCATAAGTTATACATC
>NW_028186523.1:5151118-5157551 GCF_003343005.1 Rhea americana
CTCCTCCCAGCTTGGTATCATCGTCAGCAAACTTGCTGAGGAGGCACTCAGTCCCCTCATCCGGGTCATTGATGAAGTTGAACAGGATGGGCCCGGTGCTGAGCCCTGGGGGATGCCACTAGCCACAGGCCTCCAGCTAGACTCCGTGACACCGATGACAACCCTCTGAGCTCTGCCTTTCAGCCAGTTCTCAATCCACTTCACTGTCCACTTGTCCAACCCACACTTCCTGAGCTTATCTAGGAGGATGTTATGGGAGACAGTGTCAAAAGCCTTGCTGAAGTCAAGGTACACAATGTCCACTGCTCTGTCCTCATCTACCCAGCCACTCATTCCATCAGAGAAGGCTATCAGATTGGTTAAGCAGGATTTCCCCTTGGTGAATCCATGCTGRYTRCTCCTGATCACCTTSTTYTCCTCCATRTGYCTGGAGATGACATCCAGAAGGAGCTGTTCCATCACCTTTCCAGGGATGGAGGTGAGGCTGACYGGCAGAGTAGTATTCAAAGACGCTGAAGATGTTTTACCCTTTTGTACTTGATATGTAATTATGCATTTGGAAATAAAAAGATATTTACAATTGTGTGTTTTCTATTATATATTGCTCTGATATATAACAGAAAGTAATTTTAACTTTATGAATATAATCTTAGAATATACCCAAGGGCACCATTTTCTAATTTAAAAGGRGAACCTTTAATTAAAAGATGATTTGTTGGGAAATCCAGAGGACTTTTCATCTAGCTTGTATGCCTAGATGCATATTACCTAATGTACTAAAGAGTACATTTTGCTTAATATGAAAGTATGTGTCAATTTTTGTGTTTATATCACCGTGGAAACTAATGAAACTACTTGAAAATTTGAACTTGCTCAGCCTGAATGAGTGTTCAGGTATCCTAGCATGAATAATCATGGTCAATTTTGATCRTAAATACAGATGCAAATACAACAGATAATGAGAAAAGATAGATGGGGAGAGAAAAGGGCAGAAAATGACTGTAGTTAAAAATTATTTGCTATGATTTTATAATMCTCTTGGGAGTGGAGGTGCAAAGGAATAGAAATGACTTGCAGCTTTTTTCTTAGTTCTTATGGCTGCTTTTACATTCACTGAGTTGTATTGCTTAATTTCAATGGTGAAAAAGACACATTTTTCAGCAAAGCAGTAAAATCTGTTGCATAGGGCTCCCAACTATATGTTGTTCATTAGATCTGTTTAGATCTATTTTGCAGTTCACACTGTTTGGAATATTTGGGACCAGGTTTTTGCCTTTCTCTCTACAGTAACTTGAATATTAGGATTCTGGTAGCACACAGTCTTTTCTTGGCTAGACTAAAAGAACCCTGTTTCTTCAGCCTTGTGCAGCCCGAGTGTCTAGACCTCTTTTTCTTGTTTTTTATTGATTCCTTGAGTTTCGCTCATCTCTTCTTGAACTGGTGTGTTCCATACTGAACGTCAATGTTTAGCACTGCAGTTTAATTTCTTCTATCTGTAGAAGACACTAAGCAAAGTGCTGCTTCAACCCAGGAGCCTGAGTGATGTGGGCCAGCTATGCTCTCACATGCTTTCTGAAACAGTAGCTCTCTAATGCCTGTGTACACATTGCATGAACCTAAGAAAATACAGAAAATCATAGCAAACGATTATGARTGGAATGCCACTGCCTACCTTTAGAATTACTGAATTATACAAAAGAGAATAGAATATAAACRTGAAAGTAACTATCATCATGAAGTTATCAAATGACTTTTTGTGCCAATAACATTAGAACATTTTAAGTCAATGAGACAGCTGTAAACAAGGTGGAAAATAGGAATATCAAAGTAAGAAGATACTGCATTACAGAATTTTATATTCTGGTCTGGTAAACTGAGAATATTTTTTAGAAGTCCTCTCTCAAAATGTATGAACTTACTTGTTGATTTTGGAAAAAGCCAGTTTCTAAGGTACTGGTATGATCATTGTCTTAAAGATGGACATTGATAGGTGAATGCACCTATTTAAGAGGTAGAAGACCCTTCAGATTTTGGGGAGGATCACAGTTCTGCAGCTGTGCAGGCATTTCCACATCAGGAAACTAGTATTCAGTGCACCGTGCTGCCTGGAGCTAATGAAGTTGTGAAGGAGGATAGCAGCTCCCTTCACTTCATTAGTAAATCTTCACCTCTTCTGAAGCTAGCTACTTTATTGACTAGCTAGAAAGTTCTTATTATTTATGTAAAACTTAACATTCCTTTAAAAACAAAACCAAAAATGTTAACATCTTCAAAGAAGAAACTATTTACAAAATTGCCTTGTTTATAAATTTGAATAATAAATTTGAATCATAATTTGAAACCACAAACAAAGCAAAACTCAAAACTTTCCTTTTCTCCAATTCAAAATATAACAACACCCTTAATAAACAAACCTCAGGAACTCTATTCTGGGGACAGCAATTCTGTGCACTTTCAAAAATCTTCAGTGAACCTCATCAGGCTTCACATGCTTATTGAATCTTAGTTTATTGTGTTCAGAATGAGACAAAAGCTAATGAACAGAATCCATTCTTTCCCCAACTTCCTATCACAGTGTCTGCCAARCTGTGTGTATTTTGTCATTGTCCATTCTTATTGCCTTGAATGTGGACTGATGGAGTATTTCTACATTTGCCCCTCAGTACGCTATTTATCCACAGGGAGAACAATCAGATCCAATGTCCCTCACTTCTAGTGATTTATATCAGCATGTGTTTACTATGTTACTTTTTAATATTCTGCAATTTGATTTTCTGTGTTTTTTAATGTCTTCCCCTATTATTTATTAACTAATGCTTCTGTTTACTTTTCTTGATGTATGTATTCTGCAGAGAAAAAAAGAACAGTAGTAGAGACTTAGGGGATTTCAAGGTCTTCTTAGCAGGGCCAACCTTAAATACAAGAAATACAGGAGACTGTTTTCTTCTGAAGCATTTCAGATGTGCCCCGTTTATGCTTCATTCACTGTGCAGAGAAGCTGCCCAAGTGCAGTCTCTCGCCTATAATAAATGTGATGGAAATGAAGTTTGTCTGCCTTTGTATGCATGGTGGTGTAAAAGGCTGTGCACAGCTGGTAAAGCAGATAAGGTGGTCTGTAGAAATCTGTCCGTATGAAGCAGCTATCCATTGCTTGCATGCTGAGATTAATATTTCCAGGGCTGGATACACAGCAAGGCTCCTGGAATTGGTTAGGTGAATTTGCACAGAAGCACACTGTAAAATTTGTCTTCTGTAAAAGGGAGKCCTATTTTTAAAAAATCTTTTAAAAATGTTTATCTTTCTGTCTTCAGACTTTTTTTTCCTTCTATGACTAAAATGATGAAGGATTCATGGGATTACTTATGCCCCAAAACAATACTATTTATCCATAGCTAACAGGTATTACCTCTTTTTCAACTGGATAATTTATGCTAGCAATACATAATTCTTAAAATATTGTTAGAGAGGCTGTCAGCTGGTAAAAAAACACATTGTTCTTTAAGAGGAAGCAAATATCTATCAGTACAGTACAGACTGTCAGTTGGGATACGATTTTTTTACTTTAGCATGACTTCTTCAATTCCTGCTGGAAAATTTGTCATCTCTGATGTCCAATCATTCTCCATAAAATCATCTTTTTCTTTTTTTTAAATAAAGTCTCATAGTTTAGGAAACTGTAAAACTCTCTTCTGTTTGCATGTTTCCAAATAATGTTGTCTTTAAGTTAAGTGTTCCTGTTTCTAGTACGTTCAAATCAGATTTTCCCCAAAGAAGCAATGCTTAGCTATGCTAGTATGATGCAGGAAATCTTGGTTTTTTTTTTGGTTCTGAGGTGCTAGTTAGAGCCWACATTGAGTACAGAGGCAAAAAAGTGAGTTCACAATGTTAGGATTAATTCTGGACAAGCGTAAGACAAACTTTATGGGAGTGTCAGCTTGTGAATGAATGCAGTAATTATATAAGAAAGCAATCAAAATATAATAT
The DNA here is from genome assembly GCF_003343005.1 of Rhea americana. NCBI lineage: Eukaryota > Metazoa > Chordata > Aves > Rheiformes > Rheidae > Rhea > Rhea americana. The sequence continues at coordinate 5,155,103 of NW_028186523.1, forward strand.
TAAAGTATTTTCTTAAGTGGAATGTCACTCAAGTGGATTGAAACTCTGCTCTTGTGAAGTTAATAAAATTGCAGCTGGCCTCAACTGAAAGCAGAAAGTCTTCTTCTCTTTGATGCAAAGACCTCATATGTGAAGTWGTTAAGATCTCCAATAAATAGATATTAATGGTACAGAGTCTGATGTGTTCTTGACATGAAGGTTTCAGTCTTGGTTTCTCACTGGATGTGTAGCTTATAGTTTATATTAAAGCTTAAATCTATATTGACCTCAATTATTTGAGGATCTCACCCAGAGTATCAAGTCCCTGAATGTGGAATTGATATGTCAGCCCCAGTAAACTGTACTTTACCTAGAGCTTCACCTCAAAGAAGAAAAGTATATATGCACATAAGTAGATCTGTTTGGTGAGGGAAAGCTATCTGCCTAAACTATGCCAAAGTTTGAACCAGAATGGACAGACTCTCTACCAAATGGGACCAGTATGATTGATGTGCTGGGCTGTATGATTTTGAACTGCTACTATTAACTGCAGTTTGAGTAGAAGAGAGCACCACCCTGGAAGATGATGCCAGACTTCTCAGTGATATCCAGTAAAAGGACAAGAAATGGACAGAAATTGAAATAAAATAAATTACTTTTAAACATAAGAAAAAACTTCTTTACTGTAAAGGTAAACACTGGAACAAGTTGCTTAGAGAGACTGTGGAATCTCCATCCTTGGAGATACTCAAAACCTGACTGGAAATGGTTTAGAGCAACCTGACCTTTCTTTGAGCAGGGAGGTTGGTTATTCAGTGGAACGGATTTGTGTGTTAGAGGTTCAACTTCCAGCTCTGCGGCACTCCAGCTTTCCAGGCTGGGTCAAGGTCAAGCGTACCAGAGTATTCAGGCACTACAGCACTCCTGAGTCACTTAGCTATTGCTGTGTCCATGTTCCCATTGCTAAATCTGTATAATATGCTGTATAATACCCTGCAAATGTCACCAACAGCTCTAAGTTCAACACATATTAAAGCCAYTGACCTGGACGGCTCATGGCAAGATGTTCTCCTGGCTTGTCTTGCCTTTGGATTCTGTCCTCCTGAGTGAGTGCTGACGTAAACGTGACCCTGAATTCAGTGTAGTGTGGGGCTGATCTGAAGCAGGGAGTTGAGCCAAGTTCTTTGACATTGTAGATGTGCCCACATATATGCCCTATGATCTGTGAGACAGCCTTGGAAAATACCAAACTATCTTTGAAATTTGTTTTGCATGGCTTAGTACAACTGCATGAAAGCACTCTTGAGGATCTATCCCCTTGCATTTCAGAGTCTTATTTATGAAAAATAAATAACATTTCCCTTCCATCTCTAGTTTTTGAGGAACATGGAAGATAAACTTACTTGTATATACAGCAACTTGAAACACAGAGCCGTAGCTACTTTGAAACAGAGCAGGTATCACTGCAATGTCACTGGCTTCCCTCTTAATGTTATTGTTTTCTATCTTAAAAAATCCGTGTGGTTTATGCTGAGATTTTGCAAATCACACTCCAACAAAGCGTATTTTTAGTAAACATCTGCAAAAGAATGGAGTGATRATTTTCATAAACAGGAATTTTTAATGATTGAAAGAACTTGAAAATATACTATGAAATTCTAACACCCTCATAGATCTAAGAGGGTGAATTGATTTCACTGCAATTTTTTCTTCATTCTTGAGTTATTGAAACTAAAGGAAAGGATTTTGTTTTTTTTTCCCCAAGGTATAGCACCTTACCAAACAGTTTAAGCTTCTTGCTTCAAAGTCAGTCTCATAAAAATATCTGCATGATAAAAGGAGCAGGTATCCATGGTGACCAGCAATTTCCCATCTTTTGTTTTCTGTTCTTCAGAGAAAGTAAAATAGTGACTCACTGTTTTACCTAATGGCTACTTTTTGAACAAGATGAAATAAGCTGCAAAATGTCAGAGCTGAGTTATAATTTAGTGGTTACAAACATTAGCTAAACTCATCTCTAGCAAGCCACCATCTTTAACGGAATCCCTTAATTAATGAATTTATTACTAAATAACTATTYTAAATAAATATTCTAAATAAAAACAACCTGTTTTTATTTAGAGTATGTAAGATAATACATTGGAAGAGGTAAATCCTCTTTATTGTCTATCTGAATTCAGTGAAGATTATACGTTAGAGTAAGCACAGGATCAAGAAAAATCAACACGAGCACCTGCAGTTTCCTTACTTCTGCTGGGGAGGTTTTTGCAAATTCTCCTGATGCAGAACTGAATTTTAATTGGTATCCTCTTTGACTCATTTTATTCTGAACCCAGTGTTAGAACAGCAATATGAAATATCAAGTTCATGTTAAAATCATTATCCTATTAATTGAGAACTGGCTGAAAGGCAGATCTCAGAGGGTCGTCATCAGTGGTGTGGAGTCTAGCTGGAGGCCTGTGGCTAGTGG
>NW_028186523.1:5158546-5213723 GCF_003343005.1 Rhea americana
CTGGTTTTCTTTGTGTGAGAATTGCAGATTCTRATTTTCTTAATCTTTATTTTTTATTTTATTTACCTCTGGTGTACAATTTTACCAGACAGAGAAAATGTTCAGAAACTTAGATGGCTTTTCTCAATACTGTACTACAAACATTTACARATAACTCCTTAGGCACACTTTTTGAAATAAAACTAGAAATAAGAAGAACACTTTTTAGAGAGAGAAAAGTAAACCCTAGGACAAATCATCAAGGAGCTTAAGCCTTTGCATAAACACTGAAGTCTTCTAAATGAGCTGTTRTGGTCAGATTGCCATAGACTCAGGAATTCCTGTGTCCTGAACCTTGATGAAAAAATAAAATCTCAGTAGGATATACTCTGTAGGTATGTATGAGTTCTTCATTTGTCCTTCTCTCATACTCTTATCTGGCTACAGCTTTCCCAGTGTCTACTGGCCATAAATGAAGACAGGATACTGGGCATAATGGACCTCTGGCCTGGCCAAAAGCCAGCCATTCTTCGGCTCTTCAACCTTTAAATCTTCAGTCCTGTAAACTAACATAGCTTCAGCAAATCAATGGAGCTGATTTACGCTGCAGAATTGCCTAATCATATTCATGGCATAGATCATCATTTACTCATAGATCATCATTTAACTATTGCCATTAACCAATACCATGGTCATAATCATAACCATGGTTTAACTATTGCCATTAACTGTAACCATGGTTAACCATTTAACCATATAGCTTCATGGTTTAAAAGGGTGGATGGTAGTTCTAAAGTTTATGACATTTGAAAGGAAAAGGAAGCTTCTGTCTTTTACATTTTCTCACTCTAAAGGCATAAAGATTATCCTGGCACTTCACAGAATAACAGAATCACAGAATAGTTGAGGTTGGAAGGAACTTCTGAAGATCATCTAGTCCAACCCCCCTGCTCAAGCAGAGCCACCTACAGCATATTAAGAAAGGATCCTGTCCAGGTGGGTTTTGAATATCTTCAGAGAAGGAGACTCCACAGCCTCTCTGGGCAATCTGGTCCAGTGCTCCGTCACTCTCACCACAGTGAAGAAGTTCTTTCTTGTATTCAGGAGGAGCTTCCTATGCTTCATTTTGCACCCATTGCCTCGTGTCCTGCCTCTGGGCACCGCTGAAAAGAATTCATCCCCATCCTCTTGACACCCTCCCTTAAGGTATTTGTACACATTGATAAGATACCCTCTCAATCTTCTCTTCTCCAGGCTAAACAGGCCCATCTCTTGCACCCTTTTCTCATAAGAGAGATAAACAACACTTCCTGTCATGCTTTTGAAATCAACAGATGAAAGATTCGCAGGAGGCTTGCTGTGCTTGAAATGTGCAGGACTGGACATGGTAAAAGGGTCTGGTTTGGTGGAAAACCATTTGTCTTTATAAATTATAATGTTTTCTCTTGATATTTGAAATAATTAATTATCTTCCAGTCATTGATAACATATTKTATTTTCACTTTATATCCATAGCACTGGTTGGAGTGACAGTGTCGGTTTACAATATTGTTTTATTAATTGAACAAACTTGAATACAATTCTGTACAAATTACTACATATTCTTAACTCTTGTATACAAYTGAGAATAAGATAGAGTTTAGAATTTCCGTAGAAGAAAGCACTGTATGCTACAAATTTGAAGAATTCTGAAATKAGTACTGAGAATAAATCATTTTATTATTCTCCATCCTAGAAAAAAAAGGGGATTGATGCTGATAGCAGTTGATGAGAGTTGGTCACAGGTAATACTCTAATCTTCCAACACTATACAAGAYGTTACAGTGGAATAGAGCAGCTTCTGATAGCATTACGAATGTCCTTTGTGTGAGGTTTTTCATCCTCTAGAATTTAGAGAAACTTTTCTGTAAACTGAAGATGAGAAATTGAGGAATAAATACTGTGTCCTTGACAGACCCTGGAAATGAGAGTATGTGATTGAGTGCTATTAGTCTTGCAGTCTGACCACTTTGATCAGTCTTTTAAGTACAGAAAGTAGATTATTGGCAAACAAAGACTGCACAAAGTCTGCACTGTCTGGCTAGTGAAACTGAAATCAATGTCTACTTTTAAATAAATGAAGCTATTAAAACTTGACAAATTTGTCACCACACACAGACATGGGTTTACAGCAAACTATTCTGGTAAATACAGCTTTTTCAAATTGGTTGTGCAGTAAATTGAATGCTCTTCAGATCTCTGAAACCAAGATAAAGAGTTCTGCAGAAATCCACAGAGCAGTCTTTTAGCACATGATCTCCCTGTCTCCACTTGGCTTACTTTTTTTTTCAGAAATCTCTTGCTATGGGACAGTTCAGTCTGGTTTTGATTCCCAGTAATTTACTTCCCTGCATATTCCAGCTGCTCAGAAAACTAATGGTCTTCCTAATTTTTTGTTTGCTGTACAGTAAATTGTTTTGYATATATTCCCATTCTTTCTCCTAATAACTCTCAAATAACTTTTCATGGAAAAGGCATGATACTGGAGATGCCCCAACAGCCAGGCTAGTGGCAACAGTTTTCTTGAGACTTTCAACTTTTTCCTCCCAAAGTGATACTSTCTGGTATTATCATACAGAAATCAGTTTCCATAACTATGTTTGTTCATATGTAAATTCCTGTGCTGGAATTTACTCAAAGTGGGTGAAAAGCAAGGAAAGCAATGCTTTGCATGAACATTATTTGTAGTGCCCATAGCTATTTCACAGGCTGTTAATTATCAATACCAATCTGGAGCCACACAGGAAACTAAAACTTCTTACTTACCACATGTCTTCAAAGGACAATTGTTCAGCAACGGTGGATAGTAAACATTTAAAATGAAACCCTGGAGAACAGAAAGAAGCCTACGACTATAGGCAGCTTCTGAGCCAAAGACAAGGTAGAATTCATAGTGAATAATCTTTGCAAAAAATAATTTTGCTGGTGCTCAGTTAATGTTAAAGGCCTTACAGATGCTTTTAGAAAGATAGAAACTAAAGCCAAGAGACCTTTTTGCAATGTATTAAGACTTCAGCTTGGTTTGCTCTTTATCCAGACACGCAACATGTTTAGAATCCAAATGGAGCACCCACGATTGGGGTAATTGGAGGAAGTTTCTGTTCCACCCAATTAAAACACACTGATGCATTGCCTTGACATCTGCATGGTGCCATAATCAGCTCCAGACTGCTTCGGTTAACATTTTAAACAGTCTTCCCATCCTTCTTTTTCCTCTTCACRGCCTCTGAGGGAAATAAAAAACCTGAAACGTGTACGTTGTAATGAATTCAGTGGATGACTTTTTTCCAGAGCATGCTGAAGATGAAGAAACATGGAACCTTTTATTTCAAAGAATGGGGTGCCTAAAGTAAATGAATGGCATATTTTTGTCCTCAGGCCTCCGAATCAGAATATTAAGACAGTGACTCATTTTTAGAAAAACAGCTTGTCAGATCCAGCCTTCCTGTTGTTGAAACAAAGTTCTGTTTTGTTATYTGATTAAGTCCTCAGAATGAAAAACATTTGCCAGAAAGGAATATTCATTTATCATTAGAAGTGTGGAAATATGGGTCTTTCTTTGATCAGGGAGCTGAATTCGGCATTGGAGAATTGCTCTAAGCCCTGTGGGAAAGTTAGTAGGAGGTGTATGTTAGCAGGCTGTTGCTGAAGTTTTTCTTCAGCTTCAATATATAATTGCTTGAATGTTTTGCCTAAAGAACTTCATATCAGTGCTTAAGCCATAATACCCTGGAACTCAATCAGCATGGGAGCATAAAAGACAGTAGGTCCAGATTTTCTAAATACAGCTGTCTTAACTCACAGCGACTGCAAAAGGAGTTGACAAGTCTGAAACTAGTTGCCTGTGAAGGGGGAACAGCGTGAGTTAGGTTTTCCAGCCAACCTGGTGTTGAGGCCTGCATTAGAATGAGTCAATGCCTTTACTAGTGTACAGCTGCTATATTTAAGCTGAAATATTTTGTTGGCATACTTCTGGGGGAAYTGGGCTCTCAGCTACTGCTGTGAGTACCTGTCCCCAGAACACGCTTTCCTGGAAATGTGGAACAGTATCGCTCTCTAGGACTCACCYGGTATCCTGTACCTAAGCTTTTCAGGATAGAGTCACTGCAATTTTTTGAGCTATGGCGTGACTATAGCGTTATTATGGGCTTATTAAAAAATTTATATTAGCCTATTACTATTACTACTACAACCCTTCAAATGTCAATCTTTATAATGACACTTTTCTCTATATTAAAAGTGGCTTTTAAAGAGGCTTCCTATGAAATAAGACATCTCAGTGGGACTGACGTTTTCACTGACTTTCTCAGACMTAAGTTTTGATGAAGAACAAGGATTATAAGCAGATCTTTTCAAGAACAGCTTGCATTGCGTAGTTGGAAAGTAACAAAAAAATCTCTAAAATATAAGCCAAGGTAGCTCAGAGGCTAGAATTAATGTTCTTAGTGAGAAGGATCACCCAGCATAGCGCTGAGCTCTGCTATGTCCTCCTCAGCTAACGCAGAAGGAACAGGAAATGCCTTTGAAACTCATCTGAGCACTTAAGAGTGCACCATGATTAATTCCACCAGAGTACTCACCTGCCACAGCATACTGTAATGATGGCACACAGCCGCACAATGTCATGCTCCCTAGGTAAATACAATTTTGGTTGCAGAAAATGATTTGCTGTGGTCATTGTTCTTCAGTAATTCAAGATCCAGTCATACTTTTATAAGCAACCAAATCTGATGTATCTATTTTTTTTCCAAACCTTGTAAAGTCAAAACTCAGCTGAGAGTTCAGAATTAAGAATACTTCAAGTCTTTCTCCCTGCCTCCCCTTCCTCCTTTTTCACCTTTTTTTGGTTTAAGGCCAGATTTTTTGAATACAGTGCCTCTTGACTTCCATATCACTGGAGGGAGTTTGCATGATCTTGACCTACTATACAAATTATTTAATATTTTTAGATCATCTTATTTTGTGTATTCAGTTGAAACCATTCTTTTTTTTTTCTCCCTCTTTGTATCCTGTCATTAATTTGGGAAATGATCTGTGTTTTTGGCAAAGAATAAATACTATTTCAGTAGAATAAATACCATCTCAGTATGTTTCTATCTGTTCTAATCTCAGACCAAGTCTCTGTAGATTGAAAATATTGAAAAAGCATGTGCAGCATCTCTAGATCATCTGGAAAACGCTGAACATCAGAGCAAGAATAATCAATATTTAAATTGCTTTTTGTTGTGATCAGTGGAAAAACAGTCCCTCTAAATACAAAAATTGAGTGTAGAAATACTTTACATTGTTATATGTTTCACAGTGTTATACAGGCAACCATTAGTTTAATGAGAACTAACTAATTAGGCATCTAGAAGAAAACAAGGAGGATGAGCTATTTAATTATATCATTAGAAGATATAACTTTCTCATCTTTTAACATGTCTAGCTAGGTTATGGCTTACACATGTCAGCAGTTTTGGAAGTAGCCTTAAAGATGCTCTAAGATTGGCAAATCTTCAACTGTTGCATGYGCTGAAAAATATATTTTTATTTTAAAAGTTTTTTTTTCTCAATAAACCTTTTTTTTAGCTTTCTTACTAAATCTGTAATTAACAGTTAATAATTTCACTGTAATTCTTCTGTAATTCTTTTGGTAAGGGAAATTCTTTAGGTAGAACAAAAMTTTGTGTTCTCCTATTCACCCTTGGCATATGCTTAATTGTACTCATAAATACATTACTAATTTTATTCCTGTTATAATTATCATTCTTATTCCAAATTTTGTTTCCTAACAAAATTTTGTTCTTTGTTGGCACCGACGGTGTTTTTGTCAAATTAATCTGGTGCAGCCCTGAAGGACAGTTTAACACAAAAACTGGATAATATGGTATAGATACATCAGAGAGTATCATCTGAATTAAGGACAGGGATAAGAAATGACATTTTAAAATATCAGTTGACACTTTCCAGGAGAGAAGGGATAGATGTTAGTTCTATTTTTGAAGCTTCTGGGAGAATGCTGGGATTAAACAAATCAAAAACTACAGCTTTACTTGTCTAGCAAGAAACAGAGAAAGAAACATTTTCAGCTAACTTCTAATCTTATTGGCTACCACGAAACTTGTGATTTAAACTTTTCTATGAGAATAATAGCCTAGTTGCAGAGTCACAGTGTCTGGGAAGAGGTGATGTAAAGGTGGAAAATGAGTGAGAGTTTTCCCCATCTCTGCCAATGACTCGTTGCTCCTTCTGTTAAGAAAGAGGTGCTGCAAGAGGCAATCGTAGCAGTACAACTGGAATGTCTTTCTATGGCTCTGCTTATGCATTAATTGTCTTTATTTGTCCCTTTTGTTCACTCCACATCCTGATTTCATTCTTCTGACTTTTTTTTGCTTCCTTTCTGCCTTTTCCTTTTGTTGGTAGCAGTTAATGTCTTCTAACTCTCCYCCAACGCTTGCTTCAAAGAGACTGCATTTCAGGCATTTTTGCTGACAAATTCCCAGGCTTCTTTATCTAGTGAAGTACCTCTAAAACCATAAGGAAGAAATATGGAAAAAAAGGAAGGAAACAGTGGCTTGGATATGCCTCTTTCCCCCATGCAAAGAAAGAGATACTAATTAGTGCAGTGTTACACTCTTMAGGATGTGTGAACAATTTTTGATAGATTAGGAAAGCGTGAAAGCTGATGCCACCCAACATTTTGATCATTGTAAAGTAGGCAATTTTATTAATTTCTTGGCCTTGTAAGAAAAGATCATTCATTATTTTGCCATTYATTAGGATGTTCTGTATAATTTTCAAATGACCTCCTTTTTCTCCTAATGCCATACATYTTTTGAACAATTTATCACATGCCTTATTGCAAAGTCTGTAGTAGCGTCATTGTGTTTGGTACTAGCAACAAGGCATCTAAGCAATCTATTTTAATATTAGCTAACATTTGCATTAACAGAGCATGAAAAATTCAATTCAGTGTTATTTTCAGTAGGCTAAAATACACTGCCACCTTGTTTGTTCTATTTCTTTGTACGTCTTCCTCATCAACTGAACTCATGTGCAACCAAAGACTTGGGCATAATGTTTAATATAAGTATTAGGAAACACATGCCTGGGTATGTAATAATTAACTAAATCCATATTCTTCTTTAATGAGCTGAAAAACTTATGTGCTGAAAACTCTCAGAGTTTTGTGACRTATTTAGAAGAATATAATTAATAATGAAGATGATTCATAGAAAATGCACATGCAGCTTAGATATTTTAATGTTTATATAGCACATTTAAGAATATTTGACTTTTCAGTATGCCCCAGCTTTCATAGTTCACATCAGATGAGTAGATGGTTAATGATTCTCTTGCCCTTTCCAGAAAATAATATGAGGTCCAACTTTTCTTAAATATAATGTCTGGAAAATCCTGGGGATCGATACATACAAGGTTGAATCCCTCAGTGAATGACAGGGTCATAGTTTTGTGRGAAACATAGGATTATGTCTGTCTGCTCTGACATTCCTTTGGTCAGGTCCTCCTTCTGTTTTACTGGGGCAATTTAAATAAAATAAGAACCATTTTGATGTATARCATCACAAAATTGAAAATGGAATTTAACCCTTTCATGCTAGAGGTGAAAAATGTAAAAAAGTTAAGAGGTCTCTCTGTTTTCTACTTAAGTATTGATTTGTCCCCACATACTCCTTCTCCAAGCACAGATTTTTTTTTTTTTTTTGTAAGTGACAACAGAAGGTATTTGTCATATTGGCAGTTCTTTGTTTTTAGTAAAATAAGAGCATTGAGGGCAGAATCAAGAGCATATATGCAGATAGAAAACATGCTTATTTGCTAACAGCATAGTCTGTGATGCTTTTAACATAAMAGAAAGCATTAAAGGAATTGGAGAAATGAAAACTGTATATGACAATATCAAAGGTTSAGGGAAATGCCAATATCTGAAGGAAATATTATTTGCAATATAACTCATTTTGGTTTGTTGCCTACTGCTTTTTATTGATCAGTTATWGAATTGTTTGAGACCTACATATTGACTGAAAAGTAAACATGAAAACAACTTATTCAACTTTGCTGTTGCTTGAAATATTAAAGCTATCTCTGGTAATCAAGTGTTTTTTAAGGAACTACTGAGATGGTGCAGAAAACTTTGCTAAAAAKAATTGAATAAATTTATCACCTAGAAAGGGAAAGAGAAGAAATGTGCAACYGTGTGCAACCTAAATATTCATAATTATTTATACAGTCAGCTTTTAGTCCTGATGTGCTTACCTTTTTCCACACACTTCAGAGACCAAAATGTCTTTACAATTTGCATTGCAAGTGAYATCCTTCCTGTCCTCTCTCTGTCCAGGACATTGGACTGTCAGCAGAACATAAAACACTTCATCCCCTCAACTGAAAATCATAGATTCATAGAATCAGTAAGGTTGGAAGGGACCTCTGGAGATCATCTACTCCAACCTCCTGCTCAGCAGGGTCATCTAGAGCATGTTAGACAGGGTTGCATCCAGTCCTGTAGGAACATAAARGAAGTACAGTTATGATCTGCAAAGAGGCAATCTCTTCCTAAAGGTAAGGCAATTCTTCATGGTTCTGAAAACTCATTTAGCAATATTCTTCACATTTAGCTATATTCTKCACAAGACTATTATAATCTTCACAATTTGATTTTGTYTGTTTTATATTTGAACAGAATTTGSTTTACAAAGTTAAGTGATTCGACTTTGCTCAGAAATGACATAGGAGTTTTTATCAGTCAATGCCAAAGAAATCCTAAGTCATCTGTTCAACATCTATCCCTTTTACAAGAATTTCTGGACTCTTGGAGAAAATAATTTTAATTATCATGTTGAGGGAAAACTATGCAATGCAAGCCAGTTCTGACCTGCTTGGAGTTGGGTAGTTTCACCGTAAAGTGCATGAAGATCTCTAATCTCTGATTCATTCTGTATCTTTGGATCTTCTTTCACCCATGTACCCCACCTGAGGGGCTTCCTCTGACTTGGATCTTTGATTTTATTCAGGATCTGCCCCATGCAGCTCCTCAAGTGACCAACATTGTGCTAGCAATATTCTTGGATGAAGTCTTGAATTTCCCTACTTTTTGGAACAATCCATAGGTTGTTATGCCCCTCTTTTACTAGCAGGAGGTTTGAGGTACATGTTTTACAGAAGCAAAATCTGAGAGAGAAGAGTACTGAGACAAGAAAATGCCAAGTTCTTGCCAGGTATATGTAATGGCTGAAGTAGGCCTCATTTTTTTATGGACACCCTCTCAGGACTGGAGTATTTTGTGCCTCTGAAATACAGCCTGCTTCTCCTCTACTGCTTTTCATCCTTGCTATCATCAAAGGTTTTGATGCCTCAGATTTCCTGGCTGACAACTCAGTCCTTTCTTCAAAAACCAGAGRTGTTAAGCCCAGGCAGCCCAGGGTCAAAACATAAAAGGAGGTTAAATACTAGTTTATCTGCTGGTTACGTACTTGTTTGTCAACAGATAGCAGTTTTGTACCTAGTGATGAGGAGGCTGACATTAATTCTTTGAGAGCCTACCTCTGATTTTATTGCTTTGTGTAGCAAAATAGAACAGTATGATAACATGATGATTAGAAAAAAGCAAAGAATATTTATTAAGTGCCATGTCTCTGTACATAGATTTAGTTGTACAGGGAGGGTTGTTACATTCCCTTCAACTACTGATTACACAGAAGAAGATTTAAGTAGGATGAATGCGACCCAAAGAACTTGTGACTCAACTACACCACATAATAGCGTGTATTAATTGAATATCAGTTATGGATTTTAAAAGTCATTCTGTGACTCATTACAGAAGTGAATCCAATTTTCAAGATATTTCTTATAGTCTTGCCCCAGGACAGGACTATGTGCTTAAATTTACATATGTCAGAGCGCAGCTTGAATTACATGAAGATACTTGGAATGATAAGAATTGACAAGGTCATTACTATGTTTCTAGTTTAAATAATTAAAAGTGGTACATAAATATGAGTTAGCAGAAGTTAGTATTATTTAACCATTCATAATAACTTAACCATGTAATAACCATTAGTAGTAACTTTAGAGTGGTAGTTAGTGAATGTGTCTGGTGTGCTGCATGGATAGAATGATGAGAATATACTTTCAATGTTATAAGGTTAGTCTTGTTTCCAAAATTTCCATTGATTTTCAAGCCTGGTAAAATTTATGAACTGTCATAAGCATTACTTAATTAAGGAGACTTATCTTTTCGGTAAGGCTTAGGATGAAGATTTGCTTAAATCCGTTACTAAGGTTGGAAAAGTACCACTGCTTCCTCAAAGATATATTAGCGATGTGTGTTATCAAATAAGGACTGAAAAAGAAAGTTTATTGAAAGTGTTGAACTCTGGTTGTAAGTGAATGGGCCATAATATAGCAAAAAGGGAAATAYATACACAACCTCTTTAAGAACTGGGTGGTGAAGTTAGGGGGGTTCTGRCACAAGGTATTTCAGTGAAGGCACATCTTCTTCCAGTGCAAAAAGCTCAAATATTACCACCTTTACAAATATCTTACTCTTACCTTCTTCTTCTGGCACCCCATTTACAAAAGACATCAATATATATGTGTAAATTAAGCATATAATAATCARTAAGCATGAGGAAAAGCACTGTCCTACAATGATTATCAGTCCAATCTCAAAGCTGTGTGCTTTGAGTGTGCACAGGTTTTGAGTGACGCACAAAAAGAAACTCTRTTTTTATAAATGAAGAAAGTTAACACACAAATGTGAAATGGTTTACTCAAGATGCTAATAGGTACYATCCTGGCATAAATGTTCTCACTGATTAGTATTCCAGTTCAAATAAAGGGAAAGATTGGAGAGAGAAATAAGATTTTTTCCCATGGCTGAATCTTGATTTTTCTTTTCCGAGTTGATATTGTCATACAGCTCCCTGTTGCTTCCTTAATGATCAGATTAATAATTGCGATAACGGTTTCTAAAAACATCGTGTTACCTCAGAATGAGACTGTTTTTATGAAGCTCTACTTCTGTTGTGCCTCTGTTAGATAAAGGATCTGAAGGAAACTAAAACATTTTTTTCTTAGGGATGGAAAAAGCCAGGCACTTTTTCTATTCCKTGACTATACCAGAATCTGAGTAGGACGTAATAGGCAGTAGCAAGGAGCTAATCAACTTCCTTGAGCATTGAGTGTAACTTTGAAGCAAAGAACATCCCTAGAGAAGAGTGTTTACAAAGGTGTCCCATGAGTTCCTAAAGGTGTCTGGAGAGAGAAAAAGATGTGTATGTGTATTTATGGTATATAAGTATTGCTGGAAGCATAAGATAAAGTTTCTTAACAGTAGAAGTAGTATAACTCTCTGTGAGTGGTYTTTCTTGGTACACAGCAGTTATTTTGACTTTTCCTTGACTGCAGTGTCCTTGCTGATTGAAATGCAGTAAAACACAGGGCRCAAGTGTGGGAGCAAGTAAGGGTGCAGCTGTCAGGGGCACTGCTTGGGGACCAACCTTGAAAGGGAGGAATAATTGGCTTCAGTGCTTGGGCTAAAGGCTATTTAGCGTAAAATCATATTAAAAAAGGGAAAATACAGGAAGATACATACAGTAAAAATGCAGATATAGCCATGCCCTTTTATTCTTGAACTGTGTCAGTGTATACAAGCAGGATTTGCTCAATTATAACTGAGCTGTTGGATGAAGAAGTTATTTTCATCATGTAAGTTTTTGGCAGGAACATTTGATTTCATTACTTTTGGACTGCTTTTTGCTGCAGTGTCAGTAACACAGGTCACATATGTGTTATGAAGTGGGCATCCTATTGAGGTGTTCATAGGACATCTGTTCCCCTGATGGTGTAAGGCCCTATTCTGATGTTCACAGCCTGCTGCGGAGTGACTGTGAGCTTATGAACTAGACTCTGTTCTCACACCTTCATTTAGGTTGTAGCTTTTTCCATGTAATTTCTCCTGATGAGTAATATCCTGTGTGAATGAAAGGTGTCAGAATCTGGCTCTATCAAGCAGAAGGATATAGTGAGTCTTTAAATAAATATAAATGTTATCATACCTGCATTTCTGACATCCTAATGCAGTTTTGCAGTATGAGAAGGAAGAGAGCTGAAACAACTGTCCAGGGAGGTTGCTTAGACATTGAGGTAGACATTTCAGATCGCAGTTATGATTTCTGATGTTTACTTAGGTGGAAAGAGGATGTTCAAACTTTGGAGTAATTGCAGCATAGTTAATATATTTGAATTCTTGAATAAATCCACCGCCATCTCTGAGGGGATGTACTCTTAATCAGCTCTGCCTTTGCTTCGTCTGATGACGCAGGGGAGAGAGCAGTCTATAGGTCATGAAGCACAGCGTGACAAATCTTGACAAACTCTACAAGTTCAAATATTGAATTTGGAATGAAATCTTACAGTCTCTAAGATGAGATTTTTCTATGTTTCTGTTTTGTTTTGTTTTTACAGGGTCTGCAAGGTTTTCCCTATTGCACTGTAAATTACACTTTTCTTCTAGRCAAGCTTTGCTTACAAGAAACCTTGCTGGTTAATAAACTTGCTGCTAGATGATATCAATATTTTAAAAGCTTTTGCTTGCTTGCTAGTTCTGTTTTGGACACTTTCTTAATCTTTTTTGGTGTTGAAGTCCTGAAAGACACTTCACTTTCCATTATTCCTAAATTATTAATTTAAGACTGAGGCTAGTTGTTAAAAATTRGGTTGTTATGATTTTGCAATCCTGCTTTTTTCCAGGTATTTTTGTTGTGATATTCACCATCATTTTTGATATTCTGAGACAAAATTCTCAATCTATACTTCAGCAAGATTATGAAAAAAAAATTATCTTCTATCAATAAAAAAGCTCATCAAATTTCTCAAAATCAGAAACTGGAATGCTGCCACTACAGTATACAAAGAAAKTTTTTACTTATAAAAGGGATCCCAATATACATATTCCTTAATTTTCAAAGTGTAGGAATTAAGAAGTTCATTTCCAATAAGGCTTTGAGCTGCCTAAGAGAAGAACTATATCAAATGATATAATCAAATCATCAGCATATCATCGAATGATATTTCCAGATGTAAGGGTAGTGAGATTTTTTTTTATGCTTAATCAAGCACATTTGAAAGGAAGGGGACAGAAGATATTTTTCACATGAGGGAAGAATGTGGAAAAAAATCTGAAGTAGCTAAAAAATGGTGCCTATCATTTTGAAGGAAGAGTTTGGAAACTTTTCCTTGGAGTATGAGCATAAGAACSTGAGAATGGTTTATGAAGAAGTTTGATGGGAAAGAAGACATTGCATTCTACACTTCTGCACCAGGTAAGGATATATACCACCTTCAGAAATACAAATGAAGAAGGATTTTGAAATATAGAACATTTTTTTAGGACAGCTGACGTATTTCACCATTTTGAACTGTGCTCTCCACCCTTTCTTTCCTTCACAGACATTTAAGGTACTTCATTATAGACAGCAAAGAAAAACTTATCCTACAGCTCACTCAGTCTATATCATCTTCAGACATGTGCTTCCTGAGATGCAGGATGGTGTTTTCACTTTTGTTATGGTAATCCTCTGTCATCTAAGAAAAACAAGGACACTTTTCCTCTGTTTGTACTGTGTCTGGAAAAAGACATGGTTCCAGCCCCTGCGTCATTCTTTTTTGTCTAGCAAAGCATTTACTAGGGAAAAAATATTTTGAAGATTACCATATAGCTGTTTTTCAGACCTCGTCTAGTCACTAATGCTTTTGTGTTTGTTGCAGATACCAGTTGAAATCAATCCTGTGTTATAGCACACCTACATAGAAACTAGACAATTAAATACATTTTCTCTAATCCTAGTGGCTTTGATTTGAGTACTAAATTTAATTAAATGCAATTAAATCACCATTGAGAGTATGAGTGGAAATAAGTGGCAATGTATTCATCATTCACAGAGAGGTTATGTTGGCCACACTAAAGGGTGAAGTTTATTATTAGAATGTATGCAGCAGAGGTAATGTGAATGAAAATTTCATATTGTCATCCCCTACTGAGRGAGAAATTAAATCCTACTGTCAAAAAGAAGTCTTTCTGATTTTCATGATGGACATGACCAAGATAGGAAGCTGTTAATAATAAATATCTAGGGCTGCCATCTTCCATTCAGACAGACTAGGTCAGCTAAGATTTCAAATTAACAAATACTCAGATCAACTATCTGAGTTCCAGCTTCTACATTACCTGAATCCCATACCATTTGTTTTAAAAGTTTCTTAYCAGTGGAATGACAGTAATGCTTTTCATTGCATTACTAGCAAGAATGATGTTCTTTAGCTTAACCGTCATTCAGAAGTGAGCACACCTTATGCAGTCATGGTCTACACACTGACTGTAGCAAACAAAAATCATTTTTTATAATTAGATCTCTGACAGATACRTGCCCTATTTTACAGTAATGCTGCACACTTTCATTATTCCAATTTTAACAGAGACAGCAAGTACTTAGTGTTAAGCAGACTAAGGGCTGCTTTTAGTTATATGAATAGGAGAATTCCCAGAAACTGAGATCAAAACAAGAATGGACTTGCACTTTCCTACCATATTCTATTTTGCCCTTCACACACAACGGAGAAAATGTACAGAAAGTAGAAGGGTAAGRAGGAAGGGAAACTTAAGACTTGCAGACATACATGTAGTCTCCTGGACTTTCAGTTAGTCTGGGCTTATTTTTTAAGGTCCTSCTGGGTTGCTTCAATGGTGCAAAGAAGGCTGGAATGGACTGGAAATAAATTACGCTGAAGATGTGTGTAATGATAGCTCTTAGTGTAACAGAGATTGGAAATTATTTTATAGAAATATCTGAAATTCGGTGGTTTATGCCCAAAAGATTTTTAATTTAGTTTTAATAAAGAAAATCAATTTTATCTTGTACCTTGGGTAAATGTCATAGCAGGATTTATAAAATCTGTGGTGAGAAATAATTGCTCACTTCAAAGATATTATTTATTTTTGATGTAAGTCATTCAGAATGTCAGGAGCATTTTCAACTCAAAACAATTTCAGGTAAGTAATGGAAAGAAAATATTTTATTTTAAAATGTTGTTTAAATTTACTTATTTTTTATCTATATCAGACAAAGCCTCAAGTGTTAACATACTTAATATAATACACTTGTAACAAAATGCTGTTTCATGTAATAAAATAGTTTTATTTTTCTTGGAATTTTTTCTGGACTTCTGTAGAGTTTTCATGATATGAATTAAAGTCTCTCAGTTGACTTAAATGTGAACTGAAAATGATTTATTAAGGAAATAACCGCTGGGGCATGGGATGCTCATATATGACACTTTCTGTTAAAAGCCTAAGTATTTTATGGCTTTACACTTAAACACAGGTTTAAAACTTTAACCTCTATATTCTATTGTTTATTGTCCTCTTTAATTATCGTTTAGCCAAGCAGGTTTAGTTGTCACAATGACAGAAATACTTCTGTGGACACTTCGCAGCCAGCATGTATGATCATTCACAGCAGGTTAAGATTCAGATGTAATGACGTATAACTGCTAAAGCAAAAATATTCAAAATTAAGTTGTCAATTTAATATCTCATTCACTGTTCCTCAGTTTTCACAGGCTTGGTTTCTCTTGGACACTTTTGTCTTTGGAAAACTCTTCTAATTTTTCACTTTTTATTATTTTTCCAATTCTGTTTTCACAGATACGCATCAGAAAAGGTGACAAACATAGTCTTTTCATAAAGAGCTATAAAATAGTTTGCGATTGTAGAGGGAAGAAGTTAGTTGCCATTATGACAAATGCTTGGTGGCCAGATTTTTAGGTATTTGCTAGACAGACATGAGATCCCTTTACCACTGGGCTGGTGCAGCCAGCTCACGCACAAACCTGCAAGATCCCCCTTGGGGTCCCAGAGCAGGAGGCAGGAAGGTAGTGTGAGGCAGGAAATCTGCTTTGCAGGGAGAACGTAGCACAAAAAGAATAAAAGCTTTTTAACTTGCCTTACTTACAGCTTTGGTAAGTCTAGCTTATTCAGTCATTCTTTACTTTGTTTTTGTTTTTGTTTTTGTTTTTGTTTTTTTCCCTTGAGATAATGTCGTCCCTGTAGAATTTGCCAAATCCTGTCTCTCTGGACTAGCTCTCCAGGCTTGGAGTCCTGCGGGCTATATTCCGCTTCATCCTTAAGCAAATGTTGAGGAAGTTTTCTGAAGTTTTTTACATGTTTTCCTATAGAAGAGCAAACAGCACCCATTGGAGTTAATGAGTGACATGACATTAGATTTCAAAGAAATCTAATGGGCTTCAAAGAAATAGAGCTCAAGTTCAAAATCTTAAAAGCAGCTGTTAYGGCATTCTCAACCTGTAATAGAAATATGCCAGGTACCTGCTTTGTATGGAGTATCCTGCTAGCAAAAGTAAGCTGTAAAATACTTATTCTTACTCAAGTACTCTGCTGAAAACAGGTAGGGAAAGATTACATGGCTGAAGAAGAAAAAGATGGCTAAAACACATTCAGTAATCACAGGCTGTGCCTATACTCAAAACAGGATTTTTTTGGTCTCAGCTGGAAATCTGTGAACTATTTTTAAAAGGTCTGTGAAATTTAGTTCAGCTGTCTGATGTTTCCTGTAAACATTCATGATGTCCAATGACTCCTACTGCTCTCAAAGGTGTTGTGTCTGCACTGGAAAAAAATTTGGAGGTATGTTAACTTAAAAAATTGCAAATCTCTGTTCCATGGGAGCACTAAGATCTCAGCCCTGAGAATACAGCTTCCTTTCCCATAAGTTTTTACTGTATTGGATAATTTCAACATTTGGCACAGGCTTTAAATATATTTGGTTCTTATGATTTTAGGAAATTTGTGGCTAAGAGAAATGTAAGTSAATATATTCTGAATATATTTTCAGYAAAAGMGAAGCTTAGGGCTTTACACAGATATAGATGAATCAGGTTTTGTGAGTAGCTCTTTGAATCCTGGAACTTACTTGTAAGTGATCCACATCTTCAGTTGTGAGGTTTTACATTTCTCATGAACATTTGTGTTGATGGAAATATCTACTTGAGTAAAATAACCATGCAGATTTTTTCCATCAGAAAAATGTTATGTGTTAATATASTGGAATGTTAATTTCTCAGTGATATAGCCTCCTCTAACAATACATCTTCTTGGCTCATGTAAAGGCTTCAATTTTTAAGAATTTATGTGGACTACATTGATGTTATTTCTATTTATGAACCATCAGTGCTGTGTGAGGTATTTTTGTATGTTCACAGAGTGCACTGATGATGCAAACTGATGCAAGTGGAAATGCACAGTAGGCTTCACAGAACATTTTGCTTCTACATTAGCTGCTAGACAAAARGGTGCTAACAGCAGAAAGGTGAGGCTAATGAACTGAGTTATTAACTTTGTGTCAAATCCAGAGTTGTCAAAACTGGCTGCAAGCCTGGTAGCATGAGTATGGCCCCATTTCTCAAATTCCTAGGCAAATTGTGACTATAATTTCCCACCTATCTGGACCTCTGTTGTGTAAGGYTGTCTACATCCTCTTCCCAGCTCCTGATCAAAGCGTTTACTAAATGCAGTAAACATGTACTGGCAGCCAGAACATGTAGTGGCAGYTAGAAACCAGGAATTAGGACTCTGTATAGGCAAAAGAGCTCAAATTATTAAGAAATAATATTAAGACGTTTAATTCAGCTTGTTTGTGTTGCAGAATATTTTTTCAAGTGTTAYCTGTGGATTTACGGACAGAAGCATTAACAAGAGCCATGCTTTCAAACATAAGAAATGGACATGGTAGTTTTAATCATGATAACAAACTTAACAAACTAAATCAGTCAAAAACTAAGAAATGACCAAAAAAGCAAGTTATAATTTCAATGRTCATATATGTCTCTAAAACATCTTTGAGGGCTGCATCTTTACTCTCTTAGTAAATCTACTAGTTTCCTAACTGATCTTCTCCTTGTCTTAAGAATGATTTACCCAAGASGAGGTAGCAAGGTGACATTAAAACACCTTTCTGCTATAATTATCAGTAAGCRTAACCCAGAGAACTCTTTTTTCCCCCCGAAGGGTGATTTGTAAAACAGGATATAAATAGAAGAAAGAGTGCCTAGCAGSGAAACATGCTGTGAGTGGGACAAGTTCCTCGAGCATAAGTCACTTAGCCAGAGCTGTCATTGCAGCGAGCTCTGAGACACGGGGAAAGGGAAGAGAGGACAGAAAGAGAACTCAAAATATGGTATGTTTTCCATAAGGAATTACATCAGAAGCCGATAGTTTCATGTCTTATTAGTAGAAATTTGTTTCTTTTCTTTTAGTATAGTGTTCATTAMCATAAACTGATGTGACTATCTTCATGAATTATTTCAGAAAATAAGAAAAAGGTAAACAGAATATTGTGACAGAACTGCCTCCACCTTGCAAGAGTTTTTTGTTGTTGTTGTGTGTTTACTACTGTGCATTTGTACTTCTATGTTTATCGTTTAAGGCACAGTAAAAAAAAAAATAAGGAAAAATTCTGAAATAACATCATTTGTGTTCTGCACTTAAATTTCTGGGAGCTTGGTAATTCTGTAGGGCAAGGCAGCTGGAGCAACTGCTCACTCTAAAGTGTCATGCAGTGCAGATTTTGTTGTGTTATACAATGTTGTGSCAAATTCAGAGTTGTCAAAACTGGCTGCAAGCCTGGTAGCATGAGTATGGCCCCATTTCTCAAATTCCTAGGCAAATTGTGATTATWATTTCCCACCTATCTGGACCTCTGCTGTGTAAAGCTGTCTACATCCTCTTCCCAGCTCCTAATCCCAGCTCCTAGCATTTACTAAATGCAGTRAACATGTACTGGCAGCCAGAACATGTAGTGCCACACGTAGTGGCAGCTAGAAATCAGGAGTCAGGAATCAATGATGGTGCAGCTGCATACTTTCCTATCATGACAGCACCAGCTCTGAACCTGGTGTATGGGCTTGTAGTGCTGTGTTCAGTCAGTTTCTGGCTGTGTTGGAGTTTTTGAATAAAAATATTAAGTTATTTAACACAGTGTTAAAACCATGCAGAACTCTTTTGTAAGGGTGATGTAGATTTTATCAGTTATGGGGTCATTAATGAGTCATATATAGTAAAGCATTCCAGCTCTTTTCAGATAGGCTTGGAGACGTGCCCTCCCCTTCCCCTAACACAAAAAATCCCCTTTCTTCTTTAATGTCTCCAGTCAAGTCATCTCTCATAATCAATGGTGATTGCAGTTCCTCTATTCTTCTTTCTGGTGTGACAACAAGATGACAATATTATGCTTGAATGCTACGTTGGTTACAGTGAGATATTACAGAATGGAGTCTGAACACGCATTTTAGTTCCACCCAAGTGAAAACCTAGTTTGAAATGGATCCAGCTAGTCTAAAATTTATGAACTKTATTTACTGCCTTTCGGATTCTGTCGATCAGATTATGGTTTTACTTATCAGGTCAAGACCTATGGTAAACAAAATCTTTTGGAAAGACTGTTTTCAGCCACACAGAAACAGAAAGAACGTAATTGTGAAAGACAAGAATAAGAGATATTTCCTGGGTCTAATAGTTTGAAAACAGGTTCAGGCACCTCAGAAATGAGTTCATCCACCTAAACTGACYGAAAAATCACATGTAAACATTGTAGAAATCAGTAAGCAATTTGTGGATAAACCTATCTGGACTTATTTGTAGTTTCAGAAAAAAAAATTAAAGCTAAGATCTACCACTAAGCCTTGTTGGCACTTACATTTTTTTCCTTGAATATATGATCAAATGTCCACAGGACTGTGTTCAAGGCTAAGGTAGGCCTATGGGTCTAGGCACTACAGAGAAACCAGTAAAAAGTGAGGATAAGYTTAATTTGACTGAGTTAAAGCTTAAAATATATCAGAGAGGCCAAGAGAAATGGGGGCAGTGAAGAAAATCAAGATAGGAATGTGAACTAGGTTAGAATGTAAAAATTGGAGAAGGGATTGTTTCTTATATCCTCTTTTATAGCTCACACACATACTAACCATTCTGGGATGAAAATGATATTAGATGTCAAGACTATGTTTATGTTACTTCTTCATTTATATGATAAAATATGGCCAAGCCCCTGAATTCAAGTCTGTTGCAAATATCGTTTCACACAGTATTCTTTTAAAATATGGAGCTTTCTTTGTAGAATCAAATTAATTTTCATTTACTGAGTCTTATTTGCTTACTTTAAACTGGTGGAAACAGATGAGAATTGTTTCAGACAAAGCTGCTGCACTGACTTCACCATACTTGTCACTCTTTTAGGTAGAATTTTATACTGGAGTAAACACTCCTGGTATGTTCTAAGTGTGATGTTCAGCAGGAAGCTCCTGAAGATCTTTTCTTCCATTAAACTACAGCTAGTTTTTGCTTTATCTTCCCATCACCAGTGCTASTCATGAAGTCATGAAATTTATATTCTCTGAGGATTAGAAGCAGTCAGTGGCTTGCTAATGTTTGTTTAATCAAGTTCTAATTTACAATAAAATAATAACCATTGACTACATAAACCTGATGTATTGTCRGGTAGGAATGAGTGAAATAAGTAGAAAATAAATATAACAACCACTGAACCTAATGGCAAGTAGTTACTCTTATAGGCAGATAATTCAAAACAAGAAATTAAGCTCAAGGGGAGGATCTGTCACACAGTTAACATCAGAAAAGATGGTACCTGGGAAGCATTTTATTACAATGGCTCAGTGAAATCTAGTTTCTTGATTTGACAATGTAGCTCTGAGCAATAACCCAGTTTGGTTCCTGCCTCCAGGGTTCTGTACTTCTCCTGATGCTACAACGTTAGAAGGAATTTCTGACACAAACTTAATGATTCCCAAAGGCAACAAACTTCTATAAAATACCCTTGTTTAAAAAACATGCAGTACCRTAGTTTTCTTTTTTACATAATCCACAGTAAATTGATCTATCCCTRGGGATGTAATTTACCAATACCATAGACAACAATAAAATTCCAAGATATAATATTCTGCATAACACTGATCTTAGTTAAAAGATTGTTTCTTAGTTGCCTGCTAAAAAGTTCGACTTCTTCCTAAGAACCTTTCACTAAAAAAAAAAAAARGAAAAGAAATTGAACAAAATAAAAAAATCTGATTTTGACTTGCTTGTAGCTCTTTCTCAGCTTGACCCTGATCTGAATGGCTGGAATTTCTTGACTGGATTCTTTTCCTCAAAAAAATTTTTTTCCAGACTTTTGTGGAACGAGGGGAGATGGAAGGATTTGGGTTGATTATCTTTTCAGTCAWTTTTTAATCACCTTTTTCAAAGAAATATTGGCACACTGAAAGACTTAATTTTCTTGAGTTTTGGAAATGACATTTTTACAAATGTTAGCTCTTGACTCTATGTCCTMTTTTTTTCCTGTGCAAGTAATAGAATAAGCAATGGCAACTAACCACTTAGTCTACACGTTACAGGGGTYGATTTGCAGCTCTGAAGTTTATTTTGCAGCAATGATGACAGTCATAGTTACAACTGGAGTCAGAGACAACTATGCTGTGGACCCCAGATGGTTACATTAAAAGAAGTATTACAGAAATAGTGGTTCTCGGTTGTTGTGAATTGGACACACAAAAGTGACAAAGATTTTCTTTTTAGCTTTTAATAGTCAACAGTGTACTTCAGTTTCCCTTCTGTAAAATATAAGTAATCTCTCTTTCTAATGCAGCTGTATTGTAAAAATATATATGAATGTCTGTGAAGCCTTTGGCTATACATGGAAAGAATCTGATAAATTTGTCTACTGCACATACTTTTAGTAACCTCATACAAATTAAGCAAGAAGCTATCCATTGAACAACATCAAAAACAATCTGATAATTTCTTTCTTTAGGTGAATGCTAGTCTTTTATTTGGCAAAAGAGGTTTTTTGSAGAGATATAGGAAGAAACAGTTGAGATCACACAGCCAAAAGAATATAAGCTACATTAAACTGCTTCTAGATCATGAGATTAAATACGAAGAACCTTAATTCTTAATTCTTAATTTTGTCTTCATTATACAAAGTTGTTTTTGTTAGCCAGCAGTATTATTGCTTGGACTATCTTGGAAGGGAAGAGATGTTAAAAATTCAGAATAAAAACTGAGTATACCTCTYATTGTGTCATGTAGATGCAGTTTTTGGATAAAGTGGAATGAATGCAATGTTGGCATCTTTACTGTTTGAGCTTTTACAGTAACTGCCAGCAGGAATTAAGAAGTATATCCAGAAAGYATTATTGACAGTAGAGGGTTGATGAGGCCCAAGGACCTGCTATAAGTGCAGCAGGGGACTGTGTCCATGGAGGCAGAGACCTTCTTCATCTTCTTCTCTGCCTGATCAATTTGCTCTTCCTTTTTTTGCATTCGTGTCCTCGTCTGAGCACTAGTTCCTCACTACAACACCACTTATCAAATGTTTTACCTTGACCTCAGCTTCCCTCTGTGTTGATAGTGCTCCTAGCACAGTGTTAGCAGCAAACATCATCGATACTGGTGCACTTTTTGTTCAAAAAATTAATGAAAAAAATGATTCCTAAATCTTATCCCTCTCATCCCATTCTTTGCAAGAATTCTCTTCAGGCATCTACTTCCCCTTTCAACTTTCTCGTCTTTCCCACTAAACAATTCACTTTTTTTTTTTTTTTTTTAAACCAGCCACTGTCAATCTATACTTTTGCCAGTTCTATAGCTATCTGATATTTTTTTCTACATCTCATCATCTTCTATCTTGTTTGTGAAAGTTGACCTTTGTGGAAAACATTAGTTTTTCCTTTGAAAATCCAATAAATGTTTTTGATTGAAAAGATATTGGCTCCTGTTCTCAGATATCTCTAAAAATAATGCTTTGAAAAACCTTAAATGAGAGAAGCCTTGCATTCCTTTTGGCACAATAGGGAAATATTACTGTTTTAATTTTTAATATATATTTATTCAGATTAATAAACCATCCTGAGGATTTTGAACTGATAAACATTCTACCCCCCTTTCTTGAAAATCTGAGATCCTGAATAAGTGCTGGAAAGCTTGAATAGTGGCACAGTTTAGTATTGTCAGAGCAAATTTATTGCACTGAGAAGCGTTGATGTAGCTGTGTAATCAGTAGTAACCTGGAGATTTTGTTAAAGAGTGGCTTGATGGGAGACAATTCAGAGATTATGATGGCAGGATCCCTGTGTTTATAGGTAAACTGCCTCTCAATGTCTGAATAATTCTGAAGGGATAAAATTTATTTTATCCTTTTAAGCCCTGAGTTAAACAATTGAGTTCAAAAGATATGTAAAGTAATCAGATTAAAATTGAAGGAAATAATTTTCAGGCACAGCATGTGGGCGATATGGATGTCTATGAGACTGAGGTAAGAGATGTTGCAGTTTGTCATTCTTAGATGAAAGAATTGCACTTTATGCTTGCTGCTATAGGTCACTTTTAAAGGCAGAATAAGACCAAGGCTGGAACAGCTTGCTTTTCCTGAACAAAATTGAAATAGTACGAAAAAAGGTTTGTGATTTTCTTACATATTTGTTGAATAAAGTAGCAGAAGGAAGATTTAACATTTTCCATGTGTCTGCTTTGAAACAGAAATTAATCTTTATAGACATTGATTTAAACAGAAATTAAGAATTTTGATTAAAGACTACACAGTCAGGTTAGTTACTGAAAATAATATTAGATATGAAAATAAGCAAACAATAAGATAATTACTAACATGATTTGAACTGTTAAATGGAAAGTCTGTGCCAGCTTCTCTCYGACTATGTGATAATGAAACTCTTTTGGAGCTTTTTTGTAACTCTAAGCATKTTGCTTAGTTAGCTTTCATTTTTTCACTGTTAATAACTTATGAAAATTTTTGAGTTGCTGAAGATCCAAATGCAATCCTGTGTTAGTTCAGCTATAACTGCTAATATAATAATGTAACTTCAAGAATTTGAAACCAGCTGTTTTCTGACAATCTGATTCTCTCAGKTGTATATATAATGCTTTTTATCTTCTAACACTGCTCCAAAGCTATCAAGTTCCTATTATAGATAAGGAATACTAGAGTGGCTCTATATTAGCTTTGAGTTTACTTATAAACATACTTCTGAACTTCAAGCTTACAAACATTAGATTGCAATACTGATCATTCTGATTTATTTTTGAAAGGAGGTAAYGAATGGGGCAACTATTACAACAGTTGTCAGTTTGAAAGCTGAATTTCAGCAATGTCTTTGACGCAAACCTAGATAAACTTTTTTTATACGCAATTTTTCTGTAAGACATCATATGGAAAATGATTGTCTCAACCAGTCTTAACACCTATAGTTTCTCTGATTTTCTTACTTATAAAGACAAGCACACAGTTCTTTGGCTTCCTTCCTTCCTTAAGTCAACTCTTTAGCTTTGTTTTTTTTTTTTTTCTTTTTCTTTTTTCTTTTTTCCCCCTTTTTTCTAATAGTAGAAGGTTTTGGGGTTGAAAAACTCCCAAGGTTCTTAGTTAACCTGTCTTTGCAAGRCTGTCTCTGCAAACTTATCTTTGCAGCTTATCAAAATTCCTTGCAGAGTGTAGTGTAGATAAATACCTCTGCTGAAGAGCCTGGTTAGAGCTTTTTGAATAAAGGCTAGGAAACAGGGTCTGAAAAATGTTTGGAGAGGGGAAAGGAGAGGTGGCATTTTTCCCTGTTTATACAACAGATAATGGCCTTTATAAGCAGGAAACCAGTGCATGGAGCCAGGGCCACCATGCAGGCACCSAGCCAGAACGTTACTGGAGAAGTAATCTGCAAGAGAGATGGGATTTCTTTGCTGGAGGAGTGCTTATACTTTGAGTGGGAAGCTGTGACATGGACATTTCTCATATCAAGTCATATAGATATAGTTGTTTGCTTACCTGAATAATAGAAATAATTAGAGTTATTGGAATATCTGCTTGTGAAGGTTAATTATCTCTGTTGTGTTTTGCTACCTTGGGAGAATGATCATTTCTTAGACACTGACTAAATAGAAATGATTTATCTAAAAATTCAATTTGACTTTGGCCTACAGCTCAGAAAAAAAATAAGGCGGCATTTATTAAGGTTACTAATGATGAAGTTTTGGTTTTGAGWATTTCTCAACACTTGTTGTATTAGATGGCAGTGTCATTTCTGATAGCGTAGGAGAAAAAACCACACTTGATATCATCTGGTAGGTAATTTTAGCCTACAGGCTTACTGCTTCTCTGATTCAAACACCGTCATCCGAAATAAATGAGATTTATAACTCTGTGGAACCTTTCTCAGGAAATAGGGGGTAAAAAAATAATTTATTGTGCTGCCCTTCATGATGCATATCAGAGGCATTGTTATTTTACAGTTTTGTCTCTGGGCATCTTGAATCATAGTATTGTTTCTCTGAATTACATCTATATGGTATAAAAAAATGGTCTTTTTATTTCAATATTTTTGTGTTCTATTATTCTTAGTAGGTGAACAGACATCCTATGGTACTTGTTGGCTTTCCTTTATGATTCTTAATGTGAATATTTCAATAAATAAAATATTTCTTGTTGTCTTTTCTTACTTACTTCCTGTAATTGATTTTATCTGCAATTAGGCATATCAATTCAAAAGAACTAACTAAAGACTTCAGGAGTTTGAAGTACATTATATAAATATTATCTAGTATATTCAGAGAAAAATTACATAAGTGTACGCCACTGATCTGTGGCCTGCTTCAACTCTTCTGTTGTGTCAAATCAATCATCTCAATTTTCACATTTGAAGTCTTGTTTAGTTAAATTACTCTGATTAAATTGCTTGAAATATATCTAGGTACTGTGAGTGCTAAAGTAATAAAATCTGACTTTTGAATATTATGCAGTCCAGGCTATTAGAGTATCAGTAGCAGAATMTCATATAAAGCTTGCATCTCCTTCAGGACACTAAGATAGAAGACTAGTGCATTTTCTAAAATAATGTTGCTTCAGAAACACGGGGGAATACTAGGCTGAACAGCAAAAGGGACAGGAATTAACCAATCTTTTCCTAAAAGTCAGATCATGCCCTTGCATCTACCTAAGTATCACCTTGTGTAATTTCTCTCCTGCTGAATTACACTGGTAACTTACAGGTCCATTAATCTGTGTCACAGGTTCTGACTGTGGCTTGGGCACAATAAGTATTGTACACTAACACACTGTTTTTTACTGCTAGTTTTACTTAGTAATATTATCAGTCTCCTCCATGACTGGGTGAACCTTGTAGTCATAAATCCTAGCTTAAATAAACAGTCCACATATTCACATATTCGTTCATTTTAGATAAAAGCTTTGGCTTTCTGATGTCATGTTGCAAAGAATGTCAAAAAAATTGGATTTGAGGAAACTTTGTGATTTTCCTTCTTCACATGGTTTTGAGAGTATCTGCATATCAATTYAAATTCTTGCAGCATTTGTATTGAAAGATTTGGCTTCCTCTAAGAAAACATTTTTTTTTCCAGAAATGAATATCTTGCAGACAAACCAATTGAAACCTATTTGAACTAATTACTTTGAGCTTGAACTCCTCAAGACTTTGCAGCCTTCTACAGAGGACAGGCCTTCAAATAATTAACAAACCTTTAAAGTACTAAAACTTTTTTATTTATTTTTTTTTTTTAGTGTGGCAGGCTAGGTTTGAAGAATTAGAAATGTTCCCTATTCTCCGTGTGTTTTTTTTTCGATTTAAATTAATCAGTCCTATATCCACACCTGAGTTGCTCAATGTAGAAAATGTTATAAATCAGGTTTCTAATTCAGGTATTAGGAGGATCTAAATCTTTAAGGCTAAAATTGAAGCATTGCAGGGGGAACCAAACACTAGAGATATTTATTATATTGTATGGTAAAACATTTTATGGGACAGTAAAAGTTCTAAATGTTTGAATAGTAAGGATTTTAGTCTGTGGGCCAGTGGTGGTAGTTTTCAGTGTGTAATTTTCCCTCTCCTTGTCCCAACCAATCCTTTTTCTCCGTGATTCCAYCATCTCTCTGATATTCAGTGATCTCTCCATAGTCCATCATACTCTGTGACACAGTTGAAGCTTTTCAGGTTTCTAAAGGTGAGCAGGGCAAATTGCCTCCTTATGTTGAGTGGAGAGTAGAGAAAGAATGGACGAGACATTTCAATGAAATTTGATTTAATTTTCCAAGCAAGGAGACCTCTCCTGACCAAAGGTTGCTAAGCTAGCAAGTTTCTTTAGCCTTATGCTTCCACTCAGACTTTTTTTTATTGTAGCATTTTGTGATGATTCAACCTAACCTTCTCCAGAGGAGGAGTCTTCTCTCTCCCACCTCAGCCCTATTTGACTGTGACAATTRCAGACTGGCTCTTTCGTTGTAACCATGGCATGGTGCCATTCTGTMAACCTCCAGTTCACAAACTGCTTCTCTTCATACATTTAGCACATTTTAGTACATTTTCCTCAAAGAGGATAAGATTCAGATGAGGCATGAGTGCGATTCTCCATACCTGTCTTCTTAGGGCTAATTAGCCGGAGAGAATTACTCCTAGTAAAACCTTCTTAAAGGTTAATACAGTTAATGCATTTCTCCTGTGTGTCTAGGAGGTGTAAGTTTCAGAGAAATGGGAGTAGAAGAGACTTTGATCAATTCCTTTCTCATTCCTTTTTCCCAAGGTGGAATCAACCCCATCTGTGATGTTGCTAACATGTTTAGTCAAATAGCCTTCTAGAAATGGAAATYTCACAACTATCCCAGAAAATCTATTCTAGTGCTTTCCTGCTGTTACTTTTTTTTGATTTTTTTCCCTAGACACCAGACTCTTTTCTTGCAGAGGTGTAAGCAGACTCCTTCTAGTCTTATCTTTTCAGACAAACTGCACAAATTATTCTCTTCCTCTTTAGAACAGATCTTTGCATATTTGAAATTATTATCACAGGTTGCTCTGCTACGCCATACCTTCTCCCTGCTTTCYCTAACCTCATTTTCTATACTGTAGAATAAATATTCCTATTTCTTCAAGATTTCTCCATAATGCACATTCARTAGGCTTTGATTCT
Organism: Rhea americana; assembly: GCF_003343005.1. Lineage (NCBI taxonomy): Eukaryota > Metazoa > Chordata > Aves > Rheiformes > Rheidae > Rhea > Rhea americana. The sequence goes on from NW_028186523.1 coordinate 5,186,631, forward strand.
CATCAGACTCTTCTGGATTCTCTCCAGTTGCTCGTTGTTTTTTCTAGAGCAACATGGTGCCCAAAACAAGACACAGTATTTCWGTTGGAGCCTTAGAAGGGTTATTTCATGTGTTTTTACAGTTCGCAGTCTTATTAACACATCCTGAAAGGATGTTTTCCTTTCTCCTCCACTAGCAGCTTGCAATCAGATTTTGATCTACGGCACTTTCTAGATGATTTGTTGAGAAACACTTAGATAATTTTGAATTCTAAATTTAGAAATCTTCCTTCACTTTGTGTTGTTTCCAAATTTAACATTGTGTTGTCTATCCTGTTATTTAGATTGATTATGGAAGCATTCAATGAGTTTGATAATGCAGCACTTCTGTGCAGTCTTCTTTTTAACATGGACATCTTGATTAAATCCCCTTTGATGATGTTTTGTATCTAATATTTTCTAATTTCATTTAGATCGGGTACTCATTGCTTATCAGTGAGAATATTAGGAGCAACACGTCAGAAGTCTTATTAGGGTCCTACTAAATATGTCCTCAGCTGCCTGTTACCCTACTGTGAAATGAAAGTATATGGGACATGATTGTTCTTCATGAATCCATGCTGCTGTTACTCATCTCATTATCTTTAGCATTCTCATCAACTGCTCTTCGGATTATTTTTCTCATTTTTTTTTTAGGAATTGCAGTCAACTTGACTTGAATGTCTTCATTCCCACTCTATTTCCCTTTCTATTTAAAGAGAAACAATATATTTGCTTTTTCCATCTTAACCTCTGAGAATTATCAAAGAATGTGAGTAATTCAAAGTGAAGTTCATCAGGAAAAAACATCTAAAAATATCTGATTCATCTAAATATTTTTTAACCTATTTCCATACAAAAAGAGGAAGAAATTTACCTTTCATAGAGTGTGCCAGTGTTTGCTTGAAGCTGAAGCTAGCACTTCTAGAGAACATTTATACAACAAATAAATTTTTGACCAGCTGATCACTTTTTTCTTATCATTCTTCCTATTACAAATGTATTCATAAATGTCTTTTTATTGTTATTAATGTACATTTCTTGTCTTATTTAGTGCCTCATTTTTTTTGAATTTTATCTCTATATATTCATGGATTTCAGGTACTTATCCTTCTATTGATATTTCTGACCTGTTATATGCATATGTTTTGTTCTCATGCTCTACTCTGACCTTAACATAGAATATGTTATCTACAGAAGAAAAGGTCACAGCAGTCAGAAAATGAGTGTTTGTTCCCTGGAATAGTGACTCTTCTTTAGAATGGGAGTTATGTAAGATAAAACTATTTAACAGTAGAAATTTTAGATGGAATATCTTGAAGATGTTTCAGTACTGCTTCACTAAATGCCAAAGTCACCTRTCAATACTGAGGCTTAAATTGCAATATGGCCTATGCACGTACACTTCGTAAGAAGGCAGCCCTTGACACACAACGGTTTGTGATACAAATGAATGAGACTAACAGAGAATTAGTACAGAAAAGAAAGTAGTGGTTCAATAACTGCTGCAAGTTTCAAAGCTCCAAAATAAGATCATATTAAAAATTCCTAGTCCAATATCCCAAGCACAATATTATTACTTGAACCTTTTTTTTTTTTTTTTTTTGAAAAATATTTATAAAACTTAGCTAAACTGCAGAACTAGAGCATTTTGCTAGTGTCCTCTCCTGTTTGGAGGTCTCTGGACTCTGACATGTAAGTCAGGGCTGCACGGGTTCTTTTATAAGCTGCTGAAGAAACACGGGTGGTGCAGATTCTGACGCTGGCTGCCTAGATGTGTCCTTGAACCAGATGGGATCAGCGTGGCAATGTACAGAGTACTATGGAAAACTTCTGACAGCTTCTGAAGAACGTCTATGATGTACTGCAACTGCCAGAAGGGTAAGATCCCTGCTCTTAGATCCCTGATCTAGGTTGGTGAGAAGAGTTTGGAAAACAGGGCAAAAATGTGTAATGATGAAAGTCACAGAAACACAGTGCACRTTGGAGGAGGTTTGATCTCCACATGACAAACAGGATTCAACTTGTATACTGTGGCTATTTGTCAGGATTTTCTGAACATAGAGCAATCTATTTAGTAGTTGCTGAATGGTGCAATACAGCTCTCTCCTATTCAGTTCTCCATCTTCTTTTTCTCTTCCTCCCCACTTGGTAGATTTAACTACATTCAACTACAATATGATAGAACTGTTGCAGACTTGCTCTGAAATTGATTCTAATCTGATTCTTACGATTTAAATGAAGTYCCTTAACTTTTTTTGCATTAAGAGAGTACTTTTGTGAAGGAACCTTTGATTCAGTAATTATAGTCAGTTGAAGTCAGCGGGATTTCTGGTAGAGTAACAAGTTACTGAGYATTATGTAAATGTGTCAGAATTAGTGTACAGTTATTAAATGGCTGGAAGTACCAGTAAGGAAGAAAAACTGTTGGTGGCTATAAAGGCTCATAATTAATCCTGATGGGATGAAATGGAGCAAAGGGCAATTTAGGCTGAACTCTAAAAAAATTGCTTAACGGTAAGAGCTATCCAACTCTATAATAGCTCACTAACTGAGTAATGAAAGCAACTTTCAGTGTTACACTAGAGTGGAAAAAGCATTGAAATACACTTTAGGGATTTATTCTGAAATAGTGAGCTGGATAGTGACATTTTAGAATATATGAGTAAATCTGTCTTCTTCTAAAATCCAGTTAACTGGGCTATATATTTGGGCAATATATATATATATTTTTGCCTGAATATTTCATAATCTGAGTTACAGGTGTAGGGAAACATACGTAACCTGGAAAAAATCACATCCTAGGTGTGTGAAAGGTCCAAATTTTCCAATTCCCTTTAGGAATTATTAACAAACAGAGGAGTTCAGTACTTTCAGAAGAAATCTAAACTCGAATTTTCAACATAGAATTGAGAAAGAAGCAAACTCATAACTGCAGGGAAAATGCAGTTAAAGTGGGAAGTGGGAGAATGGGAACAGGCTAGACTACACTGTACTTGTACAACTTGTACTGTACAACTGCTGACTTGTGTTTCTATGAAAACAATAATAAAAAGAAGGCATTGAAATCAGGGTGTGATTTCCATACTCTGCTGCTCTTGGGCTGAGGCCCAAGAAGCGTAATCACCTATCTATGCACTGTTCTGTGTGTGCATATGATGTTAATATGTTCTCCTAGTAAAATTTTGTTAAGCCCATTTCTTTCAGGCACTGCACATCTAGCATGCGAGGCAACTCTAGCAGCTAGGGTGAAGGATATGCCCCTACCAGGTCAGATCGCACGGCTCAGGACAGCTGCAGCTGTGGCTCCRTCGAGAGCAGAGCCCAGCAGCTGGCCTTTGAGCATGAGAGTCTCCTGCGATGGCACAGCCACAGCTGCAGCTCTCCACAGCCCCTCGTGCCAGGGGCAACCTGGCGGGACATGAACCACACGTTAGCCCTGGCAGCCCCCTGGGGCATGCAAGGTCCTGAGCTGGGAGAGGAGCTGGGGTACCACCTTGCAGGTAAGTGCAGAAGGGGAGCAGCGAGCAGGAACGAGTTTTCTCACGATGGTTGTGCTCAGCTTGATCGGTTTGGAGATCGCACCTGGAACATTGGATCTGAATGTGATTCTGACTGTGTTACCACAGTTCAATGGGGTCTTTATAGTCTGGAGAGCTCAAAATCTATATAATAATGACTTGCAATATTGACAATACCAGTAAAAAGGTTAGTATGTTGGGAAAAACAAACAAACAAACAAACAAATTTATAATTTATAATCTATTTTATACAGCAGTTAGCAAGTAACTTTATCTATGTCTGCTGGAATATTTGGAGAAAATTGCATGTGTTTGACATGCACTTGTGAAGGYTATAAATATGCTTTTGAGTTCAGGGCTCCAGCTTCACTTTCTCTAGTCAGAGAGGAAATTAATAATAAAAAAAAGATATTAATTCCAGGAGAGCCTGGAAACTGAAATATTTTCACTGCCTTACTGGGAAAAAGCTATAMCTCATTACCTGTGTGTTCATCAGCTAGTCAAGTTCAGTATATCTGCTTCTCTTCATTGGAGAGAATCTGAAACTCACTGCAAATCTTTAGGGTAACTATCCAGTTGCCACATGAGTTTTGGACTTTGGGATGCTATTTAATTAAACAGACAAAACCTGCACAGATTTTTTTTTTCTACTTTTTTCAATCCCAATTTCAGTTGCCAGAAGAAGAATCCTTAGGAAAGGAAAGTTGGCTTTATAGCTGTTCTTTCAAACTCTAATCACCAGATTTGTGAGAATACGAGAAAATTTAGGTTATACACCAAYTCCATATCTCATCTCTGTAAGATTATAAAGTGAAGCTTAAGAAGGATGACTGAAAAAGTTAAACTTAGGTCTAAAGTCTGACTTACTCAACCATCTGCCTTAACAAGTTCCAAAATATGTCTTATCCAACCCTTAAAAAAAAGACTAGTAATATTTTAACTTTCTGCTTTCATGATAACTGTTTAAATTGAGAATATTTAACATTCCATTCTTAAACTATTATAAAATGAAGAACAATAGGTTGGCTAAAGAATCTACCATCCGTAATGCACATTTTAAAATGTTTTAACAAAATTGCTCTACAAACTAGTAGGATTCTAGAATAAACTTTCACATGACACTATTTTTACTATAGTAAAATAATAATGTCAAATAATAAGTCAAATACAGACTTAGAAGACTATAAGAATCTTTTCAATATCTGCGAAAGATAATTTTTAGTTTATGGTGATAAAAATTGGTGAAACATGGCTTTTATCTCTTATGGCTCAGATATATTTGCAAAGATCTGATTAAGCTGAACAGCTTGCTTAGATGTCTTTCCAAAGATTTGCAAGGCTTTAAGGATTTCACAGTGATTACCTCTGCCATATGTTTCTTTGAAAAGCCAGTTTTGCCAGGTCATCAGTTTATATGCAGATTAGATTTGTAAATGTGAGCAAACTTTCAGAATCAAATAAACTRAATGTTAAGTGCCTGTTACTACTTTTGATTATCATGTTACACAGACCATTTTTGTAACAGCAAAATTAAAAAATAAAAAGGATAGACAGGTAATAAATGAAGTTGCCATTTGGAGTGACAGCTGGGTAGCAGAAAAATCTGTCAGGGGTTACTGCTATTAATTATTTTACATATAAATTGCCTGGTTCATCTCTGTTTGGCAAGTTTTCTTGCAACTGCCAGTATTTAGTGTTCAATTCTTTAAGTGAATACTTTGAAATATTTTCTGTTCTTATTGCTTATGAATAACTTATACTCGGCATCTGAAAAAAAGGCAGAATACACGTTAGAGGTTTGCATTTCTATTCTCAAAAATCTTGAGGTAGATGCTGGGCTAGGAAAGGCATGAACCTGAAAGGGACCGAGGGAGAGATATAGACCTAGAACGTACCTGTGTCCTCAGGTCATTTGTGTATCATATCTAAGTAGATATGCAGWTGAATTTGTTAAATGAGACAGAGAGATCTTCTCACTGAGAAAAGCTTGGAGCATTTTTATTTCTATCAACCTATCCACAAACCAGAAAACYGGAAAATCTATCCATATAAACAAATAAAACCAAAAAGATCTAGCTGTATCGTCTTCTTTTGGACTGTGAGGTAGATCTGTGAAAATAGATCCCTAATATTTACTTATCCTGAGTTCCTGGCAAACAGTAAAGTATGTAGGTGRCTCTACTTAATGCAACTTCAAAGGTATTTATGGAAGAAAAGGGAGACATCGCTGCCTAGAGGAGCTGAAACAGATCTGGCAGTTGTAACATGGCATCTTTACGGTGAGGACATCTTCTGGTGATGAGACTCTACAGGGATTCCTTGATAATGGGAGAAGCTGCCTGGAATTCAAGAGTTTCTAGCAAGTTTGCATCACCTTTGCTGCGTGTTCAGCACTGGAGAGATCTAGGAGAGCTACTGMAAACTATAATCAGTCCTAGTTTACTGTAGTACTTCCTGGAATTATTGTTATGTTTCAGGTAAAAGTTTGTGTGCTGATCAGGGAATTCATACTCAGGAATTAGGGAAATAAGAATTGATTCCCTTTATGTGAAGTTTGCTTAGGAATCTTAAGATTCTGGTGAAAAAAAGTTAGCAGGATCCTAAAGAAGGTATTCACAACATATATTTAACAGTCTGAAGTTTTTTCTATAGAGGATGGGGAGAAGTTTGAGGAATAAAATAGATACCATAACTTAAGAGATGGTTAAAATTTTAAATTAAGTTTTCAAATTAACACAGAATCAGAATGAGRGAAGGAAGAAGGCAATGAAATGAAATGGATGATAATGAAATGAAATGGAYAGCCATAATTAARCACTTAGCAGAAAAAGACATTGAGAAAAACTGAGGTGAGGAAATAAGTAATCTGTTAATRTTAGTCAAAATGGCTAGGGGAAAGYGACAAGTATATCAGGGCAATACATACTAGAAAGAAGGAGTTGTACCAACATGAATATAAATAACTCATTAAGAAAGAAGATAGCAAATAAATGCAGAGTCTGAATAAACATAAGGTGAATTATAGCTCATTAAGAAGTAGGTGTAGGAGTGCTTGGAAACACTGTGAGCATGCTCATTTCAACTATCCGAGACAATATACGCTTCATACGATAGCGGTAAACAAAATTCATTAGCTCTGAAAAGTCATTGGACATAAGGAAAGTAGCAGATGATTGAGAATTGTTTGACTATGGAAAGATGTTCCAGTATTTCTTTTGCCTGTATTCATTCACCAAAAGGACATGATGTGATTGTGGCACTTTTTTATGTTTCTACCACTTTTCCTTCATGAGTGAGAGAAGGATCTGTAAGAAAGGAAACTAAGACTATATATTAAAATCCAATTCTCCTCTATGTTATTGCTCATGTCTACATTTTAAAAAACTGTGTTAATGTTATAAATATTGTAAGAATTTATTCGTAGAACTTTATGAATGCTGGCCTGTACCCTGGCTATTAGAGGGAATGTATAACTCTCACTCATAAACAATGCTTCTTCAGATGCTTAATGCTATAGATGTGGGAAGAACAAATAAAACACACCAAAAGGCTTCCCAAATACAAATTCCAGAGTGAATACTAAAATAAAAATAAGGTATCTGCCCATGTGTTAGAGCTACATCTAAAGATACATCTTAAGGATATAATAAACTTAGTAATTTTAAACTTTGTTTTGCCTGAGCAAAATATTTTGCCACATATAAGGACTTTACACAGTAGAGGTTCAACTCATTTGACTTGTTTAATAGCTATAAAAGTATAAAAAGGCATCTAAACTGGATCTAGTTTAAAGTGTCCTTTACAATTGGTGTAGAGAAACAGGGTCTCCAAAGAGCATCATCTCATCCTACAGCAACTGAAAAACAAGCTGATACTGTGTGCGTCCCAGGGGAGGCAGGACTCCTCCAGTTCCAGTATCATATCCTAAAAGCCATCATAGGGACAGATTTTGTAGTTCCAGATGTATTTTTTTCTGTGCTTATAAAAGCAGAGAAAATTAAGGGGCCAATGTGGAAACAAATAGGCTCTGCAGACTGCAAGGAAGTGCAATCTCAGATGATGCTAGTAAATACACTACGACAGTAATTCTTTCCCTGTTGGAGTCAGGGGGAGACAGCTCTCCTGGGGGAACCAGGAGGGAAAGGAGAGCAGGCAGACAGGTCRCTGGCTGTGAAGAGACCTTTCTCACATGAAGGAGGCAACTAACAGAGAAGGAAGGTTTACTAAAGCTCTTTCTTGGAGATAACATGACAGAAAGCATGAGTGTTTAGGGAAAATTCAGTTGCCTACACCCAAGATCTCCATAGCACCTATGCTAGCAATCAACTGAAATGGGAGGTTCCTAAAGCCTTTGGAAAGGTTCTTGCTTTCTCTGTGTGTGTGTACATACGTATGCAGAGAGAGAAAATGTACTTGGAATTACAGTAGCAAGCAGAAAAAGAGGAAACAGAATGAAGAAGGTAGAGAAGAAGAGAAACATATGGAACAAAAAGACAGGATACCAAAGCTAGGGAAAATATTGAAGAAATACTGATTAGTCTGTTTTAGTCACTGCATAATGTTAGCCTCYGTGTTAAAAGAGTAGCTCTGAAGGGTGCAACAGACTTAAATACTGCCTTTTTCCCTTGTCATCTTCAGAAAAAGGGTTACCACCTCTGTCTCTTTTGTGTTTCTCTTATCTCTTATGTCTGTCCACCTCCTTCTCCTTCTCTCTCCAAAACTGACCCTGCACAGTTCTGTTTCATTTCTCCTGAACATATTTCTGCCTGTCCTAACAAATGTGGTTAGCAGACTGAGACAGTGTAAATAGCAAGCTTCTGTACTAAATGCCCAGAAAAGGTCCTACAAATTTCCATACATAAAATGCTGGAAGATAAAACCTGAATCAGCTGGATTATTCCTGAGTGTGGGCTAATGCTTGCATGATCACAAGCTAATGCTACTGTGTGCTTTTACAGAGAAACRCAGGAGCAGATCTTCCATTCACCCTGGGAGCCAGCCGTGGTTTTAGGTGAATGACAGATATACATTCTAGTGAACCCCATGTAGTCTTAATTTAGCATTTACTTGCTGTTACAAATTAATCTTGAAGTCCTCATCTTGAAAGAACAGATGTTTCTGAAATAAAATTAATGTAATATATTGATGGCAGGCTAAAAAATTGGGAAAATATAAATAGTTAGATGAAAGATACGTGTTTCCATGCAATCAGTGTGRTGACAATTAAAGATAGGTGTGCTTAACTGTTACAGAATTGAAGATAGCTTTTGATTCACTTTAGCACCGATTCTAAAAGGTTGATCATTTTGATGATGCGGGAACACATTTATTGAACAGATCTATGCATGATTTCTGATGTCCCTTTGCCATCAGTCAAACATTTTAGTTTTATTTATGGAGATATGCATGACAGTTTCTTAAAATTCTATCTGTTTCTGCTGCTTATTCATCATAATTTTCTTACCAGAAATGTTTGCTTTAGTTATGAATATTATCTGCTGTAGTTAATAGCTATTTATTCATTATGAGGCAACTTTGGACACATTGTGTTTGGACTGAAAACTAAATACAGGTCTCATAACTGATGTTAATTTTTTAACCACAGAATTTTTAATGCAGAATATTTTTCCAGACATCTCCCTGTTTATTTTCTCTTCTTTTCTCTGCCAGTCTCAGTTCTGAGTTTCTCAAAATGAAATTACTTTAAACGCTAGAGGCAAACATATTGAATCTGAAAGTAAAATAGAAACCTTGCTAACTCTCAGCTATGGTGAATTGCTATTTAATATCACTGACACTTTCATCTTTGGTCAAATAACAGAAGTATAAACATACATGAGGTCAAACTTTGATCAAAACAAACAAAAAAGTGCTTTTAGTTTATTCATTGGTTTTCATTTTTCCCACTTTGGAGGAAATAGCAGAGGAATATTCCTCATAGCAGAGGAATACAATAAACTGATTCTCTCTGATGTGCCAAGAAATGATTCTTGCAAAGACCTACACTTTGAAATCTTAGCCATAAAATTGCATACCGGTATGGTTYTGGAATCACCCCAGTGAGCCCACTGATTCTGTGACAGTGGCAGCCTTGGCCCGTTTTCCTCTTTGGAAGCCTGCAGATCAGCCCCTCTGAGAGCACTTCACATCTGCTTCCTTGAGGTGGGATCTGACCATGACTCACAACCACGGGCTGTGCGTGGCTGCTCGGAGGAGGTCCCCRATCCAAACCCTTGGAGGAATAGAGGCAAATGGAAAGAATGGAGAGTTGACCTTTGTGTGTTTGGGGCCCTTGGGGGTGCCCTGGATGCTGCTATATCTGCTGCTGTCCCCTGTGTGTCCCTAATGCACAGCTCTCTGGTGGCTTGCAACCCTCTGAAGTGGGGTGTGGAGGTATGGCCAGGTGCCCTCTGGTGGCGATGGGCCATAGCCCCAGTGTCTTGCTGCTCCCTGAAGGAGAAGGTGGCTGGAGAGAGTGCTATGCATGGGGAGTCCCACCAGGATGGGCAGACTGGGAGTGCTTCAAGGTGATGTCAGAGTCCAATACTCTCTGACCAGACTCTTTTAGATATTCCACTCATACAGATAGTGTAATGTKTAATATAAGAGTTTAATTTAAAAATATTTGATGTTACACAGGATTTTTGATTTAGCAGAATGATACAGCAATATACTGAAATCACAATACAAGTGTAATTTTTATGACTTGTCTCTATAATATGCTCACCATCACAACCCTTGGTGTCCCCAGTTACCASGAAGAAATATGTGGGTTGAAGYCAGCTCCAGCCCATTTCTCTGAGTCTCCTGATGGCAGGGCTGGCTGATCCATGCTCTGGCCACCAGCAGCTTCTGGCACAAGGAACGGGGAGCACTGTGGGGTGTTACCTGCAGATGAGTCCTCCCTGCTTTGCAGGATCCTGTGCTCAAAGGCTGCTGGAGAAAAGCACACTGTTAGCTGTTGCTCCTTTTCAGCTGCTGGATTGGCCTGTTATATGTTACATGGCTTCATTTTGGTTTCTCACCCTGTGGGAAACAGGAAGTTTGATTTGTGATTCTGTGATTTGGGTTCCTATATGTTATTTTGTGGGGAGGAAGGTTCAATTGACACTTTTGTTTCTTGCCAAGTAACTGGATGAATACTGCCCTGAACAGTGAATAATATAGCTGGAGACTGATTTTGTATCATTTCCATCTACTAATGCATGTTTMGACATCTAGTATCTAGGGGCCAAGCCCTGATGCATAGCTCTATGCTAAGGGACAAGGGGGAGGGCTCTGGCCCTTGGTTCAGCACCAAGCCCACTGGAGGATGAGCTTTGTCACACCTAAGTTCAGGTAGTCTTCAGAGTGACTTATTGCTGTGCACAGAAAGATTCTTCAAAGCTATGGTCAGTCTGGATAGGATTACACATGACATTTAAACACAATACTAAATTTGTTTGTCAATTATTTTTTTCTATATGAGAAATTTCTGAAAGTTTTCAGAAGGAAATATACTCCATCTGATGAYTTTTCAAAACAGAAGCCAGCTTGAAGTTTCCACTAACTTTTCTCATCATTTGTCAAACCTTTGATACACTATTGGTATGTAAAGTCTACTAAACTGTGAAAATTTAAATATTTAGGCCATGTTCAATGTGGATTTTAACTCAAATGCAGGTTACTGAGAGGAAAACCCTGCATTACTTTAGTAACTTGTCAGTGTTGTTTGCTTGCTTACTTATTCTAGTCTTTCCTTAGGGATGAGAATTAACTTAACCAGGACATAAAAATGTAAACATTTCGATTTTTTAATTGTTTGTCCTCAGGCATGYAATTTGCTGATTCACTTAATTAGTTCTTCAGCTATAATTTGTACTGARGATTAGTATGAAAATATATTTTAATTTGTTTTCTCCTTTCTGGTCATATCTTGCCAAATGTGCTAAAGACTATTTGAATAGGAAGATTCCTCTCCGCCCTTGAAACCTCCGCAGAGCTGTTGACTGTCCCCAGGCTGATATAAATTCCCTTCAGAAGGAAAGCTGGCAATGATCTTATAGCAATCTAAGAGATCTGGCTTTGGAAACATTTCATATAAAACCTGATTAATAAATATTAGTATTTAAAAATTGAAAATATTTACAAATTTAATGTAAATAACTAAAACAAAATGCTCTCTTTTTAATTGTTTCAAAATGCTTCAATTTCTTGGTTTATTTCTTCTTTCTCTGTTTTGTTTGCTTGCTTGCTTTTGAGATGTGAGGGATACCAAACCCATCAAAACCCATTTATTTTCTAAGAGATTTTTTTAACAATGAGAAAACATTTAAATGTATATCCACTATTTGTGTCAAGAACAAATTTATTAGTAACAGTTCACTGACAAGCAATAAATATTTACTCATGACTATGCTGTAAATATAAGCAATGTGTGATATATTATTTGATGTTTTAATTTTCAAAGCCATTTGTCTGGCTAAAGTTAGTCTCAGTTTCCAGAAAAATTTTAAGACACACATCAGACATCTTCCCAGGAACAGGAAGGTAATATCAACTTTGATAGCATGGAATAAATGCTGTGCTGCATCAAGGGCTTCTGCCTTATCCCAAATGCCAGAGGATTTGGTACCTTAGTAATTTAGTACCTTAATTGAAGGTGTATGAAAAAAAGAGCTATGCTTAAAACTAACTATATGGGCTTCATATAAGGTGGGATGAACTGTTTCTCAGCACTAGAATGAGAAAAGAAGTCTAGTACCTCTTCTAGGTTGTTTTTTGAACCAGGAAATTAGTATTTCAATTTAATACCACTGCACAATTCTGGTAAAAATTCCTCAGTGATGTATGTTTATACCAATAGATGTTTAGTAGATCTATAGCACAAGTATTAATGGAAGCTGAGACATTGTTGTTCTATAAACTTAAGTCTAGCACTCCTGTTTATAAATTGTGCCGTATGGCTCATGGGATTTAYATATTGGATTTGGTACATTAGTGCTTTTAACATCCAAATAGAGTTCTTTCCTCTTTACTACAAGATCAAATATTATGTATATTTTAATCAACCCATTATATTTGGAAGTAAAGSTTAATTAATATTCATAGATTGCAGGTCCAAAAACTTTTGGTTTCAGGGAGTGTTTTTCACTGAGAAAGTAAGTAAATAACATTATAGTCTGCAGTGATACCCTTTGTTAAGTCAGTGTCATTAATTATACAAGGTGTTGAGGGTCAAACTGATCTTCAAAAATGATCTGCTGAAATGCAGATTTCTGTAAGTTGACTCGAGGAGCCAAATAAGACACATGAACTAGGACAGAAAAAGTTGGAAAARGTGAGAAAGTATGTTGTAGAAACTAGGCTGTTCAGCCAAGTAAGAAGGCAGATTTTAATGCATTGAAATGCCGTAGGAAAATGGGGAGTGAATGGCCTTGAAGTAGCWCTTTGGATCTGCCTGGGAAGCAGGGACTTAGCTAAGACATTTAAAGAGAAGCAAAGCAACACATTTTAATGAACTGTACGATGACGAGAAGGTGAGTGCGAGTGGGCCAAGTGGAACAACAGGGGAYGAGTTAGAGCAGAAAAAGATAAAAACTCTAAAACTCTAAACTCTAAAGACTCTAAAAAATGTCAATGATGCAGATGGAAAACAAGAATGTGTAAAGCAAGCAGCAGGATTTGGAGATAACTTGCAGACATGGAGTGAGCTTGGAGTACAAGGTGCTCCYCAGGGTGGCCTGCATAACTTGGCAAAAGCTAGGAAAGTTATCTCCGCAGTGTAGTTAGATAAACCTGTAATGTGTTTGCACTTTCAGTGGGGACTGATACTACTCACAAAATAAGCAAAAAGAGAAGACCTTTTATAAAAATAGCTGTCATTGATAAAATGWTGTGAAGTGCTTTGGATTTTGGATTTATTTTCTCTCAAATGTCTAAGCTAACAAAATTTCCAGAAACAATGTGAAAATCTTTATTTTCTGGAAATGATGATCACCAAAAGATGTGTTGCATAAAATATTTTGTAAAGTTTTTGAAGATAAATAGGTCTCTAGTGCCTGTGGGAGTGCTTTGCACATTCAGCTGTTTTGAGGCTGGTATATCATTGACTAATATAGAAATGTGAAGGTGGAACAGTGTCCCATAGCTAATGAAGAGTGAATAAAACAAAAAACAAAGATTTTTCTCTCTCTCACTTTTTTTTTTTTTTTTTGGTAAGCATCTGTTGCAACATTTAATTCCCTCTCTTTTCCTTAAATTGAATTCCTCAGAGAATCTGAGGAATTTCTATGTTTGGGTCACAGTTAATAGTAGCTTAAAGGGATGATTTCAGACATGCACATTTATATCAGGCTGGAAAATATGCATATATGTATTTACTATTATTTCCAGTGCTATCCATCAAAAGGTAATAAACCTTTAAAGGTGTGTCAGGCAGTGATAAGTATAGCTTAAAAGATTAGTTTAAACAAGCACCCAAAACTTCAGACTTCTCTGAAGTCAAAGAAAGATTAGTTAGGAGACACTTATCACTTCCTCATATAATGACTCTTTCATTTTTAAATTAGAAGGAAGGATATAACATGTCTCAAGTCTCAAAACATATTTAAATGAGGGCATTAACTTCTCTACTGGTGGGGGACACACACTGTGCATGTTTTTYGTAAAATTAACAGCTATCTTTCCTAAAGCTGTCATCTGAGTGAAGGAGAAGAGCAATAAGCTATGGAACTCTTATCCTTCTCAGGTTTTATCAGCTTCACAATTAAAACTGTGGTCTATGTTATTATATGTAATAAAGTAAGGGGGCTATTGTAGCATTTTCATAGGAACCTCAGGGTATTGCAGTACTAGCAGTGACCCACCAAGGCTGGTAACCTGTTTCCAACAGGCTGCAAGAATTCCTGGCCAGSTATATGGCCATATAAAGTAATGGCCACAATATTTTTGTGTTGCATTTCAATGGCCACACAAAGGTAATACCATAACACTATTTGGTTTGCTTTCCCCTCTTTTGTAGGTCTGAAAAAGATGTGTTGCCATTCCCTGTTTCTCCATAATAAGCCTGATCATGCTGCGGTGCTATCATTACAATTACTTATAGGTTTCACAGTATTTTACAAGACGGATTAAAGTAGTCTAGCTTTCTCTCTTCTTTATTCACCTTCTTTTTAGTCTCCTAATATGGGTAAAATTCTTGCACCTAGTAAATCTCCCATCCTTTGAGTGTGGGAAAAAAATCAAAATCTTTCATAAAACAATTGTTTGCCCATAATTAATAATTTGTGCCTCAAAATTTATGCTTCTGAAATTCAAAATAAAAATTAAATTGGCAAATGCATACAGTACAGATTTCTCTTTTCCCACTGAACTGTAGAAACAGATTGAAATGTTTTTAAATATTTTTTCAGGAACACTTTATTTTAAACTAGCAGCTTATAGTTTACCAACGTATTTCAAAAGCTGAAATAAATAATTTTTCCTTTGTTTATTCACTTAACAACACCGTTAAAAAGACTGGTTATACAGCACTCTGTAAAACCTAACATCTTTCTTGCCAGTAAATTCAGGTTTGACCCTTTGAAAAGCCACCTAGTTGCTCATTCTGCTCTGTAGAGAAAAAGAAATAAAATTAGTAACTTTTTTGTCAAAGGCATTTCATGCAAGTGTGAAAAGCTATCAAAGTGAAGTATAGTTTTAAATACCTCATCTGTTTGTTAGCTGTCACAGGCAGCATCATCTTCCAAACAGGAACAGATTTGACTAATTATCAGCTACAGCCAACCCAGGCAGCTGATACATTTTGTTCAGGGAAATCTAGAGTAAATTGTGATGAGGCTCATCATTGTCAGATTTTATACAGGCTCTGTGTTTAAAAAGAAAAAAAAATCTTCTTTTGGAATGAGAGAGGTGAGCCWGGAAGGGCTGTGGTCTCAAATAAGGGCTGCTCAAGAAGCCACTCAGAAAACAACTATGTGAGCAAGACAAGTTTTGGTAGAGGCTGAAGGCAAAAGCAAATTGTCTGGTGGTTTACAAGAAGCAGCAACGTACTGYGAAAGAAGATATAGACAGGTTTGCAGCCAGAGAAATACTTCCTACCCTTCAAGAAGCTGATAAAAGAAGAGTCCTGGCAAGAAAGGCTTGAAATGAAACAGAGCCTGTTTAGCCCTTGCTGCATTTAGGGAAACAAGATGTTCTTTTCTTAATATTAAGAAAAGATGCAACTTCGTTACTTGTCYGTTTATGGGTTTGTTTGTTTGAAGAAGAAGAAATATGGTTCAAATAGTAGCTTAATGATAGTCTTTAAAAGGGTGACAGTATGTGCATGTCTAAGTGATACACAAGCACTCTTTTGAAAGGGGTACCTACCCATCAAAGACAGAATAATGACTTTTGTCCAACCTTCCAGTTGCCAATGGAATATTTAAAGTGCATTTAAAAATATAAGGAGGATTTTTTTGGCACAGACAATAAGTAGAGTCTGTGACTGTGTTCTCTGAGTTTTCAAAGTGAGAGATGTGGGTTGAATGACCTTTYAACACAGTCATGAATTCATCTTTCACTGTACTTGCAGATCCTATATAAAATCTGCGCACAGCTCACACTAATGTATGCTGATAACTTAAAAAGATGTAACACTGCTAACGTTTGCAGTACTACAATGTGAGGAATAAAAAATTATGAAAGCAAAAGTACTATGTTTTTYCAAGTTATAAATATCAGAAAGCAACTGGAAATATAAGGACTCCTCATAAAACATGTGTTATGTCTTAAAACTGGGCACAAAGATAAGGAAAGAGGGAGGAGAATTCCATTTTAAGCCAGAGAAAAAATTGAAATCTCAGAGCAGCTTCAGTCAACAATAAGGACCTTTACAGGACATGACAGCAGTAGGCTGTGGAAGCTGAAGAGTCTGTCCTACAAATGAGTGGGATGACAGAGGCACTAAGCAAAATCCTTACTGTCCACTGGAATCATAACGGAGTGGGGACTGTGAAAACAAGTGTTTTCAAAAACACTTGATCTTTTAAAAATGTGTTTAGGGATAAAATTGATTCTGAGTTCTATCATGCATCAAGCCATTCTATTCTTACCAGTACCAAAATCTTTAAAACCATGGTAAAGGGAAAGCTTTCACAGTAAGGAGAAAGCTTTCACACTATAGGAAAAGTTCTCAAATGTACCCCAAAACTGGTTGCTTGTGCCTCCAGTTGCTTTCTCAAGCACATTTTCCCTGTGTCCACAGCAGCAATCTGTTTTCTAGTTGTCAGTGCTACCCGAGAAACCTCTGTGGCCTGCAGAAACCATGAGAACAGGGAGAATTCGAAATACACTGGCAAGGTCATGAAGATGGTCTAGGTTTGCATACGTCTCAAACCACTTCTGCAAACCAACGTGCATTAGGTGTTTCTTATCAACAGTCTTCTGAGGCTGTTTATCCAATCCAGACTGAGGAGTCTTTTGARAGCCTGTCCCTTGTATAACAGATTCATAGGTTCTGTGGTTGTTGCCATTGGCAGGGACCAGCTGATTGTCCAACATTCATAATGAGATGTCTTGACRAGTGCAAAGATAAAGAACCTCACTCCATAAACTCTGCATCAAGACTGTGACTTTTATTGAAAATTAGAGTATCTTTTCTCAGACATGGTGGAAAACTTCAGCATTGTATTCTCATTAAGACTTTTTTTGGGAATTTAAATAGCAATGTATATTCAATGTCTGACTTTTTTTTCCTCTTTTTAAATGCAGATTCAGGAATTGTATATCAGAAGCTAGTTTCCTAGGTAGGTTCTGACAGGCAGTATTAAAATCATCCTTAACCTGTTTTATAAATAAGTAAATAATCCAGCCTTTCAAAAAGGTATATTTTTATGACTCTGTAACTCCTTTCTGAATATCCTCTCCAATTGATAAAGGTCTCTCTTGAAATGTGTGTACAATCCCAGGCACTGTGTTCAACCTTTACTAAATTTGACTCTAGTGTTTCTAATACCTGAAAATGCCTTATTTCTAGTATTTCTGGGTATAACATTTGAGGTACTTTTTTCGTTACTGTCATCTTTATTTGCATTTCATAAGATATCAGTTTGTATTTACTTCCTGTATTCCCCATGTGTTGTGTATTGGAGGGATGAGGAGTTTTATTTTCTTGTTGTTTTCACTTCTACTCAACAAGTACAGATTTTAAATTAAAAATACTTTCATTCTCTCGCATATGTTAAAATGTTTTCAGATAATTCCTCTTTATAATTCATAGTTATTTATAGTATTTATATTTTATATTTATATTTTATATTTATATTAATTATTATTATTATATTATATTATTATTATAAAATATATTATTATTATAAAATATATTATTTATATTTATATTTATATTTTCCTCCTCTTTAGTCTTGTGTGCGTACTCCTTCATGATAAAGCCTACTACTTTCCCGTCATATGACTTTCCTCCGTAATGACTTGCTGCAGAATCATTCCACATACTAGCAAAGATTGTAACACAAGCGTGCACTGCACTGTGGAAAAAAAATGCATTCACAAATAACACTTTCTGTCATATTTACATCAAGGAAAGTAGGATGAATTCCTTTATTACACTCAGAAAGCAGTATATGAAAGTATTAATGGTATCCCTTGCAATTTTTTTATACAGCTATGTTCTTTGGTATAAATTTGTTCTTGTAGGGGGAAAAAAAGAGTGTACAAAACATAATACAGAAAAAATAAAGCTTAAATTCAGATAATTTCAATGTACCTCACTRTCAAAATCCCCAGTCTATACAGGCAAAGTGAATAAAAGCTTTGTTTGTGTAACAGAGATGTTATCTAGGTGGTTCTGTAAAACTTAAAAGCAGTATTTATAGAAACTCCAGCAAATTTACATGCTTAACTGTAGGTCTTCTTTCCTGAGCTATTCTATACATCAGATAATTTGAAAGGCAAATTCAGGATTTTTTTTTAAACTGAGAATCAGTAGTTTTACATGCAGATGCATCTATTGGACATCACGTAAGGGCTAGATTCTGTCTTCCTTGTGCTTTGTCCATATGTACATAAAAATCTACTTAAACTTAGGTTCTGGTTCAGATACAACAGCATTAAAACAGTTTGTTTTAGAAAACAGTAACAGAGATGCATATTGATGGTCTTACTCAGCTGCTCCTATCATTCTGGACTCTACCTTACCATACAGGACTATGTTATGACCAGAATGAGGAATGGAGATAAAAGCAAACCAGTACATTATACATGCAGGATACTATATAGAATTTTCTTCTACACAAAGAAAGCCTTCATTTGTCAGGGAAACTGGAATGCACCCAGCACACTAAATTTTACTATTTCTCTTTAGAGCTTTGAGAAAGATTCATCCTCAAAAGGCTAAATGTGACATTCATTTTAATATTGTTTACTTAATTCACAATGGATTGTTGCCAGAGAAGAAAGACTTGCGTGGGAGGATTTCTTTTTCTAAACAGAAAGAACCCTGCATTCTTGAGAGGCATTGTTGGAAAGTTGGAAATGATTACGAAATACTAAGTCTATGGAATTTAATTGAAATAGTTCCACAGACTGCATAGGGTCCAGGTTTTCTTCTTCTTCTTCTTCTTCCTTTTTTTTTTTTTTTTTTAAACTCAAGATCTATCATTTTCTTTATTTTCTACTGACTATAAGTCAATTTTCAGGCAGCAGTATATCAACATTTGGCTACCGGACTAATTATTTAACAAGAAGTGGTTATTAACCTGGTCAAACAGTAAAATGTACTATAAATGATTGATTAAAAATGCAAAATATATTTAAGAGTGAGAATTAGAAGTTCAACCCAGCTGTCTATACAAATACTTATAAAAATACTAATATGCTGCCTTCTCTGAAAAAAGAAATCAGAACTGATTGTGGTCATTTTCACCTTCACAATTTTCAGTGATAGAAAAAAATTACAGTGGAGCACAGCTTGCAACAATCCAAATTTGTTTTAGTATGT
This sequence comes from Rhea americana, assembly GCF_003343005.1. Taxonomy (NCBI): domain Eukaryota; kingdom Metazoa; phylum Chordata; class Aves; order Rheiformes; family Rheidae; genus Rhea; species Rhea americana. The sequence goes on from NW_028186523.1 coordinate 5,206,149, forward strand.
ATAATTTACCTCCCTATCCACATTCAGTTAAGCTGTACACTATAAGGCTCTTCAAATTTCCTTGTTTCCAACTCATACACGCACTGGTTAATGCTTCTATTTTAATTTACAAAGCTATATCAGCTAAACTAGATTAGCAGAAATGTTTTAACGAATGCTTGTAGTCCCTTGTCAATCCCACTTGGGATTCCAGCTTGATGCACACAGAGCATGTGTTTGGATACCCACATCTCTGCACTGACATTTGGTCAACTGATCCTACAAACACAGACAGGCTGCCTCAACCACATGATTTGATATGACAACAATAACTTTCTTGCTTGTATGCAATCTGTGCAAAGAAATACACTATAACCTGAGTACTTGGAAAAGCACACAGATTATTGATCATTGGGGAATTATGGACCGAGGACCAAAAAAAAAAAAAAGTCATGCTATCTTCTTGCCTTATTGCAGTTCCTCTATTGAGAAGTGTAGTTTAGTTCTCAATATGTTGGAATTCAGAACATTATGAAATATTTTATGTTTATTTTTATGGTAATATATAGAAATAAGCTACCCCACTAAAATATCTCATTTTAATGTTCACTTTTTCAGTAGCAGTGTTCTTGCGAGACCTATTATATTTTCCAATATCACGGCTCGTTGAAGAGGAAATAGGAAAGATACCACAGCATCCCCTACTGAAAATAAAATGAACTTAAGTGAGCTTTATCTGAGTCATTCACCAAATAGCACTAAATATTTTGCATTACATGAGTCTAGCTTGGTTCTATGGAAATGCTAGAATTATTTTTTGTTATATATTCAGAGTCATCTTCAAAATTAAGCCTAGCAGAGCCAGATGGAAATGTGATTGCATTAACSATTTTTCCTGGGCATGCTTTTACATTAATCAGCCAAAAACCAGTTTTTGACACTCCTGCATAATACCTAAGATACCTTTATCAATGAGATGGATCCAGGCTCTTCACAGTGTTGTGTGGTGGGACAATCAGAGACCATGAGCACAAGCTGAAAAAAAGAGAAGTGCTAACTGAATATAAGGAAAACCTTTTTCCCCATGCTGAGAAAGAAACATCTCACATCTGTCTCATAGCCAGAGAAGCCTTTCAGCAGGCTGAGTCCTTTATCTCATGGCAGCTTTTCTATCATTCTCTTATGAAAGACAGCAGCATGACTAGTACTTGTTCTTTCACCTTAAAGAAAGAGAAATCCAAACRAAGGGTTAATTTCTCACAGGTGTACATGAAATTGAGGCTTCTTATTGCATCCACCAGGACCCATTATCAGGAATGTATAAGAAAACCTTGTTTTCTTATAAAGAAAGGGCATGCTGTCTTTATTTGACTTATCTCTCAGTAAGCTGTTTTACAGTTCTCAAATATCACTAAATTAAGCTATATAACTCTTCTCTGATGCTTGTCGCTCCCCTGCATTTCTTCTCCAGAAAAAGCAAGCTGATTCATGCCCTTGCCAATTCTTCTTACTTTCAGCAAGTGTTATTACTTCCACATCTGTTATTTGACTTGTTTCCCAAGTATTCACTGCCACCAGGGCACACTGCTCATGTCTAACTCTCTGCAGAGACAGTCCTAGCTTTAGAGACTGCCCAGCTCTGGAAGATACTCATAGCAACTGCCTCTCCCTTGTCAATTGGCAAGAATATCATAAACAACTTATTTCTTTTCTTATCAGAAAAGCTCTTGACATGTCTGGGGAAGGAATATTCTCTTCCTCATCCAAGCATGCAGTAGGCCAACTCTAAATACACTAAAGAACTACCAAGGTCATGTCAAATGCCGTTCCTGAGCAATGTAAGGTAACAATGAAAATCGAAATGCCATCACGTTTTTTTCACTTTCTGCTCCAAGGTTTAGATGCATTTCTTCAACTTTGCTTTTTTTGTGATACTTATACTAAATGYAGACACATTTAAAATAAATAAACARAATATCCCTGCCTAAACAAGAAGACCTTTACACATATTCCCTCTTAGGGGAGATTAAAAAAACCAACATGTTTTCTCATGTTACTTAATGCTTTTCTAATAATCACACAAGGTGTGATAGTGAAGAGCACTGCTGAAAGGCCTACATAAAACGGAATCACTYGAGTCTCACACCCAGTCAGAATCCACCCTAGGATCCCTCACTCCAGGACTGCAGACATTAGACTGTGTTGCTGCAACTGCTGTTACCACAGCTACAAACAGCACTGGTCCCTGTTACTTCGACAACGTACAGTTCACTTGACAAATATTATTATTCTTCATATTTTGGCTAGTATTGTGATTTATCACAGCTTTGATTGCTCTTGAAGGAATATTTGATTGTGGGATTCAATCTTCTCCTTTCTTACTACATGAACTTGTAGATTTTTTTCCCCAAGTTTTTACTTTATGCAATATTGAACTTTTAGCAATCAATATAACTTCATAAATTGTATTCCTACCTGACTGGCAATGGCCTGTAATTTAGTTGTGGATTATATATAAGGCAACAATGGCAACAATGGAAAGAGCATACCCTTTACTTAAAAATCTAGAACAATATGTGCATAAATTTATTCACATCAGATCAGATTTTCCTATTGTAAAGGCCGAATTAGGAGGCATTACTATTTTGCATCTTAAAAAAGCTTTATCTAGGTTTTGATGAATGAATGGTTGCTATTTGTAGAAGATAAGCACTGCGAGACAAATYAGATTTGCAGAATTTTATTTTACACAAATTGTTCATCCTTTATTCAATCTCAAATACTTCATATTCATTTACCCCCAAAACAAATTATCTACATTATGTTCACATTGTCATGTGAAGTTAAGCAAAATCCCTCAAACATTCTCCCCCTGGCTCCATTATTTATGATTACAAGGAGCATTATAYGCAATAATAAGTCWATGAARATTTTTCACTCAAAATATTTCATTYCTCAAGGAGTTACTTAATATGAGAGCAATATCACTGTGCATTTGAGATACTGAAGGTTTGAAGCCTAATACTGGCTGTAAACTATCTTGATATCATAAAGAGTTTCTGACCTCAATAGTAWTTTTTGCATTTATAGTACATATACTTCCATTAGCTATATTCAAACATCTCTAGCACCTAAATGAAAATAGCCCTATACAGACATTACAAAGCTTTTTTCAAGAGCTACTAATGGTTACTGTTTGCTCCTCTATAGATTTTTTCCAACTGTATCATCTGTTACTGACAGAAATGTCATGAATAAATCTAATAGAGGCATTAGTTTAACTAATCAGGCAGGTAAGAGTTTGAATGCTTAAAAAAGGGGGAACCAGACATCAGGCTCATGGGATTTGTTCAACCAACCTACCAGGAAAAATAATGTATATCAGAAATTATGAGAAGATACAGTAACTTTTTTGAAAAGTAGTGTAGAAGAACAAATATTTTTTCTCTTARGAAGGAAGGAAAGAAAAMCAGAATGGTCATAATACAACTAATRGAATAACCTGAAGTTCTTCTCTTTTATAGTATACTAAAGCATACTGATCTTTTTTCTTTGATTCTTCATCCTCCTTGAATAAAAGCATGCTGCTGTTCAGCTGGTTTATGTTTTCCCGTGTTGTTATACCAGGTAAAACTTAATTCTGATATTCTGTGCTGTTTTGCTTATCAGAGCACTCCTCAACAGAGAAAGTACTTCAGCATAGCTAATATAGAATAGGGTCTTTTCTTTCCTTTGATTTGTAATTCTGAGGTTTTGTCCTTACSTCTTACCTTATCTCTTATCATTACCTGATGATTTCAAGATACTACTGAATCCACCACTATTGCTGTCCTAATTATACATTCATTTAAACTTCTCTTGACGAAAGAATGGAAAAATTGTCAGAAATTTACTAGTAAGGGGCTGATTTTATTATTCCTTTATGTATTCTATTTTTAAAGACTATCATCCTACATCTAAGCCTACTTCTAAGCTGCAGCTAGAGAGACTTTCAGGGTTTTGCTCGAGGGCTTTGCAGAGCACGAGGGGTTGTGGTACCAGTGGAAGAGTAAACTGGTCCCTTAAGCAAGCTTGTGGTGAAACGCCATACTTCCCCCAGARCACTGTAGAAAGTTTAGCTATTGATTGAATACTTTTTCCTCCTGTATTTGTTTTAATCTACTTGTTTTACTCTTAAAATCTTATTGTAGTTCCAAGCAGTTCTCACTGAACAGCATAACATCAAAACCCTTGCTTGATTGGGAGTACCAACACTACAAATCTGCAAATCTTTGTAGTTAGCAAACTGACATGGAGGACAAAAAAATCAGTGCTTGGATGCCTCTTCTATAAGCTGAAAATCAGTGCAGTCTTTGTGTATATTAAYATATCATAAACAGGGAATAAAATATAAAAGTTTAACATMATATGCCTTTTATTATTGATTACTAGCTGGCTAGAAGCTAGTGGTGTCAGTGGGAAAATTATAAGAAAATATTCAATCATTTTAAGAAAAGATAAAATATACCCAATCTCTTGTTTGCTTTCTACATAATGAATTACATTTTAAATAATCAAACACTGTATTTTACTTGTGGTTTAGTTTCAAGTACTTGGAGCAGATCAGCCGGCAATAAACTGTGGTCAAATCTGTACCACTTTACACATGGCTGTAAAAAGCTCTTTTCCACTGGAGAAGGGGAAGGAGGCAGTATCATGCACCTAATATTTCCTTCCAAACTGCATCCAACATCCAGCTATCTTAGGAAAAAAAAAAAAAAAAAAAAAAAAAANAAAGGCAGGAATCAAAACATACCTAACTTTGAAATCTTTCTATCTTTGAGGGAAAAGTTTGCTCAAGACCTCTCTTTATTCACACTCTTCAGGGTGGACAGTKCAGTGATAAAGGAGTTAAATGATACACATGTCACCACCCAATGTTAAAAAGCATTTCATCTGTGGCTTGAGATCACCTTAGCAAACAAACACTACTGGAAATGACTTTTTTTTTCTTTTTTTTTCTGGCTATCTACCACTGATGAACAGTTTGAGTCTTTTTTACTTAGGTAAATTTTACAATGCCTTCATTTCTCTATCATAACAGAAGTTTATATGACTGGCTTGCCCKAGAACTAATATAAGACCTGAGGACAAACTAGGACTGGATTTTCMTTGGAGATCTGGCCATGATCTATCATCTTAAGAACAGGCTTGAAAAAGTATGAAGCTTAAGTCAATCAAGCAATTTTGTTTAATTTTTAATATATTTAAATCATAGAACATGCTTATGCCAAACCAGAAAATGYGTGGAATAAAGCAAATCTTGTATTGCAGTATTTTGAGGAGTCTGAACCACTCATGCTCTTAATTGCTTGAATACAATATGAACATTTAAAAGCAAGGAGGAAGCAAAGCAAGCACAGATCCAGTTCACTTGCTTACTAAAATTACCCATTCGTGCATTGTACCATGCAGAACACTAAATACTTCAGAGCACTTTGAGGCATGTTTGCCAAGGCAGTCTGACAACTATTTACTGGGCTTATAATTGTGGGTAGCACATGAGCACATGAGAAACATGCTCTTCTTCTGTCCTGGCCAAATGCAAAACTGCTGCATTACATGGTTCTGGAATTTTTTGTTTCTGTAAAATAATAGTGACAACTGATGTATTTAGTTAGCAGATCAGCTTGGAGGCTGAGGATGCACAGAGGAAGAAGGTGGGTTTTTTGTTGTTTTTTGTAAGCTTTAGTCAATTATCTGCATTTTTTGGCAGATAATTTTGACTTAGCTAGCTTTCAAATTTAATCACATTTTTATGTAGTTTTCATATTTATTTGACACATTATTTAGTCACTTAATAGAATGTTTGTCTCCCAGTAGAAACCAGACTGACGAATTTGGCTGCAAGGTTAGACATTGACCCAATAGCACATGTGGTGCTGCATAGATGTAAGAAGGCTTGTGAGACATTGTCAGCCCCTTTGGCCAGTCTGGTAAGGTGTATCATGTCCAAATCCACAGAGCAAAATAAGAAGCCATATTCTTAGCTTTAAATATACTTAGAGACATAAAATGAGGATAGATAAAAGTTGCTGCAGTCCTTTGGAGGGTCTCAGATCTTTCACCAAGAAAAAAACCTCTCTGAGAATGTTTCTGTTTATATCTCTTTTTTAACCAAGTGTTATTCCGAAATTTTTTGAATCTTAAAGGTTAAAAAATTTGTCCTTAAAAACTTATTTTCTTCCTTTTTCTTTTTTTTTGATTTTTAAAGAACTACTAACAATGGACATTTTCAGTAGTTAAAATATATTCAAAAAAAAAAAAAAAAACCTCTCAACTTTTTTCTCAGGTAAAATAAAATCCTGTACTCTGTGCTGTGTACTTTCATTACAATGAATTGTGTTAACATTGAAAAGTAATTCTCTAGATGAAAACAAAACAATAGCAAGGAAAATTCCTTTATTTTGAACTGTTTTCTACAAAAAAACAGTTCATGCTGTTAACCACACTTTATACTCACTACTGTTTTCATTCAATGTAAAAATGATTGCTTGGTGTATTTTAAGTAACGTCTTCTGCATGATAAAGCATTCCTGTGGGGTGAGATTATGTTTACTAGATGGTAAAATATTGACTGAATTTTTAAGTAGCTCTGATCCTTGTGACCAATATTAWTCACTAGTATGAGCTATGCTATTACCAGGGATGCTATATTTTGGWTTTCCTTAAACCATCTTTACCTTGGTTTCCTTTCTTACTCATACTGTAAAACCATACCTTTAGGATCCCCCAGGAAACATGCTTTTAGCAATGCAGTCAATTATATTATCCTGTAACTTTTATTTGTAGAAGCATACCCAAAGCGCATGCTCTCTTGCTGGCATCTGTATTTATGCAGAGGAGGAGTTAGTGGCTGTACTGAMCCCCCTCTTCCCATGTTCCCTCAGTGCATTTGGGGTCAACAGGAATTGGCTCGTGCGTTCTTGCATTAGGATTGTTTCACAGACCCTTCTTACCGCTTGAACCTRCCTCAGAGTATACTAATCATTGTCCCGAATTGAATCACAGAATGGCTCAGGTTGGAAGGGACCTCATCTAGTTGGAAGGCTCATGTTGGAAGGGAGATCATCTAGTCCAATCTCCCTGCTCAGCAGGGTCACCTAGAGCATGTTAGGCAGGGCTGCATCCAGGCAGGCCTTGAAGATCTCCAGAGAAGGAGACTCCACAACCTCTCTGGGCAACCTGGTCCAGTGCTCCGTCACTCTCACAGGGAAGAAATTCCCCCTCACRATCAGGCRGAACTTCCTGTGCTTCAATTTCTGCCCATTGCCTCTTGTCCTGTCACACGGGGCAACTGAAAAGAGTTTGTCCCCGTCCCCTTGACACCCTCCCTTCAGGTACTTGTACACATTGATCAGATCCCCCCTCAGTCTTCTCTTCCCCAGGCTAAACAGGCCCAGCCCTCAGTGAATGTGTMTTTCATGTATAACTCACCTTGTTGATAAACAGAGACATATTTTACAAAACTTGACTTTAACAGTGCAGTAAGAACAGACCAACAGCAATATTTGTGCTTCTCTTAAGTTGCTTCTCTGTCTTGGAGGCAGCTTCTCA
>NW_028186523.1:5213988-5227100 GCF_003343005.1 Rhea americana
GCAGATGGATCTGATATCATAAGTCTTTCCTGAACTTGTAGCAGATTAGTGTGCTGCAGAGCTAGTAACAACAGAGCTAATGACAACAAACTATGCTGCATGGTGRAGCCGAACAGGGTGTACAATCTTTATGTTCAAAAGCGTAGGGCTCTTCAATCTGGAGCTTTGAGCTGCCAATAAATTGATTTTTTAAATTATTATGATTATTTTCTCTTTGTCAACATTGTCAAAGAGCAGTTATCAGGCTGCTCRGTTCTGCAAAGGCTCCACACATTGAAAATTGCCTTTTTGCACATTTCTTTAATAATGCCAGAAGACATTGTCAGACTCYAGAAGAGATCTTGTTAGCACAATTTTGAATAAAAAAGAGGAGTTAGTATTAATATGATAAAGAAAATTTCTAAGATGATTTAGAACATTTTGAATGTACAATTTTTGCTTTTCATTAATTAACCATKCATGAAAGCAGTATTTACTGTCCCTGGCAGGGGTAAGTTATAACCGGCTTAATTTTTAAGAAAGAAAATTACTTAGAGCTAGAGATCATCACAGATCTAATGACCCACTTTTCAATAGTAAGGTGAGTTTCTTTGACTGACTTCCTTAATATAATAAGAGAGGACTAAAAATGTTTCTTTTTTATATATAATGAATAAGAGAAGGAAACATTTTGTCCTGCAAGATGCACTTCATATCTGATAAGTTTCTGGCCCTGAGGACAGGACGAGCCAACAAACAACAAGTGGTACCTGCTAGCCAGAGCGCGACTCCGAGGCAGCCACTTGACGCGTCTGGAGGTGCGCCCTGCGAGACGCTCGCTTCCGTCCGTCTTTGCACCTAGCGACCCTTGCAGGTCTTGCACAGCGGTCTGTAGTACGCTGAATGTTTCATAGGCATAACGCAGGAGGAAAAAAYTGTGTAGGATACTTTCAGTCCTTTCTCTTGTCACTGTATTCCTCTGTAAGAGGAACTGAGCCTTAACTCAATGCTTACTAGAGAAGCTAACCGAGAGAATCTATGCAAAATAATATGTTTTGTGCGGGTGCCTACCATATGATATCACACAGTTTCCATTAACATAGCTATCAAGAAAACTAATGTAGGCTGATCATTTTTTCATTTTCCAACATCAAACTTCCAAACTTCAGTTTTGGCAAGTAATAACAGCTGTTAGCCTGTCTGGGAACACATTTGGCTTTGACGAGACTGTTGGATGCCAAAGCAAAGAACATGCTTTGTCCCCGGTGATATCTGGGTCTTTGCTTTGCTCTTTGCCAGCTGCTAAGAGGGAAAATGGTAAAAAAGTTGAATGATTTTTGGATCTAATGCAACATGATCTTTCTTTCTTCTAGAATTTTATGTTAAGTAGTTTAAAAAGAAAAGCTCCTTAGTGATGTTTCAGATACCTAAAAGAGAAGGGAGAGGCTATGTATATGAATATTTTGTTTATACATTTTGAAAGGCATTAAAAAAAAATCTACTGTATTGCTCTATAGTGATCTTCTAACAAGAAGAGAGACAATTTCTCCTCTCTACTATAAGGTCTCTGCTAGTTTCTTCTGTTAACACATAGGAACGGAGTTTCATTTCAAAAAATTTCCATGGGAAAAAAATGTATTATGCATATGTTGTAATGGTGCAACTGAAGCGATCATGCTGGAGCAGAAGATAACACAACTGTTCAAAGAAATGCAGAGATAAACAATATGACTCCCCCCACTTTGTCTTTATGCATTAGGTACAAGTCCGTTTTACCTTTCTGAAATAATCTCTGTCATCATTGTGAACCATCAATTTCTGAAATCTAAAGATGTCAGTGTAACATCCATGCTGCTTGCTGCTTCACCACTTACAATCCTAGCAGAAGCATGCAGCTAATACGTTCCTYTCATGATCCTGCATTTCCACTCCAAGCATTTGGAAATCAAACGCCCATTCACCAATCAACAAAATTACCAAAAAAAGTCTCGGGTCTCTGTTCCCTGACTYTATTTCTTCCCATGTTTCCTACATACAACCGTTACTGAAGAAATGAAAATTCAAGAGCTTCCTGACTATACATTTGCTGAAGTGCACATAAGTCGGTTCATGCTGGCTTCTCTCTGAAGCGTATATTTTGTGCAAAGATTATACTCGATATTATCCCATTTTAGCTTTCCAGAAATGTGTACCAACCTTATGAATAATTCTAATACCACGTTTTTTTGTTGTTTAATACCACAGTTTTCTTTTACTTTAGTTTCCTCAGCTTTTCAGTAAGTTTCTTTTTCCCTGCTGTTTGATGATTATTGAAAATGCCTCGAAGATTGCATATTTCAAACTACCAGCAAGCTACTGGCACCGAATAAAAGGTGGATAAATGTGCTAAGATGGCTTCTTTTCTGCTCACGCTAACTCACAGCTGTAAGATCCTTTCAAGCCTGCATTAAACACTCACCACGTGTTGGCCAGATACGCAAAAAATCTACCAACGACTCACTAATATCGGTTAGTACAGCTTATTGTTATGGAGACAGATATATATTTCTTATTAAAAAAGAAGTTGTTATACAAAAGAAAAACTTTAATACTTCCACTGTTAGTTCCAATTAGAAATGGTTAAAATTGGGTCTCTTTTCTGTACATTTTTGTAACTCTTTCAACATCCCTTCTGCTATAAAATTTAAATTTAGGATGTTATGATAATTAGTCAGTCTTGTAACTACTACTAAATCAAATGGATTTGGGAGTAAAATCAATTTTTAATTCTTTTTGAATAAGCAATTAGCTTTCAGGAGAAGAAGTCTGGTTTTCTGAGGTAAAATGGATGCAACCATAAATTTGTATTCAGAGACTGCTTTACAAAGGTATTGCAAATTCAGTTAACACTCTAGCCATATCTGTTCAGATTAACTCTCCTGTGCTCTTCCAAACTTTTCTTCCCTTCTGCTTCTGCTCCTTTCTCCAAGATGTATGAGAACAAGGGAAATAAACTGTAGTAACAATTTACTAAGTAGTAGTAATTCTTCAAAAATTCTCTCTCCAACTTGACTTTTTCCAAATGTTTTTTATTAAAAAAGGTTTGACAATGCTTTACCTGAGTATTTCTTTAATGCTGGAATGGGAAGAAATATAATTACAGTTTTCAGTTTTGTTTAATATTAACATATTTAAATAAATTCACTTATCCATGGTAATGCATGAGTTGAAAATAACAACAAAAGATATCTGTTAATAACTTTCACCTTTTAATAATTTTCCTCTTTCCCAACTCTTTCACAAAAGTATATACATGGTTAGACAAAATCTTTTTAGATAACTGTCTTGGCTATTCTCTATTTTGACATCTCCAAAAAGATTTGAGTATGGCTTTCAATACTAAGAAATTATTTTCCACTGAGTTGAGCCTCATTCACCTTTATTATTGGTAGAGTGACTATCCGGAGGAGAGACTGGAAAATCAGAACAGCTGGTTGTTATGATTACAGTTCAGCTTTTCCATTTCTCATGATATGGCAGCTTTGTAACTTGCATTTTGAACTTGCATTTAGGTGTTCCATGCAGGCAACAGTTTGGAAAGACTTAGCTATGGGCTTATTTTGTGCATTTACTATATTTTGTTAAAACTATAATGCAAGCATTATTGTATTGCATTGAACTATCACTTATGGATAGAGATGTTCATAAGATGTAATCCTGACCTTGTTGAAAAATGTATCAAAGCATCCCTACTCATTGCACAAAGAACTTCACCCCAATGTTTCAAGTAGTTTCACTAATACATCAGCTCCAAAAGCTTGATGCTCATTCAGTGATTATTCCATAATATGAGAAGCAGAGGAACTTTGCTGATAAGAGAAGATAAAAAAAAGTAAAAATGGGGTACTTGTATATATTTCCATATCTTGTGATCTTTCCATTTTCATGAAGTTATAATAACAAGCAGCTGCTACAAAAAAGAGAGACGAGCAGGAATGGTATCTCAGAACTGATCTTCAGGGAAGTGCTTGAGAGAGAGAATTTAGTGAAGGATTTTGCCCTGTTGTCAAAGAACCAGGTTTCCGTGAACCTATGCAGCTTGATGTAAACTCACTATGCTTTCTAGCCTTCATGTGTGGTAAAGGCTGCGTTAGAGTTAAGATGTTCTCAGCATAGTCTTAGATTTATTAGTAAGGCTAAAGTAATTCTCCAGAGTAGAGCAGTCAGATGCTGGTGTTAGAAAGACAATATATGCTGCTACTCACACCCCAGCGCTAGGACTGGTAACATTTTATAATTTCTGAGGTCAAGCTCAAATGCTGAACTGAAAACCGGATCAAACTGTTGAGAGGTATTCTATATTTTCCCTAGACAATATATTTCACTAGTCAGCGATTATCTCTAGAACCATTAGGAGACAGTGTTAAATCCAAGAGTCAAATATCACACTGACTAGTAGGTTTCAAGCCTACTTTCTTAGCTGGAAACATATAGTAAGAGAAAATGGTAGTAAGTGATTTTAGACTTCCTACTGTTCAAGAATATTGTGCTCAGTAGTGATATAAGTTCAGTATTTTCATAGCATCGAATCCATTATTATTTTCTTCTACAGATACGCTAAATACATCAATTTAACTATTACGATATTCTCTGTGGGAAAAGGAAATTCTGGAATATTTAGGATTTCCTCAATTCCTCAAAAAAGATAATTATCTTTCCTCTAAGACTCGAGAATTGGATCAGGTAATTGCTCAAGTATAGATACTGGCAAACAGATAGCTCCACTGCACTTACAAATGCTAGGTCATCTTCAGACACAGGTAAAAATACTAGTAGCAYGGGAACATCTGTTCTGCATTTCTAGATTACCAGTGTTCAAGGGCTCTGCAAACTTTTTCATCACTTTTAATGTACATATTTGTCTACAAATTTAAGTGTGCTTTTTATAGCCACAGTATGTAGGCTAAGTATATATAACTCAGCCAGGCGATGCTGCATGAGTGCTGAGCACCTGGTTTGGTGCATGTAATGTTTAAAGACCTGTGGTCTAAAAAGAACACCAGTCAGTTATTTATGCTATGAAAAAATAGATATTGTCATGATTATTAATTAAAACACAGAAAATAAGTGTGGATGCTCTTAATCATAGCAACTCAGTCTATTTTAAGATCAAAAGGATGCTTATTTTAGGCAGTTTTTAGTCATTTGTTTGTTCCGACTGACTATAAAGCTGGTTAGGAGTCACAATTCCCTCACTGTTAACTACGCTTCATGAAAATCTAGAGTACTTCCAGATACTAATCTATAATTACATTTTATATCAAAGTGATATAACTTAAAGAAACATACCACACAACCCAGTGTTAGGAGTACTTGTAGCAATGCAGAGAAAATCAGTTCTGAAACTTAYCACACAGCTCTTGTGTAATTATATTCAGGTGTCCAACTTACTCTTCCTAAAGTAACATTTTCGTGTGTATGCTAACTTCAGTCTCTCTCTTTCTTCCACTGCAGTCAGAATTAACTTCATCAAAATACCATAACATCAATATGTTCACAGTRCAAAATCTTTCTTCTTTCAATACAAAACGTTTATTTTAAGAAAAGCTTTTACTTGTTGAAGTTGGTATTAGTTATCACTGGRGAAAAAAATTTCCAACATGGCATCTAAAATGTAAGTATGTAACTTACAGTGTATAAGTGCATAACTTATGAAATGTACTATGTTCATCTGGTATCTGTTAAAATTAATGGACACTTTAAGACTTTTGAAARACTGCTGACATTTGCATTGGAAACTGGATCAGATCCTAATAGGCAACACACCTTATTCAATTTAGATCACAGATTCACATTTTAGATTATATCTGTTAAATCCAGCATTTACATCTCGGTATGTCACATAACATCTATATTGTCTCTGTTATATAACCCATATCCATATGAGTCTTTGTGCTCTCTTTAAATAAAATAAAAAAAAAGAGTTCAAGTAAATTCTTGGCAGATTTATCACCTYAGAATCAAAATCTTCTGTGGGTGTTTGAAGTTTGAAATGTGCATGTGAAACAATAGTTCTGTTTCATAAACTTGCAGTAGTACTGCTTGGTCCAGATTCCTTATTAATTCTGACATTCAAGTACATCTACCTTTGACAGCAGCATCAGTAAAGATCACTAAAACAGGAGAAATAAAATAGAAAGCCCTTTCTGCTTAATCTAAATATTTACAGTTCTATCACTGTAAATTATCAAAGTTCAAGTTATAGGTCATATTGGGTAGATTGGCAAGAAAAAAAATGAATAGTTTAGGCCAACTCTTCAGAATCATTCTCAGTATCAGTACAGAGATTTCCTTCTCAGTTGTAACAATTGTGTCACATCATAAATATCTAATGGAAGAAACAGATGCACCTAATAACCAAAATAATGGAAGCAGATGAAAACAAGAACATAATGTTTTGATTTCAGATAAAAAAATCTTTCAGAATCTTTCAGTTCCATTTTCATGGAAATAGTAGACAGAGGAGAGTCTGGAGAAAAATCGCAGCACTCATTTCCAACACCCCAAATTAATCAACAAACGGTGTTTTCCCCAGTCATTTGTTTGACAGTAATGCCGCAGTAGTTTCATAAGTACAAGTTTGAGATACCAATCAATACAAAATCACTTCAATACAAGTTGAAGACAGAAGTTTCGGAAATCAGTGCCACTGGAAAAGGTGGTATTATACAGTAAGTCAGAGATCAGAAATCTCATGACATTTAACCACAAAACTGTAGAAGGAAAAAGGTGTATATGCATGTCCTCTTCTGCCATCTGTAAGACTCGAGGGATTATTAATGCTTTAAAACTTTTGGATGAAATACAATTTTGAGCTTAGTATTATTTTATATATTATTTATAAATGTTTCTTATTCCGTATCTAACTTGCCACTGCACCTACAATAGTGTTATGTCAGGAACGCCCGCAGCACACTTCAGTTGTTACCAAATGACACAAACCTGACCGTATTTTTGTTTCCCGGGGTAAGTAAGAATCAATTCTTCCTGATCCAAAGTATGACTCGTGTTGATCAATTTTAGTTTTTTCTCTTTAAGTCTATGATATAATGCTGTTGCTGATAGGCAACATCCTGGGTAAAAGGCAATTAATGCCAAGTAAAAATCCCTGAAAGTCCTGACAGTAGCTTTATATAGCCTCTAAGCAGTAATATTTCAGGCTCAGCTACTCTTGCTGCCATGAAAGCAGGCTTAAATCCCTCACAGTTACATGCACCAGTAACACATTCATTCTCCAGGCTGAGTCCTTTAATCTAAAATGGAGTCTTACAGCAAAAAGAGTTTTCTGCTAGGCCCCTAGGAAGGCAATTGAGAAAGGAGGACTGACAGACAGCTTAAAGAAAATACTTGTTTACCATATGCAAAGTAGCAGGAACTCATGCAGTTGCAGTTTTATTTCCAAAATAGTGGGAAGGAGATGTACTTTGTATTACTGCCTGTGTTTTGAATATGTTTTTTGCTCAGATCACCAACATACTGCTCGCAGATACTAAAGTCCAGCTGGTGGTGCCTCAAGGATGAACCGTCTCTTACTTCAGCAAGTGTAAATCCTTTGTGTAAACTCCATTGTCTTCTGTGACTTGGCGTCAGGACAAAACTTACCTCCGAACGGAGTAAAAGCAGACCTTTGACACTCCCTGGGACTGCTTCTGTACCGACTCTTAACAACTCTTAACAGACTTTCCAAATAGCRTGTGGCTTGAAAAGATATCTGTGTGTTCTTAAGTTTCACTTCCCTTTTCAGGGAGAGAAATGTGTGGAAACATTTATTTTAACAGATTTCATTCTGCCTTTAAGTTTATTTAACTGAAAAGAATCAACCCTCTCTTCAGTTTTTCACCTAGCTGTATTTATAAATTAGCAATTTTGACAGAGCTTGATACTAAACATGTCTGGGTGTGACATTAATGAAGCCATTCATATCATACTGTTGTGCTACAGTATGAATGGTCAAATATGAAGACCTCTTTGTACGATCASAAGAACTCATACTGCTCTTTTGTACTCAATATATTACCCCACTATGCTAGCACCAATTAAATGATATGGTATGTTAACAAAAAGGTATGCTTTCAT
Source organism: Rhea americana (assembly GCF_003343005.1). Classification (NCBI taxonomy): domain Eukaryota; kingdom Metazoa; phylum Chordata; class Aves; order Rheiformes; family Rheidae; genus Rhea; species Rhea americana. Next base: position 5,222,083 of record NW_028186523.1, read on the forward strand.
TCATATGTTCTTGATTTATATTCACTGAAGAAATCTAAGGTGATCCTGCTGTTTGTCATTTGCCCTAGACCACGTTTCATATAAAGTGCTGTCCTTAAGAATGACACAGAGTAACCTGATTGCTTTATACTGAATGACATTCTTTGAGAAATGAGTATGAAGCTAATCACAGTTGCATTTCTGTTAACTATTGGATCTTAATTTGTCGATTTCCACATCAGAATAGCGTATAGGGTTAATATTGAGTATGGTAATTGCTGATATCCAGGAAAAGGACAGAAATCTGTTCTGCTGATATACTTACTCCTTTTATTGGCCTTCCATAAAACTGTCCATGAAGTACTGTAGAGAAAACTGCAAGACCATGCATGGCAGATAAGGTCATTCAAAACACCTGCAAACATTTCAAACTGTCTTTCAAACTGTCTTGAACTAAGAGTTTTGTGCAGTATTCTGGGTTACTGATGTTTTGCTTACAGTAAAATGTCGGCCTGTCAGAAATTCTGACAAAATAGACTAATTTACTTCAGTACCACCTGCTGTTTGAGAAGATGAATACAGGAGAAGCTAGCTGGACAGACAGGAAGCTGGGCAGCTAGGTAAGATCTCCTAGTTTTTTGTTTTTGTTTTTGTTTTTGTTTTTTTTTTCTTTTTTGAAATATTCTTTGACTAATGAAACTTTCTTCTACAACACATAAATACTAGAGGGTATCAGTTCATATGAAGACCACAAGGCCTAACAGTTTGATGAATAAGAAAGTAAAGTTTATCACTACTGTGAAAATCAAATATATTAACGATGCCTTTGACACATTCTGCTTCTTTTCACTGCACACATTCATATTGAATATTTTGAATTGTAAGCTGCATGTATCTTTTCTAAATTGCCAGCCTTTTAAAAATAGAAAATGGTAAAAATGTCTTTTTTTTTCTGATGCTCTCAGCAAGAAAACAAATGTTCATTGAAAGAAACTGACCTACAGTTATGAAATTTCCTTTGTCCTCTTCCAGTTGCATTTCGTTTGCACAATTTTGACAGGAGGAGTGTCCAGAGAGTATATACATTCAATCCATTGACATGGAACCTTTACAACGCGAGTCCCACATATCCTCAGGCATACTGGCTCCCTCTGCTYTCAGAAGATGGCAGAGTCTTGCACTGAATAAGATTGATGAAGAATGGTGTGAATAATTACTTTTAGGTTATGACAAACCTTAGTTTCTTTTTTATCTGAAGAAGGACTCAAGAAGTCTATAGAAAATTTATTTCTGTTTTTCGTCAAGACTGTGGCTTCATACTGTGTTTTTGCAATGAGAAGTGGTTTTTTTTGGGGGGGGAGGGGGAGTACTCAGAATAATTCTTCGGTCTCCTGTTAGCCTTCTTTGCCTGTACTGGATGAAAATGAAGAAAGAGACCTCAAAACATCGACCAGGCCATTTTTCTAGCTTTAGAAAATCATAAATAGTGAGTTATTCTCTTAAGGAAAACAGCAAGAGATATTGCCAAAAATAAAGCTTCTTAATTAATTGTGCTATAGACACAATTACATTTAAAGAAATCCATCTTGCTGTTTTATAGCATTTTCTGTCAAAATCTCAGYATTGTTGGAGTGTACCTTGGGTTTAATATATCACTGTATAATAGGCCAAGAAAAAATACTTCCTGTTTCCCAGGCTAAGTCAATCATCTGCCTCTCAGAAGAAGCGTTCTGATATTGCACCTGGTAAAGTCTTTGTGATCAAACCTCTGCAGCAGGATACATATTCTCTCTTCTGGTAGAAACCACATGTGTGTAACCTCTGACAAAGTCCGTGCTTTTTAAGCCTATTGCACCAGTTCCCAGAATACACCATGATTTTTTAATTGAAGTTCTGCTAGGCTTTCTCATCCATCCAAAATACAGTACCCTGGGAATCCTTCTTATAGATTCATTTAACTTGGCCATTTTTTTTTTTTTTTGGTGCACTGTTTTGTATCTGTCCTATTATTCTTTTTCTTTTGTTTTCCCTTGAAACACAAATATACTGCCACTTTTGGGGCTCTGCCACTTTTTAACTCTGACTTTATTTTGCACCTTGAACAGATGCTCACAGGAAGTGTATTTTTACTCAGCTACTGTTACACTAGTTTTATTGCTGATATCAAGAATGCCAATAGGAATSGACTTAAGGAAAGACTGATACATACAAATATGTTTCAGAATTAGCAATCAGTAAGATTCACCTTGAATATTAYGAAAAAAACTAATTGTAAGTGGCAAAACACTAAACAGCATGTCTAAAGATACTGTGGATTCTTCCTTATGGGCCTGTTTTTAAAATTAAGTTATAAGAATGTGTTTGAGGATGATTGGATATATTTGATCCTATCTCAGTGAATGAKTTCAGACTAAACAAAATGGTAAGATCCCTTTCCATCCTACACTTCAGTTATGCCAGGACATGGATACAACATCTCACTAGCTTTCGATTAGATTTGAGGTTTTAAATGCTTTAATAACAGCTAGTTAAGAAAAAGAAGTCTATGAAAAGTTTGAATGGAAATTTTTGTTTTAAGCTACTCTTTCTGTAAATAAAAAAATTGAAAACCAAAGTAGTTTTGTTCTTTGTGATGGGAAATATATCTAAAATTTAACATTATTTTCCAAGTTGAAGAGACTTTCCCTTGAAATAACATTTTAATGGATAATTTTTAGCTATTTCTAGGAGCTTCTGAGATTCCCATCTATCCTAGAATTGAGACACTATCTAATTTTCTTTTTTTAGGAAAAGAATGAAAATTTGTGCTTTAACTTTTTAAATATTAATAACAGAAAATAATTAAACTAAACTGACAATATTCCCTAGTACATGCAAAATATCTAACTCCAGAAATAACATTAGAAGTGTATTAATGATTATAACAAATAACCTCACTGATGTTTTTAATGATCTACTTCAAAATCCTCTTTGCAAGTACTACCCTTCGCTGTCATCTAGTGTCCAAAAARCTTCCTACAGGTGCTCACACAAAAGAATGAAATGTTACTTTTTYACAACTTCATTTCAAATAAATTAATCAGAACTTAATTAATTTGGAGATTCAAGGTTTTCTTTTGTCTTTATAGATACTCAGTCTTGAAAAAGTCTGCACAGGTGGACATGTAGGTCCAACAATGATGTATGAAAGGCTGARAAAACATAAAGCTTTGAAAAACAGTACCATTATAGAGGGTGTTTAAAGGAAGAATCCCAGCWACAAACAGTGGCTTAAAGGGAGTTGGAAGAAAGTGGGCTCAAAGAAAGCACAACCAAAATATCTCTCTACAACTGAGAAGAAATAAGTGACAGCTAGTGAAAAAAAAAATTAGAACACTACTTGAAGAAATAAAAAGTAACTAAAACTCTGCCAAAACAAGAACATGCGCTATAYATAGCCTATGTTTTCCCATGAATTCTCCCTCTTTCTCACAGAAAGTAGTAAGAAAGTTAATAGGACAGGTTGGAGACCAGTTCCCTAGCTACTTGTGTCGTATTTTAGTGCGCATGCTGTTTTGGGTTGTATGTTGAAAAACAGAACTGCATTCATCTCTACTATTTTTAAGTCTTACTCTTCATAAACATCTATGTTTAATTTGAAAATATATTGCACTGAGAATATTTGACCACCGTTTCACAGAAATATTTATTAGGTTTCAAAGTGAAGGATYACGTGAAGCTGCTGTTTCTACTTCCAGGTACGTGCCACAGCCACATGATCAAATTCAGTTTTCATTTTACAGCATTCACATTRACACAAGATGCTCTGAGACATGCAAGAACCACGCTCACACATCTATAAAAAAAACAGGAATTAAAAATAAACTCCAGTAACCTGATACAACCTAATATCATAGAATCATAGAATCAGTAAGGTTGGAAGGGACCTCTGGAGATCATCTAGTCCAACCTCCCTGCTCAGCAGGGTCACCTAGAGCACGGTAGACAGGGTTGTGTCCAGGCAGGCCTTGAAGATCTCCAGAGAAGGAGACTCCACAACCTCTCTGGGCAACCTGCTCCGGTGCTCCGTCACCCTCACAGGGAAGAAATTCCCCCTCACGGTCAGGCGGAACTTCCTGTGCTTCAATTTATGCCCATTGCCTCTTGTCCTGTCACATGGGACAGCTGAAAAGAGTTTGTCCCCATCCCCTTGACACCCTCCCTTCAGGTACTTGTACACATTGATCAGATCCCCCCTCAGAGTCTTCTCTTCCCCAGGCTGAAGAGGCCCAGCTCTCGCAGCCATTCCTCAGAGGGCAGGTGCTCCAGCCCTCAGATCATCTTGGTAGCCCTCCGCTGGACTCTCTGCAGTAGTTCCATGTCTCTCTTGTACTGGGGAGCCCAGAACTAGACACAGGACTCGAGATGTGGCCTCCCCAGGGCAGAGCAGAGGGGCAGGATCACCTCCCTCCACCTGCTGGCAACACTCTTCCTAATGCACCCCAGGAGACCATTGGCCTTCCTGGCCACAAGGGCACATTGCTGGCTCATGGTCAACCTGTCATCCACCAGCCCTCCCAAGTCCTTCTCTGCAGAGCTGCTCTCCAGAAGGTCAGCCCCCAGCTTGTACTGGTGTCTAGGGTTATTTCTCCCTAGGTGCAGGACCCTGCGCTTGCCCTTGTTGAACCTCAGGAGGTTCCTCTCTGCCCAACTCTCCAGCCTGGCCAGGTCTCTCTGAATGGCAGCACAGCCCTCAGGTGTGTCAGCCACCCCTCCCAGAATTGTGCTGATTTAAAGGTTTTAAAAAGGGTTTTTTAAAAAACAGATCCATATTCATCTGCTTATCCTTGCAACATGGCAGCAATATTCTTACAATTCAKCTGAGGGAATCTTGATTTCTACACAACTTAAAAGAAAATAAACCTCTGATAAGAACTTGATTTAAAAGATTTATTTGACAGTTAGTGAAATTTAAAACAAGACTGGGAGCAGAACAGATATAAACTTACTATTTAAAGACTCTCCTAACCTCAACAAGGATTTTACATAGGAATTAAATA
>NW_028186523.1:5227507-5235288 GCF_003343005.1 Rhea americana
TTTAGATTAGCAATGACCTCTAGTGTTGCTTTTCCAGTACTGCGATACATTGCTGCTGCATCCATGTAATGGYTAGGTAATTCTAGACTGACTATTCAACTGTGTGGTACACTCTAGAAGAAGCTCTTCTAAAGAAGCAAAAATGCTTGATCTATTAAATAAAGTAACAGCAGCAGAAATAGCTCCTGGTCCTGACGATGAGGGGAAAAGCTCTCTGCACTCATCTTTACACCACTACACCACGTTCAAAGATTAGGTAATGAAAAGAGAGTCTGCTCCATTTTGCTCGTATGCACCGGTCAGGTAGKTTGGGGGGAGTGGGAGAAAGTGCATTAAACCCCAACATCAAGAACAAATCGGGGCTACCATATTTCATTCTAATGCTGGAACTGAACCATGCAGAACGTTTATGGAGAAAGGGCAGAGCAACAGTGCTTTCTAAGATGACCGTAATGCAAAGATAAGGTTATTACTGCCCCTGCACAAATTGTTGCACATTGGCTTCATCAACAATGATCTTGAATAGACCAAACCTGGATACATAGATTTGGTTAGAAATAGGCAGTATTAGGACCTACATCAATCGTCCATTTAGGCTTGAGAAGAGATAAAATATTTCCCTTTGGCAATTTCACAGATATGCCAAAAATCTTTGGCCTAACTYCTAGAGCTGAGACCCTGCTTTGTTATTTTCTGTGCAATTATTTAAGAAATTGGATTGATTTCAGTTCTACTAAATATTATAAATGTCTGCTGTTTCAGACATATAGGAAGATACATGTGAACTGGGCAAAGCCTTTTTACTAGTTTTCCAAAATTACAGATAATGAGCAAAACTGATCTGAAAAGACTTATAAAGAAAGATGTGGATGAAAAYTGAGTGTTTGTTCAAAGGATTTAATAATCAGACAAAAAGCCCAAACTCTACAGTCTAGAGAGAGCTACAGTTAAGAGCCTATCTTGGTTCACCCGTTGCATAAAAGAAACAATTAAAAACTAAACAGCAGCAGCAACAAAATTAAACACTGTCATGTAACATACCAGAATAAATAAAAGAGAAACAGATGAGAGATTTAAGAAAGTTACTAGACACTTGCTAGAGATTAATTATTTAAGTGAGCAAGCCCTRGTAATTTGCAGTCATAAACTGTGGTCCACTAGAGGTTACATTAAGAAATATTTGAAAAGCAGAGAAATTTCAAAAGACTGAAAGAGACTAGTGTTAACTCAATGTTCAAAAGGGAGAAATGGAAAAACTGGTTAATCCATAGTTTGACGGGATGTCTGTATCACCTTTTCATTCTGATGCCAACAGTTGAATTCAATTAATACAGCTAARAAGATTAAGAATACAATTAATACTGCTTTGTGCTATATGCAGACGGGTCCAAAACAATTTTTCATTGACTAAGATTACATTTTTGAGGAAACAACATGCAGACTACTTACTAAAGTTCATTTCTTCACTATCAAATCAGAAGCATAGTAATACTTTAGGCACATACCTGCTTTTGTATTTATAGAGTATGTAAAGAAAAATAAAACCCCAAACAATTCTTCAGGAAAATAATTATCTTCATAACTCTGTTGGGGATGGGAGTGTTGTAGACTTTCGTCATANTGTTGGGGATGGGAGTGTTGTAGACTTTCGTCATTTTTTTTTTTTTTTTTTTTTTTTTCTTTCATGCCCAAGTTAATTATGCAGGTATTAATTCATGTTATCAATAATAGTCTTAATTCATTATAAGAGATTAATTTGGGTGATGATATACCTGGTGTTCTTTGAAAGTAGTAGATTTTTGCTTGTTAGGTTTCATTTTAGTGTCCTTTATACATGATGTAAATATATACTAAACACAATCTTTTCATAAATGTTTTTTAGAATGACATTCATTTGAGAGCGTTGGATAGTCTTAACTTCACAATATCCTTCCACCATCTCCATCTCTTTAAACAATTACCTGTTTACACAGGTTTCAATAATCTTTACACGCTTTCAAAATACACAAAAAAGGTAAATGATGCAATGAAACCAGCAGTCATCCAAGTCGGTCTATGGCACAGCAGGAGTGCAGAGCAAATTCAAGAGCTGCAAAGCCCTGAAAGAGGCTTCTACCAGCACCCACGCCTGATCTGATCAATGAATATGAAAAAGCTCCTAAAAAYGAATAATGAATGCAAGTGGATTCAGAATGCAGATTTTTCTTTAAACGATTTAAGACCTTGCTTAAATTAGTCTACTCCTACACTATCTTTTTGAATAATTTAACTAAGTACTTAGAAATGTTTGATAGGTGTAGTCTCTTCTGAAGATGTAAAGAATCATCATTTTATTTTATTCACTTAATTGAGGTCATTGACTAATTCTTTGAATGGAGGTTCTGGGAGCTGKGGGAAAATGACCATTTTGTTTCCATTCTATTCAGGAATAAAAATGAAACAAAAAAGGGTGAATGCTAGAGGTTACCAAAATGAAGGACAAAAAAATAATTCAGTATGTTAACAGATGATATTTTCACTTAACAATTCATCTTTATGTAAGCACAAAWGGGTTTTATATATTTGTTTTTAGGTTCTTAGTATTTTTACATAATTATAAGATACATTAAATAAAGAATTTCTGCTTCTTGAATTTCCAGTTTATGCTGATATAAAGCTTGGCAGGGGYGGYGAGGGAGTGGATATAGGGTAGATGYGTATGAATYTCTTAATACAGTGCCTGATGAGGTACATTTGCAGCCTCAGTGCTGCTATGTCGGCTGACTTGTGGCCTGGACAGGTCTAAAATCCCTGTTCCAGAACAACGCTGCCATTTGAATCAGCYTTCTAGTATCTGGTCTGGGGGTTACAGTGAGAGACAAACTTTACAACTGGGGCTAAGGRAGGAGCTGAAGCCTGCAGATAAGTCTGCACCTGTTTGCTTATAAATTAATTCTTTGTGCTCTAGGACAAGTGAYTGATGTTAAATTATGAAAAGATCAGAATATATTACCTGTGAATAGAATGACCATTAGATAATTAGAACATTATTTTGTAAATGAGGAYGCTATATCCTGTGCCGTAACTACAAAATGAAAAGAGGTCTCTCACACTAAAAGAAAAGAAATTAAATTTCTAGCAACTTAGGCCCACTTAATTCCAGACATAATTTCTTCAAACCAAGTATCTATTTATATAATTAATTTTATTGTTAGCAGGAATGAGACTTAGCATTTAAAACTACAAATGTATATGTGAAAATGGCAAGTGTTTGAACATAAAAATAATAAAGACACTGCAGAGTAAAAAAATGGGAATTACATTCTTAGTAATATTAAAAATTTAGTAAAGTTAATATARCAGTAACTTGCATTACTGTAAGTATCAATTCTGCTGTTCTATGCAGTCCTCACTTCATTACTTCTTTGTCCTTCTTGTGTTGAGTATTCTCTGCAGGCCATGGAAAGGTGATGCAGGAAGCTCCAGTTGTTACATTACAGACAAATGGGGTCTCTAAATGAAAAGTGCACTCCAGAGTTTTGTATGATTGCTCAGGCTGCCTGTTTCCCCTTCAGAGCTTCAGTTACTTTAGAGGGTATGTCCATTCTTACATTTTTTCTGAGGTTCAGATGTCTTTTATATATTTCTGCCCAGGACCAACAACTGAGCGCATGACCTGTATGTTAAATTAAAGCTAACTATCCCCTTCCTCCAAGGAGCTAGCGCAAGAAACAGGACAAATCAAGTTACTCATTTATGAATACAAAACCTCTGCAGTCAGAATTACTTAAACATATTGGGAAGAGTCACATGATGTTAAAATCACCATTTAGGAATGATCCATAATAGGGTCAGAGGGAGTGCCATGCTTTCAAAAATGGCTTCAGCTACTTATGAGTCATTAACCATTTGAAAATAAGGGAGCTTATGGATCACTGTTCTGGAGAAGAAGCAAGAGATAGGATAGTACATGCTATTTACTTTGAACTGTCAAGCTATATTAAGAGATAATCAATTCTTTAAGTATCTCTATCTGCTATGTAGGAGAACCTGTGTTGCTGCAAAACTGATGTTTGCTTTGTTTATATATACCACTTCAAAACAGTAATATATACTTTGTGCTTTWAAAATGGCTATTTTATAAAATAATTATTATTTTATAAAGTGGTTACCATGTTTAGCTGTAGGCAAACTTAAACAACAAATAATTGTTCAAGATTACTCTATYAGATGTCAAAAAGCTTCAACTGCAAAAGAAGGAACTTTGGTCTAAAAATCAGCCTAGCTTAGCAAGGAAGTGAAAAAAGACATTTCCAATGCTTGAAAAAGATGAAAAGACAGAAATGAAGGGAAGYTGATAAAGACAGCAACTGTAAGAGAAGCATAACTACACAGCGAGAATTAATGGCAAGTACAGCTAAAGAAAATAGGAAAGTGTGGTTTTTGAAGTACATTTGGAACTAAATAAAATACTGATGGTATTGGTCCCTTACAAGCTGGGCAGATTGCAATTGTCCATGAAAAAGGTACAGAAAGATTTATATACTAATCCTCATTTATCTGGTCTGATATCAATTTACAAAGTGTGCTTGATAAACTGGAGAAATATTGCAAATGAACTGTGRAAATAAACACTTAACAGTAGAACTCAAGAAGCTTAGTTTATTTTGTACTATACMGAAAACTAAGGGGTGTCAAGGCACTATAAGCAAACAGGTGTCTCCAGAACAGAAGCATGTAACAAATTAAATGGCTGATAGTGAAACTACACAGTAATGCCAGTAATTAACCAATGTGATCCTTGAACCTTTAGATTGACAMTGGATGTCTTTTCTAAAAGATGTTCTAAATTAAACAGAAGTTTTGACAGTTTTGTCCCATTTGTTCAGGGTATAAAAGGAAGTGCTGACACTAACTCTTATCTCCAAATTTTCTGTTGGAATTAAACAAACACAATATTTGTTTTCTGTCTAAAGTATTATCTCCCCCAAAGTATTCTTGACTTGAAGAAATCTGTGACTGGTAGTTTGTAGCAATTATTCAACCATGCTTACAATTTTTTAAAATTTGTATGACTTGGGTTTGCAATGGGAATTTTTAATTATAAATCATATTTTCATTATTCAGTTTTATATGCAARACATATTGGGAAGTGCATATTTAAAATAGTAAGAAGCAGCGTCATGGCAGAAAGCTGTAAGGAGCCATGAATGCAACTGTTTGGGTAGAAYGGACTAACATATTCAGGAATTAAGTTAGATATGATATAAGAATAATTTGGAGAAAAAACACACAAAACAGATACATCAATTTTGATACTAACTATATAAAGGAAATGGTAATTTGCAACAGAAATAAATGTATTGATCTAGTCTATTGGGTTTTATACTTTCACTGTTTTTGAACTTTGCATATAAACCTACTTCAAATCATGGTAGCTATCACAGCCTTGACTGCACTAAGAGGCTCTCCAACCCCTTCTGCTTCAGGCCTGGCTGCCTGTGCTTGAGGCCAGATGTAATCATGAGACCTGACATCTAACTGYAGTGAAAAAGCAGTGAGAGGCCTTCCTGGGGCTGCTTCGCCCTTGCTCTGGAGCTGCATTTAAGCTTAAGGCCTTAGCCTTGGCCCTTGCTTGAAATAYATCACAGCTGTGCCCAGCCAGGTTACCCAATCATCCTGATTCCTTGAGTGGACTTCCTGGCTTGAGCCCAAACCTGTCTTGTCTCCAGACCTGCCTTGTCATTATGGACTTGAACTGCTTGGCTGAATGGAGTTGCTGTCATCAGACCTCATTCAGGTATTGAGAGACGGTGCCCCTTGGCTGTGATGACACTGCCTTGCTGTCACYCTTGCTCCCAGCTTGCCTTCCCTTGTAAAGCAGCCTGTTCTTTCTGCTGCCTGACTACAGCTGCATAAATACAATGTTTAAAAGAGAAAYATGCTTTAGGTATACCAAATTAGGCACCCCAAATTAAAAGCACCCAGTGAAAAAATTCCTTCAACCTTTTTGCCTATTTTACAGAATGTCAAAATACACATAGGTGAATCTGAATCTCTTGAAAAACATGTTGAAAGAATAATAATCTAAATTTGGTAAAGCACTTTGAAAATGTGAAGAATTATCAGCACCYTTGATTTAATGCTTTGTTTTCATTCACTCTGGAGCAAAATAATCTTCATTAAAGTACTACTTTTTCAGGAYAGAAATGCTAGGTATAATTTAAAACTTTTGTTTGTTTTTGTTCAGACAGGCACAAGAAAGAAARCTGTAATTAGTTGCTTGGCATAAGTGGTGTGGATCACGTTGAGAAGAAGCATATAATGAAACGCCGAACAAGCCAGACCAACCTGCTTTGCAAGCAGTGCTTTGCTTACTCCTCAGTTCCTGCTTCAGTCCTGCCTCATCTTTTGATATCAACAGTTGTTCCAAATGTACTGTAGAAAACTAAACAGCTCTGAAGTGCCTAGAGCCTCACTGCATGCAACTGCTGAAYGGCTGAATGACAGAGGTGGTTTGTCAGAAAGCAGCAGACCTGTTGGCAGTACTGCTTCCGTATGTGAATGGCTGCTGTCCCTTCTGTTCCTTCACCCCCTCAAACTGCAGCAGGTCTCCTGCTGTAGTATCTCCACAAGATACTTGGCCATACACACTTGAGCCTCACTAATGCTTAATAAAGACCAAACCTCAACATTTTTTAACTCTCTGTACCTCTGGCTTACTTCCCTGTTTATAGCATGGAGGACACTTCTTCTGTGAAGTTCTAGCTGCTGTCATTCCCTTCACACTGGAGAGCAGTCCTTCACCACATTCAAAGAGCTGACGACAGGAGACCATTTAGGGGGACAAAAAAGGCAGAAGTTGACATCTGTGCAGCTAAAACAATACTCGACTGCCATAATCAAAGCTACACTATGCAAGGTTTCCCCAAGTTGCTTTGTTAGAAACTTGTAATATATTTCCCATTATGCCTGCTCATCAAAAGTACCAATGACTTCTCCATTTACTGTTGTGTTCTCATGTGCCAAAGACGTCATTCTGGAAGTGGGCAATTAGAGCACGTCTCCCAYGAAGCTGCAAGAGATGAGGAGAGCTTGTCTATCAAGGGATACACGGAGGCAAGCGAGGGTCATGAAGCTTTGTTTCCTCCCAAAAGCCCCCAACAGTGGTGTTTTCTGAGAACATCTACCCAACCGCAGAGGCTACGATGCTCCAGCAATGGCCTTAGCGCGCCAGATGGGGCAGAGCCGGAGCGGACAGCGGGCCGAACGCTGCGCTTCGCTGCCAGCTGCGCTTCACTCGAGCCCTGCGACGCTCACCGGCCGTCACCAGCGAGACCGCCCCAGCCCACTCCCGCCGGTTCACCCGGCTCTGCCCTCACCCCGAGGCAAGACTGAGACGCTTCAAGTGCTGARCTACAGCACGGAACCGGGACGGCCCCGCGCAGGCTTCCCGTTCCTCGCCTCGGGCCCCGGTCAGGTGTCTGCCGCCCGGAGGCGAAGGAGCGCCTTCGCCTTTGGGCACGGAGCAGCCCTGCCGCGGCGCGAAGCCACGGGCCCAGCCCTGGCGCCGGCCCGCCGCGGCCCCGTGACGTCACGAGCGCCCCCCCCCCCCGGCCGGCACTGATCCCCAAGGACGTGACCGCGCCCTGGTTCCTCATGGCTCGGGATGCGGCGGCCCACGGGGTCTCCCCGGGCCGCGGCGAGGGGCCGACTTCCGCCGGCGCCGCGCTTCCGCCCCGCGGCCCCGCCCCGCGGCCGGCCCACCTCCCAGCATGCACTCGCGGCGGAAGCGGGTGACG
>NW_028186523.1:5235816-5345829 GCF_003343005.1 Rhea americana
GGCGGCGCTTCCCTAGCGGGAGCGGCGCTGGCGGGGCAGCGCCCGGCCGACCGGGGTGCGCCCGCCGCGCCGCTGCCTGGGCGAGGGACTCGCCGTGAAGTTACTACAGAGAATGACTCAGCCTGCCTGCGCCGTCGTGCTCGCCTCTGACAGCGCTCAGACAAACGTTGTGCAGAAGTACGGTGTTTACAAATGCTCTTCTGCGTTCGTCTGAAGTGTTTATACTTAGGTGTAGTCCGGAGGAAGCGTGTATTGTGTACTGAACTTTGCCGTTGTCCTCGCCTCGTTATTGCATTGTAGCATTCCTTTTTTTGGCTGTTTCATTGRGCTCTTCTTTCTCTGTGCCCCCTTCTGCCCCCTGCAAGTTCTCTCTGATCGTCATCCCAAGGTGAAAATACTAATACAGACGCTGGAGAAATTAAGTGAACTGATCTTTGCAACACGCATGTTCCTTACTGAACTTCTAGAGTATTTTTTAAAAAATAAAAAAAAAATGAGCCTGAGATAATCAAACCCAGACACAATTTCTTAATCATATGCCTTTTCTGTTGTATTATTTGTTTGTTGTCTGAAGAGATGAAGTGGTAGGTCTATCAGTGAGCCACTCTCTGTGGTACATATTTAAAGTTTTCACCTCTGTTTCCTTTCCCCTGTGGGAGAGAGCGAGGAGGTCAAGTATCCTTTATGCCACTCATGTAAATGTGAGTTAGAAGTAGTTGGCAAAATGGACTTTATTGAAAAACTTACACTTCTGAAATTTTCTGTTGTTTGCTCAGTAAAAGGTACCTCACCTATGCTGAAAAAAAAATGAAGATAATGAAAAACATACTTACTGTAATTGAAGGAGATAGGAATTATTATAAGATATACTATGTATGATAAACAGTTCATAACAATAGAGAACTTGTGCAGTGTTGTGATATATTTCAGTTGTGAATTTGAGAAATTTTTAATGTCTATCACCTTGGGAAGTTTTTTAGAGGATGAAGTGAATAAATGACCTTGCTATTATCTCATGTTTTAACATAAACTTTAGTGCAGAAGAGCAATTATTAACAAGGAAGAAATTGGACATTTAAAAATCATTGTTAAAATGAGGCTAGGGAGAGAATACATTTGTACTTACTCTAAATGCTGTCTAGAACTCAGTTTTATTACATTGTATTAGGAGCAGTGTAGAAAACTGGCACAGTTAAGTCCCATGCCCCATGTTCTTCAGTAAGGGAAGCTATAGAGCTGGGAGCAGAAACTATATAATTTTGGGATAATGGATCAGTGTACAGTTGACTTTACCGGAATTTTGAGGTATATCATTGGTGTACAATATGATTAGTTTTTTTAGTAAAACTATGCTATGTTATATTTTGTTCAACTAGCCTTATGCTCAGCGCAGATTTGGGTTACTAGTCTTTGGAATCTTATTCAAGGGGCTGGCTCTCTCCCCATGTCAAGTTACCAGTTATAATTAGAAGTGCATGAAGCAGGCTTGCACTCTTATTTGAGAAGAGGACAAGGGTTATTTTGAGGTCTTTTGTAGTGTCTCTGTGTGGAGTCAGAACATAGCTAAGGTTATGTACTCTGGCAAGACTTTAGGTGAAAAACAGTTTCTAAACAGCTTCTAAATTTCCTAGAATTAATAATTATTAAAGTTAAGTAGGGGAAAAGTTTATGCAAGAGTGAAGCAAGTCAAAATGAAAAGCTATGGGAACTCTCAAGCTATAGCACACATACCTGGCTGTCATATATGACACAAGTCATTTGGTCACTGTCCAAACAGTCATGTGTCTCCTTTTGCACGTGCATATTGCCCAGGAAAGTTATGCTGCTGATGTTGGTCCACTGCACAGTGATATTACATGAAGAGATTCTAGAGGTGGGGGAGGAGAAAAGTTCTTTATATCTTAGTGCCTTAAATTTTGTCTGTAAGTGTTACTGGAGGAATGAAGTTAGTGAGGAAAGGACCTTACTTACTAGTATTTATGTCTTAAAATTGGTAATCAGAGAATTAGCAAACTCTTGATTACAAGATGCAAGCTTCCATAATAACACCACAAGATCTGGTTGAATGAGCTGATACTGAGAAGGCAAAAAAGTGGTATCACTAATATGTAAATTTCGTGCATAATTGCTGGTTTTTAAAAAAGTCTTATTTTGTAGCTGACTTTCTCAGTGTTTTCAGTGAACAAGTTGAAGGATTCTTGCATGAATCTCTGTTATAAAAGCCTGCATGATGATTGATGGTGTTGGAGAAATTGCTAWCAATGATTAATTTTGTTAGCTAATTAAGGATTCAGTGGATGTTGTGCAAGTCGTGACTATAGGTTAGTTTGTTTTGCAGATCAACTTGTAACTTAGTTTTGAGTTCAGTTGAAAGAAGTTGAAAGACACTATAGCCATGTATCAGCTACTTCTGTCTCCTTTCGGAAGCTTGGCTGGAGGTGGATTTAATTTGGTAACGTATCTCGCAAAAATRATGGGGTCTGCACATTTCTACATTGTTGTTGACAGTTTTGGATAGAAGTATCAAAATGAACTTATTAATGTGAAATTTTCAGGAAGTTTYGGATGGGTTACTTACTGTTGGCTGATTACAAGAACCACCCATGGCATCAAGGGAACTCTTGCTGACCCTCTGTCCATCTTGGGTTGTGTATTTTTCCCTTCTTGTTCCAGTTTGCAGTCTCTGGTTCCAGTAGGGCTTTGAGCTGAAACCAGCTGCTCAAGCAGCAGCAGTTGCTAGTTAGCTTTTTATGTGTCCAAGATGTTGACAGTTTCTTTTGGGAATAGTTTTTGCAGCTGGGCCTCCTATGTTTACCAGATCAAGATGATGTGCCATATAGAAATAAATGTATAAATTTCTAGGTAGCAGTCTAAAAAAAATGAACTGTTGTATAATGTGGCAGTATTTCTATGTGATATGACTTAAGTGTTACACTAGTTTGTCTCTGACTTTTATTGGTTACCTGTTGATCTGTAAATGGAATGTAAAACTGCTTTTGTTGAATGGTTGGGTCCAAAATATCCTGCATCTGTGACTTGCTGTGTAATACCATAATTGTGATAAGCAGGCCAGCATGGAAATACTTAAGGCAGCAGCATTGCTTAAGGAATGTTCAGAACATGTTTTTTTTCTTGTTATGAAATTGCTCTGTTTTCTTATCTCATAGGGATCATTTCTGAAACAATATTTTTGTATTTTTAGGAGAAAAAAATCTTGATAGTGGGGGATTAGTAATGAGTTCAGTATTTGGATTGCCTGCTCTTTTTTTTTTTTTTTTTTTTTTTTTTTNTTTTTTTGGAGGGATTAGATGAAACTAGTGACTGTATGATATATCAATATATTAGCAATTAGACCAATACATCAATTTTCATTACTCTTCTTGAAAAGACATGCCTAAACAGTTGTGTGCTGTTTTCAGTTTGAACAGGTTGAAAGTAATGTGTATTTTAAAGGAAAAAAAAAAAGTGTCATTGAAGTAGTTGTTGGGATTCAAGGATTCAAAAATGGGATGTCTCTTAGAACAAATTCTGTTCAGAATGGCACTTTGATACCTGATATCCTGTGGCTGTTTGAAGTAGTTGCCCCTGAATTTTGGAAGCTTTTTATTTAGTGTTTGAGTTCCTTTGTAACTATTTTAATTTGTATGGCACTTTGTATGTTGTAATAAATGTTTTCATGTTTGTATTGCATTCTGTCAAATATGCTGTGAGAGTCTGTTATGAATATTGCAGATACACAATATCCTCTTTATCATTTGAACACTTTTGCCTATGTTTCAAGGATTCTAAATGTCATTTTTAATCTCAAGATTCTGTTTGGGCTATCTTGATGCCTAATAGCTGTGCTGGTATGTCAAGAGTATTGAGATTTGATCCTTATTTGGTGTAGTTGTGCCTAGGGTAGCCGAAGTTTCTACTTACAAATGGTATTTTTACTGATACAACACATTTTTATTAAATTGATACAAAATTGGGATTCTTATATAAGGATATATATTACATAAGAATATACTATGTAACTGGACTATCAGCTCTCTTCCACTCTATTATGCTTATGCTGTATTGCGAGTATTTTGCTGGTAAACTCAGCATGATTGTTATTAAAAGTATTCAGCACAAGTATTTGTATTGTCTTCTGTTTGAAAGACACTTATTTCAGACCCAATCACCACTTCTTTAAACCAAAAATCCAGATGCTGCCTTAAAAAAAATTCTCATTTCTCTCTGAACAGAAATCAAAGGGGGTGAAGTATGTAAACTTTCCTTTAGTTATATAACATCTCATCAGCAGGATGAAATACCTGTAATTGTTAACAGTGGATGTAATAGAACAAAGCAATTTCATATGCATGTTATGTCCACAAATGGCACACCATGGTTGATTATGAAGATTATATGCTGTAATATATCGACAACTGTTCTTTGTGAGGTTGTTTAGATCTTAAATCAGCAATATTGTGGATTTGTCTGTACATTTCATTAGCTGTTTTAAACCATCAAAGATTAATCTAGAAAAAAAGGGAAGGAAGGGCAGCTGAAAATTACTAAATACCTTCTTGAGATWGGGTAAAACTTAACATTCTTCAAACCCAACCAACAGCTGCGARTTGCTGTTGTCTTTCAGTTTGATGCCAGTAGAAACCTGAAGATGATTTGCAACTATGTAACATGCAAATAGAATAGTAAGGGACTTTRAAAGAAAAAAAAAAAGTAGATGTGATTTTTTTGAATATGTATTTACTGGGAGGATGGAGGCTATATTGAATCTGTATGTATGGTACTTTACTTACCTTTTTCAGATAACAGTTTTAAAGAGAATGTTGATATAAGAGGATGTTCATAGGAAGTTCAGAGATGATACACAGATTATAAGGAAAATGATCTAGAGAAATTCCCTCTCTAGATGATCAAAGTTAAAAGGCTAGGTTCATAAGTATCTGTATGAAGAAGAATTTTTAACAAGTTTAGAAATTGCTAATCGTAACAGCTGATCAAGATTGTAGCAGATTTCCTTGTTGAAAAACTCTCACGTTATTCTAAAATACTATTGTGTATAAATAAAAACTACTTAAGGAAAACTGCGTGGCTTTTTACGCAGGAGGTCAGAGTACATCACAATGATTCTGTCTTGTCTTGCACTTTGCTGTCAGTCTTACTGCATTTACTTTCTTCTGTCTGTAGTGCTTTCATCCTTATGTAATAAATGCTATTCAATAAATCTTACCTGTGTGCTTTTCTATTTTGAAACAAGTCTTGTTGGGATACCTTGTAGTATTGGCATTAAAAATACCTTCTGGCTTTGTGGAGGGGGGTTGGTGGGAGATGTGACCTCATAATCTATATTTTGAAGAACTGTCCTCAATCACATCTGTAGTAATTGCCCATTTTTGAGTTATCTTAGTCTGCTCTTTAAGACAACGGCATTTTAAAAAAAGGTTATAATTTATAAGAAGCTGACTATTAATAACTTATGATGAGATGGGCAGTTACAAATTTGGATGATGACTTTTGAAAATCCTCCCTTGTCTTCTGGAATGACAGTGCTGACTTAAGTACCTCCTGTACCCATCACCTGCTCTCTACCATTAATGGTGGAGCATCAGTCTGGAGCTGTGTGGTGAATTGGATCATGGAATTAATTCAAGCTCACAGTAACCCAGGGAAGTAAGCTATTTCTAACTTGCCACAGTATACTAATCCAGTTTGCCCCCACCTTACTAGGGAAAGGAGCACTACTGAAAGTCAGTGCAGGGGAAGGAAAGGAAGAACAGCTGGCTGAGGAGTTGCTAGAGTTGGTACTCTTACTATAAAAGTGTTTACATAATCATGCTCTTAACTGGCTGGAGAATGTGTTTGTGAAAGAGAAGCATTGGTGCACATACGTTGTTCAAGCACAATGTAAGATGTAAAGAAATCTCTGGATTGTTTTGTGCAGAATCACTTGCAAACACCATAAGATTTAATTTTTTTTTTTTTTTTTTTTTTTAGTTTTTATTTCTGCAGGGGAAACTTCCTCCACTAGTATGGAGTAATTTTTTTTTAATGAAATTGCATGTACCCAAGAGTACCATTCTTTTTGCAAAGTGCACCTATTAGTCTCTAATTGGAAAGAAACATATAGTCCTCAAATGCTTGCGAAGTGGCAAAATTGGGAGTTTTTTTTTTTTTAAAAAAATACACAAGTCCTTTAGTTAACTTTATCAAAGACAAAGTCCTAGACAGATGTGGAAAGGCTGTTTCTGTCAACTGAAAATAAAAGAATGAAAGGAAAAGAGTACTTCTGTGGGCTGTTTCCTAGCAATGCAAATGTCAGAAAACCTTGGTTCGTTTTTTGACTTGTATCAGGTAACTGAGGCACAAAAGTTAGGCTTTTTCTCAAGTAAGAGATGTGGATTTTTTGCAAAAAAGTAGTAAACATTCTTACCATTAGATAAAAATAATCTGTCTTGTCTGTTATGTGGATTACATTTGGCTGCTCTTCAGCTCTGTGCTAAAATCTATTTACTTCTTTCTTCTCGCTGTATTTGAAGTGTTTTATAATTATATGCATAGGGAATTATGAGATAGTGTCTGGTAACTTGCTTGTTGACTCAGACTTTTYGAAACTTGTTTTCCTAGAGTACACAATAAAAGTTCTGCATGAACTTGTAACATGCTGCATTGTTTTGGGCCCCATCAATTTAGAAGCTACTCCTTAATGCACAGTGGTTTTCTTACCTGTCCAGATGGAGCTGCTTTTGATCTCTTACTGTTCCACCACTGATGATGTTGAGGAATTATAAAGGTGTTGCTGAACCTACTTTACTGGATGGAGAGAACAGAGGAGACTTCCATGTATTTCAGTATTGCTCCTGTATTCATATATGGTCATTTTGTGAAAAGCTAAGCATAAGTTAGCATTAAGTATAACGCCCAGTACCCTGCCCACCCTTTTTTTTTTTTTAAGGACTCTTGTACTCTGAATTAGTATGAGTGTTTTTTTTTTTTTTTTTTTTTTTTTTTTTTTTTTTTTTTTTTTTTTTTTTTTTTTTTTTTTTAAGTGAATTGGAAAGTAGAGGCTTAGATGTGTTCTGGCTGCTATGCAGAATTACGTAGCTTCTTTCCTGTGTTAACAGTGATGAAAAGACTTGCTTTACTGACCAGTAGTTGAACTTAAGAGCTGCTAACAATATAGTGGCTGTTGGAGATACTATAATTAAGTAACCTACTCTGTGCCTGATGTATATATCAATAGAGTATAAATAGAGCTCCAAGTGGCACCTTACTGATCTTAGGGATTGACAGCCTTTCTCAAGATCACAGTGTGGCATGAATGTGAAGTTTGTAGGTCTTGATATCAGGAGGTAATGAGAGATAGGGCTTCCATCTGGAATAACATGTGCCTTAGGGATTAGATGTGGTCTTTTGGTTTAAAAAAAAGTTTGGGCATATTTTAGATTTTTTATTTGCTTTTTGGATAAAAGCTATTCTCTGCGTCTGGATCAGAAGGGGCTCTCCTTACATATTCATCACGTAGCTTAGGAAGTTTTTTGAAAAGTTGTGTTTTTTAACACCTTCACCATCTTTTTCCATCAATCCTTTGTCCAGGTAAAGGTATAAATTTGCACTGTGATTTGAAAACTAAGAGATCTCTGTTGCTAAAAGCAATAGTAAAGAATATGTGCCATCATAATGGAGTAATTCTGCCCTTGTGATGATCGTGGCCTTCTGAAATGGACATATTTCTGGTTAGGTGTATTGGTTGCAGTATTGAAGAAAGCTCCTTCAAATCTACTAATTCACTAATGTGAAGAAAGCTTTTTTTTTTTTTTTTTTTCCCCACTTCACATAAATTCAGCTTGGAATCTTTATATTCCCTTTTGTTTGATATTGGGAAATACATGCTGTAAAACCCTTTGATTGTGAGGTATGCCAGTTACATCATGTGAGAGGAACATTTTTGGAGAATATCTGAAAAAGCAGGGGAAATGGAGGTAAAAGACAGACCTGTGTAATGTGAAGTAGAAGAAAACAAGCTGAAGTGGATGGAAGGTTCTGTGTTAGTTTAATACTTTGTCTATTACATAGTTGTCTATACTGAGGTGAAAAAACAGGACTCTTGCTCCAAGAGCAGAGAAGCTAATGGTGAAATCACAGGAACTGCAGCATCTCCCAAGACAAACCTTCAGTTCTGCTGTGTGGAATCGCAGCACAGCTTAAAAAGTTGATATGCCTACTAGAAGCTGGTTTTCCATTCTCAGAGGTAATATACTCCAGATAAGACTAKCTGATTTTGAAGACACTGATATTTAGTGAATGAGGAATAGTGCTTGAGGTTTTTCAGCATGACTGGAACTGTCAGTCTTGGCCTCAGATGAATGGTCGTTTTCAACAGGTAGAAATTCCTGTGAGAAGCCTGATGCTTGTCATCAGAGGTCACGGTTGTGACTCGTGTTGGAGACTCGTATTGCCTGTAGCCTCAGCTGCTGCTCAGCTAAGAGAAGAGAACCTTCCTTTATTAGAATCATACAGATAATGTTCATGAAGAGTTATGTGATGTCTAATAACTAGCAGTGTGGAATTGCAGGCTTCTGAATGAATAGTGAGTGTATTGGCTTGCACGGGTAGTTAAGATAATTCTGTCTGTCTGCTGTCAGAGTGGAACCTCTTCTCTCCTGCAGATACACCTGGGAGAAGAGTATGGGCCTCCGAGGCCTTTCTGGCCTGAGAGATGAAGCATTGATAAGTACACRACTTATATCTGTGCAGATATAAAACTTTCCCAGACACTAAAAGCAAGGTAGTGTGTACTGCAGGCATGCTGTTCTGGAAAACAGTTTTAAACTTATAGGATTTTGCAGAAGCCGTGACTGTGACATGGTTTAACGTAATTCAGGTTGTTTAAAAAAAGGTGTGTTAGTTATTCGTTTTCCTCATGTTGCTTCTATAAACTGGTTTACAAACCAAGCTTGGAGAATGAGATGTCAAAAAAATTGTACTTTTATTTATATATATATATATATATAGAGAGAGAGAGAGAGGGAGAGAGAGAGAGAGAAAATCAGGATATTGTGGATGAAATTTAATTGATTTAAAGTGAAGTTGATAATGCCTCTGTAAACCTAAACAATGCACATAAATTTTGTTTTCTTCGTCTTATATGGAGTGCCATGTTTCAATGTTTGAGTTTGTGAGGTTGGAAAGAGTTATACTCCAGAACAATGGCATGGTCAAAATAGAGCAGTGATTCAGCATGTAATGGCAGAAATGGGTAGTTAATGTAGCTGTAGGATTATTTGTGGAATGCTGTGAAACCCATGACGTTTATACTGTAATTACAGAAAGGGAAGGACTGTAAACAGCTATTCATTTCCTTTTACAGATGTAGAAGCAATGAGCATGTTCTAAACTAAATAAGCTACATTACAAAACTTCTAAACTGCATTGAAAGTATTTATCAATGTAGTATACTTCAAAACTRTGGAATTGTTCTAGGATTTATATTGAATGGAAAAAGCTTGCAATGTTTTTGTGAAGTGAAGCAAATTGCCATGTAAACACAATATAAAGTAGAGAAATATTTTATCATCAGCAAAACATTTCTGTGGATACTWCTTGTGTCTTGATAGCTAATATAACAAGATATACATCTTTTGAATGAATTCTGGAAGCTTTTTCTGCCTCAACTTTGTGCTGTTTGTACTTTTATTTCCATTATTTTGTTCATTTCTATCAACTTCTGTCTGTTGTGGTAGTTCTCGTAAAGTTTGTTTTCAAATTTTCTATTTTTATGATGTTGTTAATAATACTTCCTGGTTATTGATCATGCAGGCTTCCATACCTAGTTGATAGGATAGCATGGTTCTAATTGTCCAGGTAGCAGAGCTTAAATAGTAAATGTGGGTAGACTAGTCAGTTTTTATAGTATGTCTGATTATATAGCTAGTAAYGGTGTCTTTAGTTGTCAGATCTTAATTGTTTGTTTATTAAAATGGATTAAAATAATTTCAGTGATGTAGCACTAGGTGTAGAAACTCCTGAAGTTTTCTTAACAGCCTATTAAAGTGAATGCAAAAGGAACAATAGTAAAACATGTTTATTGATACTTTTTGCTGAAGGTTGATGGTACTGGCTTTACACTCCATGCTTGTATTAAAATCYTGTTACTGATGAATTGTAGTATTTGTGAACAGCAGGAAATCAGAGATATTTAGAATATGCAGCTGACYTTAACTGTTTTAACCTGGCTTTTGTAAGAAAGGAGACTTAAGCAGTTGTGGCTAGTTTTCATGTGTCTCCCTCAGCTGATATTGGAATTTATTTGTGAAGTTCAACCAGGTGTGCGGAGAGCTCTCAAACTGAGTTCCTACACAGGTTGTGTAAAGAGTCTTCTGGAGAGACACCCAGAGTAGTTCCTACTGGAGGAAGGGCTGCAGTCAACCTTCATTAGGCACCAGTGTATCTGCGGGGGGAAGGGGGGGGGAAGTAACCTTCAAGGCATGTATTTTTTGAAACTTTTTTCTACACAGTTTCTCTGTTTGTGGAACTACTCGTTTAAATTTGTGATGACCTTGGGAGTGTGTAAATTCTACTTTTCTTTTCCTCCTTTTCAAGTGATAACTTATTAGTGTAAACACACAAAAGGTTTGTTCTGCCTGCCTGAGTATAGTTCTGCTTACTCAGGATTGTTTGTTAGCTTATTAAATATTAGGTAGAAAAAGCAACACTTMTAATTTTTTTGAGACCATTAAGAAATCAAAAATATAGAAATTATAGAGTTGGAGTCCTTGTTTGTGGCTGAGCTGTTTAATAGTTTCTTTATTAAATTCATGGCATTTTCCATTGCTTTGATCTAAAGCAGGCATTGTTAAATTGAGTTTGCTCAAGTACAACTACAGTCAGAAGCTGAATTGATTTTTTTTTTCAAGTTTTGGTTTTCCAGTGGTGCTACTTAAGGACATTGTTTTCTTTCTATTGCACATTTGATTCTTACATGCATTTTGAATAGGAGGAATGAAGGACTAGACAAAAGGGAAGATGATTTAAAAACTGAATACTGTTATTTCAGGCAGATTGTTTTTATATATGCACAGAGCAGATTACTATCATTTAATTTCCTCTCATAAAAGTTTGCAGATTTGGGATGAGGAGAGCTTATTTGATTTACTGCTAGTAGCATAAGTTGTATAAAATAAGACACATGTTCTAATGGTTTGGAGGTCTCAGCAATTATGTGTTTAATAGTGGATTATCACCTGTGCAGTGCCTGRTCACAGAATGGTTGAGGTTGGAAGGGACCTCTGGAGATGATCTAGTCCAACCTTYCGGCTCAGCAGGGTCATCTAGAGCATGTTAGACAGGGTTGCATCCAGGCAGGCCTTGAATATCTCCGGAGAAGGAGACTCCACAACCTCTCTGGGCAACCTGGTCCAGTGCTCTGTCACTCTCCCCCTCACGGTCAGGCAGAACTTCCTGTGGTTCAGTTTATGCCCATTGCTTCTTGTCCTGTTGCATGGCACTMCTGAAAAGAGTTCATCTTCTCAAAAGCTTACTATGACACTAACATGAAATAGGAAGGATGTCTGTTGTGGTTTGGGATTTTGATCATGCGCTGTCCTTGCTGTGGCTGTGCTCATTGAACTGAACAGGTTACAGATCTCAGCAGCTTGTCTCTACCTTCCTTTGCTGGGGCTTCTCCCTTAGCATTGCCGCTTGACTGACAAAAATTAAAATGAACTAGCTTACCTTAARAAGAGGTCCTCTGCTGATCTGACTTGTTTTGATCCTTGTAGTTTAAACAGCAGTTCTGAGGGAGGAGCCCCTGGCAAGGATGACAGTGACAAGCAGCTGGGAATGAAAACCTTTTCAGCTGATAACGAAAAGAAAGTCTAATGAAAGTACTGAAAGTTGGCAAATGGCTTAAGGTGAGCTGAAGGGAAGTGTTGTTGCTTCTTTCAGAAATCTTTTGACTACATTCATAAGATAGGGCTGTTCATTTAAAAAAGTGTGAAAATGCACTTTTGCTCTGGATTTCCTTAGTTTAATCACATTCTGTCCTTAGAGACTTTCTGTACTTAGCACTTAGCATTGCCTCAGCATTCTGCATCAGTTCTGAAATATACTCCTTTGATTTTTCTCTTCTTTTCAGGCAATCTTTTACTTTGACTCCTTGCAAATACTGAATAATGTTACTAAGTTACTTAAACTGAATTTGTGTGTGTGTGTGGCAGGGGGGAATCAGTTGTGTAGCAGTTCAGAGTAGAACTGTAACTGGATAGCATTGTTAGTTATGCAGTAGTGTTTTCTCTTTTTATAACAACTTTCTAGTATTAAGAGGCASGGACTTCTGTGCTAGGCACAGAACTGACTGTAAAATCCTTAGGTTTGAATGATATGCATAATTCCATTCTGTTTCTTTTCTTTGCAGATCTTCAGTCATTTTGAACAGCCATGGTACTCCATTGCCAAAATCCAGTAAAGCACATGTGTGCTTCTGCTCTTCTGGTGCATTTGAAGAAGGTGATAGCTTCACATAGTGCCTGAAGGTAATTTTATTATTATTATTATTTTTTGGATGAAGTTGGGAAGCTCGAGATTACTGGTACATGGCAGATGCTGTTCAACATTGTTTTTATGCTTTGAAGAGTTAGCTTTAGTGTTAAGGATAAGAAAAAGGTGTTCAATTTAAAGCTTCAATTTATTTACATGAACAAAATAAAGTTTTCAGCCAGATTACCTGATAAATACCACTTGAATTTACAAATTAATGATTATATGAAAATTATGTACAGTACAAGCCTTTTACTGTGCTCATGGTGGAAAGGAGGAGAGTTCATGGTGAAGAGTATTGTAGGAGTTTGCTGCTTCTTTTTTTTTAAGTGAGTGATCGTGGTGTTTTAAGTACTATATTTGTCAAGTTTATCTGTAACTTTACCTGGGCCACAGTCATAAATAATAACCTAGGAGAGAAGTTACTGTAATAATTGTGCTTGTGAGACTGATTAATTCCAAAAGTTATGCCAGAGAATTAAATAATAGATTGTTCAGTTATTCTTGATGTTTGGCAATTTAGTTTGTCTAGTAACTTTGTTTATAGATTATATTCTGCTTTTTTCCAGTATAAATTGAAACTGTTGCCATTGACTACAGTAGAAATGAGGTGTGAGGACAGTAATGCTAAATTCATATGAAATTAAATAATTTTTGTTGATGGTGGCTTTTTGGCATATTTTTCTAAAGCCTTATTGTAGAGACATGTCTTAACTAGTTTTTGTATCTTCTCTAATTCTTGAAAAGTTTGCAGGGAAGTTACATTCTTGAAAGTTCTTTTGACTTTCCAGATTAATTCTACTGATAATGTATCATGTCTGTCCTTTCCCCCCCCCACAATTTTAGTGGAGTTTTTGTTATTTTCTATTCTCACAGTTTGTCAGTTTTGGTCTATATAGACAAGTAGACAAGTGAAAAGTCAAGCTGACTTTAAAATAATGACAGTTAGCGGTATAGACTTGGGTGTGTCCTGTTTTTATTTCAAGGAAAGAGGACTTCTGACATTTCCTGTGAAGTAATTTAATCCAAAAAGCCATTTTCATAGTGATGCAAAAATATTGCTGAGTGACTAGAAYTTTAACAGCTCAACTTTCCATAACTTCTTCCACATCAAAATATTGCAGTGCAGTAATGACAGCAGTGCTCACTGTACTTTTACAGCAGCTCTGTTAGTGCAGAGAAGATTGTTCTGTTTTAGTTCCTCAGCAGAAGTTCAGGAGTCTATGAACAAAGAAAACCCTCAGATGTATAGAGTATTTCAATGCAAATTCACTRAATCTTACAATACCTTACATTGCAGTTCAGTGTTTTCTTCTGTTATGTAAAATGGAGAAGCAAGGACTTGCTTAGGGTCGCTCATCCAGAAGCTTGTAGGGTGATGTATTGAATACATCTCGAATGACTGCACTGCCTTACTTGATCACCCYGTAGTGGCTAATAGCAACTAAGAAGCTACAGAGAAAAACAAAAACCTCTTTTATTTTTCTCTGAAAACAGAAACTGTAGATCTACTGGTTGTTCCTGCYTATAACTAGGTAATAGTTTTGAAAAATAATGTTCCACATCTGAGTGGAAAGACTATGGACATGSCTAGTAATAAGTAAATAGACTTTGTAGTTCTTACGAGTTAAAGAATCAAAACTTACACAGTAGGTCATGCTGCTGTTTGTAAAGCCTGGGAAAGACAGCTGGAAGCAACTGGATTTGGGGCTATTAAAATGCATTTCATAATTGAGAAAAACCAGACAATAATCTAAGATAGTGACCTCTGGAAGTCATAGCTCTCTTCCCCCCCCCACCCCCCCAGTGTGTATTTTCATGTGTTCCCCTAACCCATCTGGATATTTAGTGATTTCCCTTGCCTTTGTTTCTGATCAGAGGAGCATATATGCTTTTACTAATAGGCAAAATACTGTGGAGTATGAGCACTGGTATATTGACCCACTATATATCTAAAAGTACTTATTCAAAAGCAAATGTATGCTTTTTAACTTCCATTTGTAAAACTAACATTTTGAATTTCTTTGCAGGTTCAAATGATTTTAGCGGTGGAAGGTATAAACTTCAAAAAACTAAAGAAATCATCATGAAGCTATATGTATTTCTGGTCAACACTGGAACTACCCTTACCTTTGACACAGAGCTTGCTGTGCAAAAGTAAGGAAATTATGTATTGTGTGTGTGTATTTGTGTTTTGTTTTTTTTAATAACCTTTTGTATCCTGAGTGCTGGACAGCTGATACTTGGTTGTTTTTGAATATGTCTTTGTATTTTCCCTCTGTGTTCATTTTTTGTGTTGGTGAGTTTTGAAGATTCTTGAATTAGYGCTGTCACCTTGCAGGTGATTGTGCTTGGTTAAGGTTCCATAAAAGGGTGTAAAAGTTAGGTAATTGCTACTTGTTACTGAGACAGTGAAAGCAGAAGTACGTTTTACTGGCCTATTACTCTTACCAGAGTCTAGTGTTAAGTTTGGAGGCTTTTTGGAAAAGTTGTCAAAATGATTTCTGATCTTCTGTGCTCTTTATTGAACTACATTTTCATCTAGTATTCTTCTGTAAGAGGTTTATCTTATTTAGAGGTTTATCTCTCTTATAAGAGGTTTATATAATTGAAAGAAACCATAATTTCAATGCTATCCTCATGAATTCCTGTTAAGGGCATGGTTTTCATGTCCTCTTTCTGAGCAYGTGCATAGTATGTTTGCTTTTTCTTACGAGAACTTGCAAGACTGAAAAGCCTTCTTTGAAACATTTGTGAAGATACRTGAAACATATTTCCTATCTAGTGTCTGAGAAGAGCACTTCATAGATGTTTATAGAGAAGATGTTAGTGAACCACTGCCTGAGGAAGACTGACAAAAGTGTTGGCAATAAAACTCAAGTAAAACTGAGTTGAGATTACAAACAAAAGCAAAACCCTTGGGGTAAGATATTTGAACAGTACATAGTACTTACAGAAAAAATAAACAAGCTGTGGTTTAATAGCCTGTCAACAATGTCTTGGCATCAAAACTGTTTCAATTAGCTTTATCTGATGCCATAAAGGAAAGGCACTTAGGCTATACTTAATTTTCTAGCTGATCCTAGACATGCTTCTCCATTGGCAAGACTTCTGAAATGGAAAGTACCTCACTTCTTGCTAACAATTCTTCTTTTCAACATTGAAGTACTAAATTGGTTCCTCAGTAAGCTAGAACCTTTCTCTTTGAGGTATGCTGAGACACACTTAGGTATTTTCAGGGAAGAAAAAACATCTACCATTAAGTAGAATTGGTGGTGTTTTTTATATATTTTATATATATATATATATATATGTAAAAATATATATATATTAAAAATATATATGTATTTTTAATATATATATATTTTACAGTCTATTTTCTATGTGTTGCATGCTCCCTGATTTTAATGTAGGTACTGGAGGTACTAGAATTACTTGGTTCTCTAGGCAGGAAGTTGGACTTCATGAAAAAGATCCCCTCTTAAAGGTTTCGCTGGCTAGATCAAGGRTCCTAGAATATTAAGAAAATAGAAGAGCACAATAATGCAAGCCCACTCTCTTTTCCCTTACAAAACTTCAAGGGAAGTTGAGATAAGTGAAATGTTCCTTGTGCTATCACTAGGCAAAAATACCAGATACTTGGATATCAAAATTGTGGTCATCCATGGATCATCAATTTTCTCTTTAAGCTGTTCATCTTGCCAGGACCTCCTTGTGCACAGCTGGTAAAGCTGCTAAATATGTCTCACATTGTAGAAGACCTCACAATGCCAACTGTAAGGTTCTGTGACTTACTATTTTTCTCTGTGCTTCCACAACTACTTCTGAACTTGGACATTTCCAGTAGAGCAAGAATTTCAGATCAGACTGCTCTGGTTCAACTCTCTTTCCCACATCCTGAATATAATGACTTTGTCCAGAACACGTTTAAAATATAGTCTGTGTTTTTGAACTTCCAGGGAGCAACCTCCTCAGAAGGATTATGAGTGAGGATTCTTCTCTCAGGGCTTGTGGTTGCTCTCTGAAAGAAATATCATTTTTCTTATTCTTTGAAAAATTGAATTTCATTGTTTTTTTTTTCCCTCCACTTTTTCTGTGCTCTTCATAGCATGTGCACTAATGCTTCCATTATAGCTATGTTTATTCTTGGGATAAGTGAAATGCTTTGTCAGAAAATGTAATACTGTGGAATAGCAAATTTTCCATCATCAACAAGGCAAACTTCCTTTGATGGAGTTGCAGATCTGAATGCCACCAGACTCTAAAATGCTCAGAATGTTCTTTAACTTGTCTTTCTGATTCTGCTGAGTACAAAACAGCATCAGCTGCGCTATCCAGTTCTGCTGTTTATGCTTCTATCATACTTCCCTGAAAACAGATGAAGCAGTGATGTCTCAAAAAATTTAGATATACCTTCCCTCYGCCTTTTTTTAAAATAAGTTATTTTCAGAGAAGGAATTCTGCAAATTGCTGTTTCTACTCACAGTGTTTACTTATTCTGAAGAAAATAAGCATGCTCTGCAATGTTTTAGATCGGAAGCTAAAGAACTGACATGTAGATTGTCTTATTTACAGGATATCTAAAACTTGATTCTGTCATTCATTTATTGTAAGCTCCAAACTGTTTCACAGCGTTTGACCTGTAAAATATGAACTTTCACACTTCGAACTGCCTGAAGCATGAGCAGTGCTAGATTCACAGTAAAGTCCAACAGCTTTGCTATTTTCATTTTTTTTCACTGCACATTGAAAGTATCTGGCAATCATATGTTTAGAGAGGTCTTGGGGTATCATATTATGTTCTTTTCCTGCATTTTCACCAAGGTCTCTGATTTAGAGTAAACCATGTATAGTATGGGCTATTACGATGCACTTCATAGGGCTATGGTCAGCCCAGAGCTAGCAGGAACCAGTCTTATCTGCTGGCTTAATCTTCTATCAGTGGTCAGTGAGTTGCAAGTAGTTGATGTTGATGTGCATGCAAATACCTGGGCAACATAATGCTGCTTTTCTTTTTCAAGACTGGCTTTTCTGCAAAGCCCGCTGACACTCGGCGTATTATTGAACGTGAAATAAAGCCTTTTATCTCAGTCATTTCAGAACTACTGTTAGTAGATGTGCCATTATCCTCATAAACTTTTTGGTAATTTGAGACATTTTATACCTAAATCATGGTGAGATACAACATCTGAATTGCCAGTTAGTGCATGTTACAGCCTGTGTGGGCTGCTTTTTTTTTCTTTTTTTTTTTCCACACCTCAGTCTGACAGTTGAGAAAGAAGCCATCCAACTCATTAACTGTCCAAAATGCAAGACCAGGTTGAACTGTGTAGCATATTATTTTGCTTGTCTGGAGACACTTGCTCTTTCTAGCAGGATCAGCTTTTTCTTAGCTCTTTGCTGTAGGCTCTTAGTAATTTGACAGGCCAAGCTATCTTCTCGAAGTACATGAGGGTGTTAGGTGGATGTTTAATATAGCTAGTGAGTACAGGGTTGCACTCTTGAGGTGCTTGTAGGGAGTTCGTGCTTCATATTGAATCAGTTATTTCAGATAAATGATCTTTGTTTTCTAAGTAGCATTTCTATGTTAGTGCTTAATGTTTGTATGCATTTGTTGCATGCATAYGGATTGTCTAATTTTCTGTCACTGCACATTATATTGTACTTACAGTAAATCAGTTGGACTGGATTAGGTGAAATTGTTTGCATTATGCATAAGGAAGYGTTATATACTCTTGCTCTTCTGCAGTTTCAGTAAGTCAATTGGGTGTTTATAAACTAAATATTCAAAGAGCATAATATGGATTTTTACAACTACCCTGAATGTTTGTAATTTAATCCAAAATTTCAGCCCTCTATCCAGTCTTCTTGGAAGAAGACTGCTGATATTATACCAGTTTGGCAGAGGAACTGCTTGTGCTTATGGGCTGGGTATATAGAATGCAAAAGATTATAGCGCTTTAAAGATTGTCGTGTGGAATAAAAATGCAATAGATGATGGAAATGAAAGCCTGCTTCATTAGAAGCAAGATACCTGTCTGTGTAACAGGAATATGTGAAATGAGAAAAACTAAGACATCCATACTATTTTCTTCTTCYTCTTCATGTTTTCCCACCCTATTCTTTTTCTCCAGTGTGGCTGACCTGAAACATGCAATTCAAACAAAGTATAAGATTGCTATTCAGCACCAGGTACTGGTTGTCAATGGAGGAGAGTGTATGGCACCAGACAGAAGAGTCTGTAGTTACAGTGCTGGAACAGTAAGTGCATACTGCATTCTTCTACAAATCACATTTTAGAAGAAGAAACTTATCAATAGATTTTTTTTCTTTAGTATTCTTCTGCAGTATATTGTTTGCTGAGCTTTTTCTGCTTTATGAAACTAATTTTTAAGCATTTAGTTTGCACAAGTAAATTTCAACATGTTCTTAAGACACATTATGCTCCTGATGGAATAATTGGTGATTGAAAAGTATATTGCATTTACTCAATGTTTGGCTTTTTTTTATATTTGAGCATAGGACACCAATCCAATTTTTTTATTCAACAAAGAAATGATCTTGTGTGAACGCCCACCAGCTATCCCCAAAACCACATTTTCTGCAGAGAATGAGATGGAATTAAAAGTAGAAGAATCTCTAATGATGCCTGCAGTTTTTCATACAGTAGCATCACGGACACAGCTTGCTGTGGTAAGTAAATTCTTACTGTACTTGCACACCAAAGAAAAATAGCCTTTTTGTATGTCAGAGGGGTTGCTTGATATAACTTTTGAAGTAGTCTGTTCAAAAGACTGGAAAAATGATGTATTARAGGTTATATTCTTGGAACTGTCATTTCAAGGTAGGTATTGAAAAGTGCTTGCCTCTTCAGTATATTCAACATTTTTTTTCAAGGGAAATTGTAACACAGATTTGTTGGAAGCATGTACTTATGGCACTTGCAAAATAAAAACAATCTGCTTCTTTTGGGTTCTTGCTTTAATACTTTGTCTTATTTTCAGAGTCTTTAGTGTGCCTCAGCTGGAAAACAGAAAATGTTGTTACTTTACAGACATTATTAAACAAAGTAGAAAATTGGCAGGATAGTTTTTAAAAGCACCTATCCCTCCTTCCATTTTGTTTTACACACGTGAAGTTCTCACTTCCCAATGTTTCATCTTTTTTTTTTTTCTCATTGAGTGCTGGTTTCTGTATGTGTAGAAAACAAACTTTTCAGAATTTCAATTTGGTTATCTTTGCATTACTTTGATAGGGGAAACTAAGTCCAGCAACAAGGGCAATAATATATCAAGTGTGTAATATGAACGACTGCATGTTCAAGAGCGTGGCATAATGTGTTCAGTAGCTGAACTGATTTCCTTCATATTGGGAAATATTGCTTCATTTTCCTTTTCAGATGTTACATAAGTGCATTAAGTGTTGTTACTGTCTCTAAACATTTGAACTTTCTTGGGCTGAGTGTGGGGAAGAGGTATGTGTAGCACATGGCACAAGATGAGCATATGATTTTTAATCTGTTGTTTCGACAGTAAAGTTTTAGTGCCAGTTTCACTGACAATTTTATTGCAGTCCAAAAGAATATTTTGTTTGAAAAGACTGTCCTTTAATAATGTACAGCTGAATTCAGTGAAAAGTTCTGAGTCAGTGTATCTTTATTTACGTAGTACTTTTCTCCTTGGCCTCCCTAACTGTCATYGATTAAGAAGTAACCTGAATGATCTGACAGCATCTGATTTTAGGCAAAGGTTATTTTGAGGCTAGTTKATCCTCTCCCCTCCCACACCTGCTGACAGTTATTGCTGACTTAGTAAACAGGGCCTTGAGTTATTAATGATCTGTGAAATGTATGACTGTCATATTGAGAAGAGTGGATATTGATGTGTATTCGGCTAGGAGTGGGAGATTTTCGTTTGTACCCCTCATAAGGGAAATGTGAGAATTCTGGTTTCAACCACCAAGACTGCAAGTACTTTAAAACCTTTTATTTGTGAGATGTTAAGAAGACATTATAGAAGTCAACAAGACTTTTTCCCCTTGATTCTGAAGGATATATTAATATGTAGAGCAAGCCTTAGTTTATTGCATTCTTTCTATTTAATTACTTAGATCTCGACTGGCTTGTTTTGGTGACAAGTCCCCTTCTATTAGGGAAACCTGTATTTCCAAAATACTCCTAAACTAAAGTTAGGAAACTAACTAAATTTTCTGTGACCAGGCGGAGTTACAAGACTAACCTAGAGACATTGATCATAACTCACTAGCTGATTTTAAAGAATGACTTTTATACTCAGTGGCATCAACAAAAGTCCCAACTTTATGTTGGGACAATTTATAGATTGGGCAAGATGATTAGTATTTAAAAGTCTTTATAAACATAGCTTTAAGAAGAATGGAGGTTTTATTTTTAGCCTTCAGGCTGATCTTGAAAAAGATTGTCCCTTGTGTCCTACTTCTTGCCCCCTTTCAGTTCTCAGCTTGTAAAAGGGCTAAAGTGATAGTAATTTTTGTGAAACACTTAAGGGCTAACTAGAGAGCAATATTTTTAAATCTGATATACCTTCTTACACACAGTTCACTTTATCAGAGATTTTAAATCTTTGAAAATCATAGGCTCTGTATTATGCTATGGAAATATTGTGTRCTTTTTTAGGAGATTAAGGAGATGATACTGAAAACATTTATAATGAAAGATTAGTAAGTAGGCTATTGTGATTTTTGATGTATCAGGGAGTGAAAACTGTATAAAGGAGTGTTGGTGTAGCATTAAAGCAGTTTTTCACAATGTTGTCTTGGAGCATATTAAGTGGTAATTTAGAAAAAAAATGAGGGAAGACTGAGTATGCGGTTAGAACGCTAATCTTGCTTAGGGTTCACTGTAAACTTTTGAGCTGGGAGGAAAAGGGAACATTGGATATTAATCCTTCTCGAKATTGATTAAGGTCTGGAGAGAGGTGAAGAAGCTCTGAACCTTTGTAGTGATGAAAATGATGGATTCAAAACCACACTGAACATACTACACAGGAGGCTTCATAGGAAGTATACGTGAAGAAGCTGCATTACAAAAGTCCTGAGTTTGTCCCTCTTAAATGAGTAAAAYGTTGCTAACTTCTAATAAAAATTAGAAAAATAAGATTACACTACTTGATATGAGTATTTTTGCTGGTTATAATTATTTAGAGGATGGCATGACTGCGAGTATATGGTGAAAATTCTTTGCATCAGGAGAATGGAAGTTACAATCTAAAGTGCTCATGCTGAACTTCTATTGCGAAGTTACKGTATAAGTTGCTTTGGAAATGTTGCTACCTCGTGATACGTCCACTTCCTGGTTCGCTCTTGTAACTCATGCTCTGTGAATACGTTAGGAAAACTTGGTTTCTTTCTGCATGGAAGATTATAGATATTTGGGAGTGTATTGACTTCAATATTGGAAATCTTTTACCTTGTTCTAAAGTAGCCTGGAAACTCTTGGATTTAATCAGTCTTTCAGTATCTGTGACTTCTACTGTACGTGTCTGACTTGGCAARTATGCTGTAGAAGTATATGAAAGCTGTACTCTGCACACACCTTTTCTTTTGCCTGATGTTGAGCTTTCTGTACTATGTAGAAAGGTGAACAGGTATTTCTAATTTACTACTTTTGATCCATGCTTTTGCAAAAGTTCATATACTAATGCATGCAATTTTTATCCACAATGAAAAGTGGTGTTAGACTCTAACAAGTACTTTTCTTGGCCTTTATTTCTTTTCTATTTATTTCCAGGGTCTAAAAGCTTATTTGTATCTCACTCTTGTTAGACGGGGCAGCCATAGCTGATCCGTATTTGTTTAGAATCTGCTTTTGCTACCTACATTTTGTTTGTCATTTTAYGATATCCTTAATTACTGTACAGGTTGAACAAAAGTCATCTTTCAGTTCACAGTGGTTCCCCTGTCTTTTTCCATCTTACTAATAGCCTACATTTTGGGGTTTGGATAAACAGTATTATTCTGCATATTGACTTTAACAACATAGTAAGTGTTTAATTTAATGTGTTAAAGTCCTTAATTGAAACTGCTAAGTCATTTGTTTTCTCTTTCAGAATTTTTAGTGCAAGGTGAGTTAATAGAAAAAGTGCACAACTGTAACGTTTTCCATAACATAAATGGAATGTTGTTTTTCTTGATTTGCACCTTCTCTTCAGATGTTGCTCTTGCCTTCATGAATGAGTCATTGTCACCTAAATAGCTCAACAGATTTTATGGCTTGAATCAACTTGCTTCATCTTATTTTTTGTAAACGTATTTTTTTCCTGAACTAGAAGCCTGAAGTATGATCATACTGGAATATTTGTATTCTTGTAACTTTGTGTGGGTATAGGAATATGTTTAAAAAAAAAAAAAGTGAAATCGTTTTCAATTAGAAAAAAATGACTAACTTTTATATAAAAAACCTTTTTAGATTTAATAGCTACTAACCAAAAATCATTCCTGCATCAAATTTATTACCACCTATTTGGTTGCTACTGTTCCATCATTATCAAGATATCTTTCTACTTTCATAAATTCAAGCTATATTCAGATTTTGTCCATCATTTGTTATATAAATTCCTAGATGTGGTTTCTTTGAAGTCTTTAAACTATGAATTCTAACTTTCCTTTACCAATTAAACTGAAATTCTTGTCCTAGCTTTTGTCAAATGTAGCAGTGCTTCTGTTTTATAGGCTTTTCTGTAAGAACCCTTTGTTCAGTGTTTGTTGCATCTGCTGGCTGGCTTTTAAATACTGGTTAAAGCAGCCTTTTAAGCCTGTTTACATTTTATATCCCAGTATTCTGGTTTCCCTTTGACTAAAAATTTAGCTGTGAGATGCCTATGTCTAAAGTGTTGCAGCTTGCCTTTTTATAAGTAGCCTAGTTTCCCTCTTCCAGTTCAGTAGTTTTGGCCTACAGCTGCAGTATATGGACAATGAGGTACACAGTGTTTGCACAAATTCATATGTGCACCAGCTTCTGCGAAGACAAGCTGTTCTCTACACAGTGTATTGTGCAGTAAACTGCRTTGTGTTAGTCTTGTCTAATCTTTTGGTCTTTAGCACTACTGCTAAAATGGAATTAATTTCTGTTAATTTAGAATTTTATTTTTTTATTCGCTTAACTGAARTTTCTTTTGTTACTTGTCTCAGAAGAAGGATGTTGGAAACCTACACTCTATTAGTGGATACATTTCCATTTCTTGTCCTGTTTGGTTGGTGTCATCATCAAACTTTCATTTCCAGTCAGTTTACTTTTCTGAAGATGAATAATTGTGTAATTGTTTCGTTTGGTCACTAATGACTGTAGTCATAGTGTGTAGATCACTCTTGATTTTTAGTACTAAATGCTTTATGATATTAACCAAGAAGCATATCCTACTACCTAAAAGAAGCTTTTTATCTGCAGTTTTAATACATACTATTTCACTTTGACTGGAAGGCTCCTCTTAGACCCTGTGGAAAAGAGTTTCTTAACATAATTTTTTAGCATTGTGTGTGGTTGGCTAAACTGCTAGCTTTCCTTCTCTTTGCTTAAAGTATTAGTCAAATAGTCACACTTGTAAACTCGTCCACAGAAATCCAGACTTTTCTGTAACTTATTGGTAGCCCAATGTGGCTCAGTGGGATCGGTGACTTATATTCTGTTAGTGTTTTGTGTTAGCACCTCAGTATTCATTTCCAGSGGTGAATTCTGTTACTTACCCCGCTTTTGGTAGCGAGCTAATGAAGACAGGGCTAAAGTTAATGAAACTTCAGTGAAGGTTCACAACTGAAGTGAAAAAGTCATTAAGTTGTGAATAATCAGAGTCTGTATTATGCTGATGGAATAAACAATTTGCAAGTATGTAATAAGTCCTGAACTGTGTGRATCTGAAGAATGCTATTGCCCAAATTCTAAAATCTAAAGGGAAAGAATGGAATAATTGTCAAATGTGGAAAAGGGCAATCACCATGAAATCTCTTAAGCATCCATCCTGGTGAAGTTAAGTGTTCCAATTACTGGTCTTTAAAAACCTCTCTAGATTTCAKTTTTTATATAGTAACAATGATGCTTTATGTTGAGTTACATGGATTGGGAATATTAGCCTTGACGCCACTTTTTGTGGAATCATTTACTCTATTGTACTGTGTGGGTATGTACAAATTTCATTTTCAAGAATCCTTTTTGGTGGCCTGAGGTTGTTCCTAGGGTGACTGAAACCTGTAAGGAGTCCTTTATACACAATGTCAGATACATGGCAATAGAGGGCTTTGACTTGTTTCCTTTTACCACAGGATTGTAGAGAATGGAAAGAACCCTACATTTCCTGAGAACTTT
Source organism: Rhea americana (assembly GCF_003343005.1). Taxonomy (NCBI): domain Eukaryota; kingdom Metazoa; phylum Chordata; class Aves; order Rheiformes; family Rheidae; genus Rhea; species Rhea americana. The sequence continues at coordinate 5,260,679 of NW_028186523.1, forward strand.
TATTCTTTAGAGGTAAGTTCAAAGAGCACTTTAGACAAACTGTACTTCTCATGTTTTTTTTCCTTCAGATGAGCAGAATTAGGGCAGTACAATATATGGGCGGAGTCTTAAAATTGTTGGGAAACATTTTACCAATATTTTACTTGTTTTAGGTAACATATACTTAGTGGTTTTTTTTTGTTTGTATTGATAAACCTACTGGTTTAAACTTGAGTGATCAGAAGAATCAACTTATAATAATAGAAGAAAATAATTCAAGTAAACATTTTGTTAAAGCATCTGGCTACAGATAAAATCCTTCTGGTGAGCCTGTGAGTTTCTTGACAGTTAAGAAGTTAAGATACYTTCATTTACTGTTCAGCATACAGACAGGTTAAGATTAATCAGATTCATTTAATCTTGTATTGTCAAGGGTGTTTCTTAAGGCCCAGGTTCCAGGGGTATTGTGAAACCGCCCCCAGTCTGTAAACCACTGGGTATATGTGGGTATTGCTGAGAATCTGTGAAAAATCGATGATGAAAGCAAGCCTGTTGTTAGCAGACTTCAATTTTCTATGCTAGTGTTGGCAACTTTACTCAGAAGTGTTAAAACATATGCTTCATTTATATTCCTAAAATAATTCAATTTTTAGACTTAGTTCATTTAATAGAGAGCTGTCTATTTTTTTTTCTAGATGCAGACATCCTGATTATGTGAAATAGAATGGTCTTCATTTTCTAAACTAGCTCAAGGATGTCTCCCCCAAAATACTGTCTATAGAAAAGGCAGGAAGAACAAGCCCACACAYGTGAAGATGCATTTCAGTAGTGATGGAATGATAGAGAAGATATTTGTGTAGATCTTAGTTTCTTAACTATGTTTACACTATATACAAAATAGTTTTTGACCAATAACATATTTCAAAGGAAGCAAAATGCTTTCACACTTTATTCAAATCTTACTTCCAGCCCTCTTATTTTGAACACAGGATTGCAGGATTGACTGAAACAGTGGTTTCTTTCTGCAATTTTTTTTTAAAAAAGATAATGATTTAGCATACTGTTCTTGCTCCCTGCACTTGTATCTGCTTAATATGTCTAACTGAATTGATTCTAGTAGATGCAAAAATAGTCACTCCATGTGGTTTGAACTCTTCTARTTGAGCACTTATAATATTTCCTAGGAAGCTGGTGTCAAAAAGAGTACAAGGTTCTTGCAGATTTTAATTGCGTTGAGGTTATCCATGCAGACAGAATAGTACCTCTTCTCTCTTGGTGGGAGTGGAGAGAGAATTTCTTGATGATTAGATTATACAAGTAGAAACAACTTTGGCAGGATTATAATACGGAATTGTGTTGTATTATGTTACGTATTTATCCTGAAACTATCATGTCACTATTTATACAATTTGGCCTGCAGCTTATTAGCTTAAAGGTTACCTTGAGAACAGAGTACTTGGTGCTTTGAGAACACATTACTTCAAACTTAACTGTTTTCAGCTTGAGGAATTTGAACTCAATGTTAGTTCAGTTTGAGATCTAAATAGTTCAGAAAAAAAACTTCTATTGTCTGTTAGTATCATATTTATGGCTGCTTACRTAATGGGATTTTGTTTTAATATTTGTTTCCAGTGTACACACTAGGAGGACAGTGTAGCCTGTCTGACACTGAAGAGATGCTAAATGAACCTGTTATTTAGATGAGATATCTTTATATCCCCCAAAGCATTTCTTGTGGGCTTCTCTGTTGCATTATAGATTTTTGTCACCTGTTAGAATGCTCCTCTGGTTCAGAGTTTCTAAAAATTGAAGAAATAGTAAGTTGCTAAGCCAGGAGACGCTGTGCTTTTACTCCTTAAACTTTCCAAGGACTGAAACTAGTCCTAGGGGACAGGGACAAACTCTTTTCAGTTGTCCCGTGTGACAGGACAAGAGGCAATGGGCAGAAATTGAACCACGGGAAGTTCTGCCTGACCGTGAGGGGGAATTTCTTCCCTGTGAGAGTGATGGAGCACTGGCATCCGTTACCCAGAGAGGTTGTGGAGTCTCCTTCTCTGGAGATCTTCAAGGCTCGCCTGGATGCAACCCTGTCTACCATGCTCTAGGTGACCCTGCTGAGCAGGGCGGTTGGACTAGATGATCTCCAGAGGTCCCTTCCAACCTTACTGAKTCTATGATTCTATGATATTTTCTTACGTTTCATATCTATCAGCTTGGCTTTTACTCCTCTGAACCAAAATTCATTCTAAAATGCGTCTGAGAATAYGTGAGCGGAAAGCCATATAGTAAAGGTTGGTCCGGACAAAATACTCTGAATCTACTTCGAGAARTCCAGTTTTTGCTGGTAACCACATCACAAGAGCTGAAGAATGTAATAAATAAGTGTGCTGAGCAAACAAGCAAAACTTCTTTTAGCCTGTTATCTGAAATTTACAGCAATTCTTTCTTAAAAACTTCATTACCTATTCTGTATGTAAACATTCTTTTATGAACCTAAGGAAATATTTCAGTGCTGCTTTGTTAAGGGATGCGGTCTTCAGTTACCTTGTGCGAGTATTTTTTCCTCTACTAAAATTTGAGGACCTGTGACTTTGATTTGTGTTTGAAAGTGTTTCACTGAGAAAATGCCCTTGTAAACAAAAACCTTAAATTGAGAACATTTATGTTCTCAAGATAGCCTCCAGGATGCCATACAAGAAAGTACTTTATAGAATAAAGCTRACTTTGTAACTCCTGAATCTTATGGTGAACTCGGGTTTAAGTAGAAAACTGAACATTGGATGCTATTTAAGACTGTCCAAACATTGGACACTAGTTAAGAGTATAGCTCATGGCAAAATGTTTGGTCATAACAACCCTACTGTATGCATTTACTTATTGGACAGAAGAGCTTGTCCTGCTGTGTCAGTTTGTCCAAAGTAAAATGTAACCAATAAAAGCCTGTACCCAGGACTTTTAAAGAAATTTTTTTTTTTTTGACAGTGGGAGAAGTTCAATCTCTTTTTCTCACTGAACCCTGATACTCATTAGAAGGAACTGCTTAAAAGGATTCAGGGCTAGTTCAGATTTTGTAGATTAACTTGCACTGATTTAGTCTTCAGACTAATATGCAGTTTTGCATATGATTTCACTTCTGGGATTCTTGCCAGAAATTTGGAGTGAGGTTGTGTTTTGAAATGGAATAATATTTGTGGGTTGAAACTAAACTACTTGTTTGCGTTCATGAGGCATTCATTGGAACACAACGGGGGCACTTGATTGCCCTCTCTGCTTGATACTCTTTTTGGTAAATCTTTTAGTATGTCTTAAAGTAGCCTGCTCTCTGATTCTCAGTATGCTATTTGAGGAAACAACAGTTTTTTCWTATGCTATGGAGCTTGCCTTTGTGTAACTTTTAATATTTGCTTAAATTCATTTTTGTATAAAACTTTCAACTTGTCACTATTCTATTATTTTGCATTTGTGTTTAAACTGTGCAGAAGGTTGTATACTGTACAGTGACTTACATATTTCAGCTCTGCCTGGATGTTGTCCCAGCTGGCTTATTGGTTCYTGTGCTGCTTTTTAGGGAAAAATACATTTGATTTGGTCATAGGAGATGAGCTCTTGCAGAATAACTGTTTTTATATTGGAAACTCTTTTCGTATGGGAAAGTTCAAAAGAACAGGGCAAATAGCATTTGTACTACTAAATGGTAGAAAGTTGTAATAGCTTTTGATTTCCTTGAAATTGAATGTATTGGTATGTTTGCATATTAATTGTTCATCTGCTGGTAACTTAGATACCGGTATCAGAAAGGAGTGGAATTTTGTCATGCTGGAGATGAGACTTGAAAGCCRTGGTTTTGGGGGATTTTGTGGGTTTTCTTTTTTGGTGGGGAATGAGAAATAAGTCTTTGTAGAGTCTAGGTCTTATCAGTAAATTCTGAAATGTTTTGACAAAATGATCTGTAGTTTTGTTGTTTGCTTTGTGAAGATAAGCTGTCACTGTTGGGCCCTGTGTTTTTGTGTATATGCCTGTATGCTGCTAACTGTGTGGTCAGCATTTTATACTATGCTGTTGGAATTTTAACACTGCTTTCTCACTGTATTTGAATAATTTAAACATCTTGTTTATCCACTCATGGCTTCCTTGCATTTACATTGATAAAGGAAAGGTATGCGTTCAACCGTAATTAACAGTATGTGCAACTTACAAAAAATGGTAATGCTTTCTTGGAGGGTAAGTAGATACTAACAACTAATGTACAGGTATCCTCTGGATAATATTTACAATATAGTATGTTATTGTGAAGTATTGAGCTGGAGAGTTTATCATATGTTTTTTTCCCCCATTTTTTTTACTTGAAATAAGCACTTTTCTGGGGACCCATCTCTATTTTCTTAAATTGGTAAACTTAAAAATAGCTTTTCTGCTACTTTTATTAGTAGTTAAAACTTCAGAGTTGAGTAATAGGGCATTGCTGTTAGTGTACTTTTAATAGGATATGGTACTTGATTTTCCTAATCTCTGATTTAACTCTGACCAGTCAGGCAGGAATAAACCATTGGATGACAAAGTCATTTAATTGTTATAAATGAGTCAGAATTTTAATGGAAAAGTTTCCACAGTTGTCTGGAAATAGCAAGTTTCAGGGTATGTTCTTGGAGTTCTGTGGGCACTTTTCACTGCAACTCATCTTGTTACACCTGGTTTATTAAACAGTGGAAGATATCAATTATCTACCCTGTCATTGCCCTCATGCATCTCTCTCTGCACCAAATGCACCTGTCCTTCAGCTGGGTGATGCTGCTGTTCATTGTCTTGAGTTCTTGCTTGTTTCTTATTTCTCCTTAATGTCTCTGATTTGCCAGCTCCTGGCATCAGAATATTACAATCATTGTTATTCATGTATATATACACTGAATATTTTATATTAACAGTATTTAAGGGTTTTCTGGAATTGCAACTTTCATCTGTTTTGAAGAAAGATAATTTAGTAAATCACTTATATAATCTTTTTGTTGTTGTTATCTGTTAAGTTTTTTACATAAGAGCGAAAAGTTTGGTTATTCTTGGTTAAAGTTTTAAATTATGCTAGCCGAGAAGTTGTATAGCTTTTTAATGCTTTCTATTTTAACACTTCCATGTTTCATTTTCTAAGTGTCTCACCTCACTGCTGTGGCAATATAAAACTATAAAAATCTGTCTGAAATTGTTCTGATTTCTTTTTTCTCTCTCGCCTCCCCACTTCCCTGCAGGAAATGTATGAGGTTGCTAAGAAGCTTTGCTCCTTTTGTGAAGGTCTCGTACATGATGAACATCTTCAGCACCAAGGCTGGGCTGCCATAATGGCCAATTTAGAAGATTGTACATACTCTTACCAAAAGTTGCTTTTCAAGTTTGAAAATGTGTATTCAAGCTATTTGCAGTCCATAGATGATATCAAGTTGAAACTTACACAGTAGGTTTGCCATTTCAACCTTCAAAATTACTATATTTTACACACACTTTTTTTGGTTTGTGTGCTTGTTGCTAATTTTAGTTAAGCATGTGTGTATTTGACATTTTTTATGTTGCTGAGAATTCTTTTTGCTCTACTGCAGTCATTTTTAAACTGACAATGTACTTGTTAGCACAMAGAAGCATCTATTGAATTATGTGGAAAACAAGCTCGTTAATGAACAGCTGTTTAAGAGCTGGAGTCCTTCCAAATGTACACTAGACATAGCTAGATGATAAATTCAGACACTAAACAGAATATTTAAAATATTTGCACTTCTAAATTATTTTTTTAACTCCAAAACAGTGTTAAGAATGATGATCTGTGAGAGTAAAACATGAAGCTTATTTAAGTTTATTTATAAGATAAATAAATATATGTGTATATGTGTATTTGTATCTTACATATTCTGGTTACTACTTCAAAAAAAGCTTCTGAAATCTTTATRGACACTAGAATTGCAGGGATTTTCTATCTGTAATTTGCCTAATTCAATATAAGTTGTTGGATACTTAATAGAGCATGACTATGGATTATCGTAAGTAGAACTTCATTGTTCCATAGATTACAGAAATTATTTGAATTCYCAAAATAATCATCCAGAGAACATCAGCCCACTGCTAATAAACATTGGTATCCATGCAGAATGCAAACTGAAGTCTCAGTTGTGTCTTAAATTGGTATGCCTCAGTTTATCAAACTGTTGTTGTTTTTTCATTGTATTATAAACATAAATTGACTTGGACATTTAGAGTTCATATTTAGCAGTGGGAGAGAGCAAAAGTTATAGTAACTTCTTTAGCCTTCGTCTAGGGATGTTGGTAGTGATGCTRGTGTTTTTGAAAACAGTTAAATAATTCATGTAAACCTTAAATTCATACAAACTGCATATAGGTTAAGAATGTTTCAGTTTCAAAAGATGAAAATAGTACTATACAAGTGGCTTGCTTCTAGACTGTTATGTAATACTAGCTTGTAGGTACTGATAGTTCTTCATTTTTACCCTTTTTTAAAAAGCTTGGGTTCTGCTGTTTCTGTGATGGCCAAGATACCCCTGCTGGAGTGCCTGACAAGACATAGTTACAGAGAGTGTTTAGGAAGAGTGGATTCTTCAGCTGAACGTGGAAGGGCAGAAAGTGAAGAAATTGAGGATGAGAAATCTGCTGAACTGGTGCTTTATTCTGATGTATCTAAAATGAACAATAAATCAATGTTAGCCTCATTCTGCAAGTCAGTTGAACAGTCAGCTTTGGATGGCACAGACCCTGAAAATGTAAAAGAAGATAAGGAATCCAGTCAAAATGCCACTGTCCGGGACAGTGAAACATCAATAGAGCTGAGAGATGATGATCAGCCTTCCTTCAATGTGTCTCTGTTAGACTGGATAAATGTTCAAGATAGACCTAATGATGTTGAATCATTGGTCAGAAAATGTTTTGATTCTATGAGCAGGGTAAGTTAATGTTCTTAAATTTACATTGTATATTGAGAATTTCCCATGGAAAGTTGCTGTTTGTTTTCCAAATACCAAAGCTTTTAAAGAGTCTTGACTTTCTGTAACTTGTTTCTCTGCTAACTTTCTGAATGCAGAGCAAAGCAGAGAATGGAGAAAAAAGTACTTTAAGAGTTCTWGAGTTTTAAGAATCAGACTTCTAATAAATTTTACTGTTTCATAGTGAATGCTCATATCTTGCTTTTTCATTTTCTTTTTATGATTGGAAAGAAGTTGTTCTTTTTATAGCTTTTAAACAAAGCCACTTCTTTATTTTCATTTTAATGGAAATTATACTTGTAGTGAAACTGAAGATTTTTTTTCTTGTGGACTAAAGTTAATGTTATTTCTATGTTAAAAATACTGAAGTCTTTATTAAAATGAAGAATAAAGAGGTTAGGTTAGTTTGTGATAGCTTTATATACTGCATGCTTGTTCTTTTTTTTTTTTTTAATAAACTGATACAGACAGATTTGGAAGAGCCAACATAGTTCGTATTTCTGCTGCTAACAGAGTGCAGTCTCACTTTTGTTTCTGAATGACTTCTATTTTAACCAATGACCATTAGAACCTTTTTTTTTTAAAAAAAAAAGTCCGTATATTCCCTTCTTTCTTGCTGCTTTTTTTGCTGATTGCTTATTTCTTAATTGTCTAACCTAGTTTTGCATATTTACAAYTTTATTACATCAACTTAATCCCTAAACAACAAATACAATCTTTGTCTTGGGCATTTATTTCCTTCCCAAGACAATCGCTTCCACTCTTACTTTAAGTCATCATGTCTAGGCCCCATCTGGTGTAGGCAGCAGCAAGAAGCAGTCAGTTTCATAAGTTGATTTGGAATTCCATCTCAAAAGTAATTCCTAAATTGAACTAAATATTGAGACAGCTCAAAATCTTGGGCAGCCCTCAATTTTAGTAGTGAAGAAAAGGCTTAATGAATGAGTGGACTGTAGAAGTTGGGTCCCTTCAGTAAAAACAACAGCATTCAATTTTGTAGGTGAAAGGATTCCTAATCGCTGAAGTCTGGGACAGTCCTCTGCTGCATTTGGTAACGCTATATGGTGTGTTCTGCTGGTTTAAAACCAGAGTGACAGAAACAAGTAGTTCAGTTTGAGAGAGAAAACATTCACTTTGTGCATGTTATTGATAGGGACAAATGCAATTCTGAAAATAAATATTTTAAGAGGCAAGTCTTAAATAATTACTTCCATACTTCTAGTGATTCTAAAGGTACAAATATGAAAACGTAACCTTTTAAGTTAAATACTTGTATCTCTTTTGATTAACTTGTAGTCTCTGGCATATGCCACGCGTTTTAGAGAGACTGTCTTGTAATTGTGTGCTTTTCTGTCCTTGCCTTTGTTTCAAGACTAGTTAGAACCCATTTGTATCAACTGCTGTAATAGTTGTACAATCTGCATTGCTTTTTGTAGAAAAAATGTGATTGCTCCTATTAAAGTGAATTTTCGTTGTTACAAAACAGAATAGAGTGTGAGGAAGAGTCTCTACTTCAGACTATTCTGGCCACAACCAGAACAACTACAGACAATTGATCAGTCTTTATTTTGTTTCACACACACACARAAAAGCATTAAAGTAATAATAGTTACTAGCTGTACTTAAGAAAACAATTTGGTTTCAGTGACAGCACAAAGCATKGAATCTTTGCCTACAATTGATTTAGAATTATTTTGAAAACAGAATTAGACTGTAGCTGAAAAAAAAAAATACTAAATACCTTGCACCGCAGTTATTCTCTCAATATTTATTGAAGATGACAACTTAACATGGAAGACTGGAATAAAATGGCATTTAATATTTTTGTTTTTCACCCTTATCCTCTTGCCCTTTTCTTTTTGGAAATACAAACTATACAAATGTTTATGATTGTAATTCTTATTTGAAACTTTCAATTCAGGTAAGATTTTCACTGAAGCATAAAACACGAGCATGAGCTTTATACCTTTGATACTACTAGTTTTCGTAGAACTGGTGTGTTGCATAGAGTGCTGCTAGGTTAATGGCTTTTTTTAGCCTTTAAGTGTTTCTACAGAATGAAGCTTCTAACTGCAGAAACCTAGGCTGCAGCAAAAGTAGTAGGTAAGTAGGAGCTAACCCAGATGTCTTTAAGTACTGCTAAAGTAGAAGAATAGAAAAAGAGACTTTTGAGGACAAGGAGAACAATTGTTATTTATCATTGAAAAGAACTGGAGGCCACTGATGCAGTTAAGTCAAAAACAGTATAAAAAGAATGGATAGAGGAAATAAGCCGCAAAGTGGAAGGAGAGGAATAGGTTTTCTTTGGCTTCTTTTTTTAATAAAAACAAAACAACTCCCCCTACCCGTATGTTTTCCAGAATGAAAAAGTGGTGAAGGAAAGCTTTTATGCAGTTAGTTTTGGGCGGGGGGCGGGTAGGGGAGAATGCTAATGTGGAAATGTAAGTGGTTCCTATGAGGATTGGTTTGTGTGCTCAGTGGTTTAAGTGACATGGTACAAACTCTCCATGGTGACAAAAAAGACAGTATTTTGAGAAGCTGTGTGGCCCTGCAGGGTCTTTTTCACCAGGTTCTCACATAACAGATAGCATATCATAGCCATCTTGGATAAATTTGTTCATATCTTGATAATGCCTACTGACTCTCAGTATGCTCCTAACTAATTTATTCCATGTTTAAATTAAACTCTGTAGTATATAAACTGTTGCAATTGCATATGGGTTTTCTCAAAACCTAAATAAGTGAAACTTATTATTTAATTTATTTCATTGTTCTTGTAGTGAAACTTGGAGTCATTCCTAATATCTGACTTTGTAGCCTTCTAATATTCCAAAGTTCCCTTTTATGGATATTAGGCTATAAAGGAATATGATAAAATAAATTTTAATTTTTAAAAAGTGCTATGTTATAGCAAAAATATTAGCAAAATATTTAACAACCATATCCTTCTATAGCTTGTTTTCTAGTTATCTAGATCTCATCTGCTTATCTAAGGAGCCATCAGTTAGAAGTATTAATTTTCTAGAGAGGATAATAGGCCTTGTATCTTCTTCTCTCCACTTTCTGTTATAGTTTCCATTAAGTCCAGTGGAGACTAGATTCATTTGTTTTAACAACCCCTCCTGCCCCCCTGCTCATTTCTTTTCCACTTTCAAGGACTTGATTTGTATGCTGTACTGGTCCAGAATACTTTGAAGAAATTCATGTTGTAATATAAAATCTAGAGACTCACTATATCAGAATTTTGAAACAAACAAAAGATGGAAGCATACATTGAATTCAAATGAAAATCTTAGTGAAAATAGTATGAGAAACTATGGAATTATGAAGGAAAGGTATTAAGGCTGTAAAAATTCATATAGCTCTTTCAACTTTCAATAGGCTAAGTGCTAATAAAACCTTTCTCGTAGAACTTTCTTTAAAAGYGAGTTACATACAACCTGATGCACATGCAGTTTTAGGTATTCTGTTTAAAACAAAAATAAGGATGTACCTATTCTTTTTCCTTTTTTTATTTTTATTTTAGCTTGATCCAAGGATTATCCAACCCTTTTTGGCAGAATGTCGGCAAACTATCGCCAAACTAGATAATCAGAACATGAAGGCTATTAAAGGTCTTGAGGATAGGCTCTATGCGTTGGACCAGATGATAGCAAGCTGCAGCAGGCTGGTAAATGAACAAAAAGAACTTGCTCAGGTAATACATGTATTGGTGGTAGATTTATAGATATATGTATGCTGTAAAAGATTATGATGAAAAGTGCACATCTTACTGCGGGATAGTTTTCAACATACTGCAGTAGAGATCCCTTGTAATGCTATATTCATTAAATCTTAACATTAAAATTTTGGAATTTTCTACATCTTATGTTCTTTTTGGTGTGTAACTCCAATTACCGAGAATTCATTTAAATATTTATTCTATAGCATCAAAGCAGCCCAAAGTATTCCAGTTGATGATAGACAGCGCTAGATCTTAAATATTTCATAGGGCTTACATTCCTGTCAATTCATTCATATATATATCTGTCTGTATAATTATTCTAAATACATGAAGATACGTGTAAAAAAAAAAAAAAAAAAAAAAAAAAAAAAAAAAAAAAAAAAAAAAAAAAAAAAAAAAACTTGTATGAACATACAGAGCTGTAGTTCACTGCAACTTTGTATTATCAACTGTGTATTAAGCTGTATATTTTTCTGGTTAAGGTTACTTCTATCAAAGTTCCCTTGGGTATAAATTTGGACAAATATTTAACTCTTCAGCCARTCAAATATAAAAAACATCAATGTAAAATTACTAGTTTGAGACACATCAGTGTCCAGTATTGTTTCTGGACTAGAATGCATATTGCTTATTTTTTAGAAATTGGGCTTTTCAGGGTGAATGAGTTAAAATATGGTGAAACATGAAAATTTGTAAAATATCTACGAAGATGATATATTATCTCATCTTTTAAATGCTTTACAAACTGTACAAATTTACACTGCATTAATGTGTCATTTTGCATATTAATCAGGAAAGCTGCTAGTAAAACGGGATCTTATGAAGATATCTAACAGCTACTGACTTTGCATGTGTTCCTTTTAAAGTCTGCTTTCAAATGAGTGGGTTTAGAGAGAATTTTTAGCTCATGAAAATGAACGATGCATGTGGCTTGAGTATCTTAGTATTTTCTCCTACATATCATTGTCAAATCTAAGTTCTAGCTTGTTTACAACTGCTTTTTTATATATGGAATTCTCAATTCAGTTGATCTCCATCATTTTATAAGATATGGTGCTTGTTTTGAAGTCTAAAATAACATTGCTAGAATACAATTTAAGCACATCTGGACTTCTGTTTAGAATGAGCAATTAAGCTGGCATTTTTTTTTACATATTCAGTATGCTATATGTATGAGAACATTTCCTGTCCAACAACCTGGACAGTGTCAAAATTTGTGATGCTGAATTGTTAAACCTGATGCTTTGTTTCAAAATATGACTGGTTCCTTTGACTTTCTAATGAGCACTAAAGAAATCATAATTTTAGTAAATACACCAGAAGTACACCAAAGAAGCAGTAAATACTTTAGAATTGTGAAGAATTGATGTAATATTGTTTTAATAATCATGCTTGTTTATGTTCTTTATAACTTAAAAAGTACCTAGATGATACTGATCTTTTCTCCAAAACAGGTTTGTGTGCATGTATGTGTATACACATGCACACACATATATATGCGCACACAGATATATATGTACGTGTATAGCATGGGGGAGGGAATTCRTAGGAAGAAAAGCTTACCTAATTAGGGGGACTTCGTAACTTGCTTTTACCTTCAGTCTGGTTACTGCAAAGCAGGTATGACGTGTTCTTAGTATTTTGAAGAGCGGACAGCTTTTTGCCAGTAGTCAACCTAGTTGCTCATAGGCTGTCAAACAGGGTGTTGTGAATCTATTTGCCTCTGCTAGTTCAGCCAGTCTCCTTAAATGTAAGGCAGAAACAGAAGGAGAAAATCAGTAACGAAAAACAAGAATGATGCATGAAATTGGCCTCATGCCAAGATGGTGTGATTATGTGRCAGGCAGTGTTCAGGACTAATTTGCTGGTTTGTTTTTAGTGTGTTGTCTTTTTCTGACCCTGGGCTAATTCCAGGATCAAATAAATACATCCAGTCAGTTGGTGAGCTTCTCCAATCCTTAATCCTCTTTCTTGGTAACATTATGTAGCTGATGTGTGGTTCTATCTGTGCTGATGCAGCTAGACTGTTTCTAGAACTTCCCTTTTACTGAGCAGGCATGCTGTCTTTTATGAGCAGAAAAGAAGAGCTGGGATGCCGGAGAACTATATTTTAGGAGTTAGAGAAGACCTGAGGAGATCAAGCTTCAGTTGTGGAAGGATTTTCTTATGTCCTTCTGATCTAGATCTAGGAGAACAATAAGGAAAACCAGAATTTCAGTTGGAGATGCAGAACAAAACGTAGCCAGGTTAACTTTTTTTCCCTAAAGGGAAACAGCGAGTCCTTGGTCCTTAACATCATTTCAGATGGAGGATCAGGGAAAGAGGTAATGTACTTAATGATTGCTCATCAAGCTCCTAGTGAGGGAAGAGTAGTGTGCCTGCACTAGACATTGTCATGTTAAGTGATAAGAAATTTGATACTTCAAAATGTGTAACTCTACTATGTCTTTATAACATTTCAAAAATAYAGCTTTTTTTAACAGAAGCTCTTTACTGAAATGGTATTTTAATTTCATACGTAAGATTGTCCTTAATGTCTTGYTTACAGTGGAAAGCATATTAAAATGTGATCACTATCTGACGTTCAGGTTTTCACCATTACATCAGGGCTTGGGAGCACGAAGAAAGGGATATGAGTTTCTTATTTTTATTATATCATTATTGGTGATTAGTGGGAGTGAGTGAACAGCATTCTCTCCCTATCTTACCAACATCCTGGTGGCTACTGGCCCCTTTTGAGACCCTAAGGGTCTGTRCTATGCAGACTAGCAGCTGCACAGTACAAAGGGTTCCTACTGCATCCTCTGAGCCACTGGCTGTTGCATAAGAGTGGGTGCTACCAGTCCTTCTAGCAGCATTGTTTAAGAGTCTGTCCAGAAATAATTTCAGTGAATAGATTTAGGAATAAGTTCTTTCTTGCTAAATCCTAGTCTTGCGTAGTTGCTTAAGTTGTAGGCAAGTGGCTAAATCCAAGGAAATTTTAGCATGAGGGGAAGGGATGCACGAGCAGCTTCTCATTCAGTTCTCCAGTSTTGTGAATTGTGTTCTTAGGTATGTTTTTTTTTTTCCCTCCTCAGGTGAATGAGGAACCTACCTCAAGCTTACTAATTCCACTTTTGAGAGAGGCACCTAAAAGTCAGTTGGAAAGATACTGTCACCTTGTTTAAATGCCTCTATAAATTTGAGTATTGACATCTTTTGTAAAGTTATCAAGGATTTGTATCTTTCAAATTTTCTTTGTTGCTGTGTTTCTTATAAATCCTATTTTTCTTTATTTATGGTATGAATGTTTTTTATTATAAGAATATAATATGATGTATTTCTTGAGGCTTTGATCTATTGAATGTGAGTTTAAACAAGTGACTAAGTATCCAATTACTTTTACTTCTTGGTTTTATATTTGAGCCTCAGGAAACATTTTAGTACCAGTTTTAACAGGTCATTTCATATGATTGTATAATTTTGTAACAAATCTTTCATTTAAGCTGTTTGGATACAATCTGAAAAATACTACAAACCTGATGTAAGCTATTAGAGCTGGTATGTTATTCATTCAAATATTATATATAAATCTAAGAACAGCTGAGACAGCTGAGAACAAGAGTTGAAYATTTTTAAAAAACCTAGATGAGGACTTTATGCATGTTTAAACATAATTCTCATATTTTGCGTAATTAGTGTTAATGCTTGGTTTTACTGTGAAAGAATGTCATGTAACTAGCACTTCAGCAGTTAAGCAATTCTATTCATTAAGTGGTGGATGTACTTTATAGGACAAGGATAAGGAAAATATAATTGGTAATCCTCGTGGCAATATGTGTATTGAAAACTKTTAGTTGGTTTCTCTAGACAAGAAAGTTAATGTTCTATCTAGAATATGACTTGACTATCCCTTCTGACCTCAGTCTTATTAAAATTCAAAGTAAACTTATCTGCAGATGACTGTTTCTTGGGATAAGTGAGGCCTCATTGCTTAGTTAATTTGCTTGTTCTTAAGAAACCTTACCTGTCTTAAGAGTTCTTTTGCTTTCCATAGGTCTTTTCCTTGAACTAACCAATAAACAGCATTTTGCATGAAAACTTACTTTCATTATGCAGTTGAATGAGGGTTTTGATTTCTAGCCCCTGACTTTTAATGTGGAAAACTGCTTTATTAAATTCAAAAGCTGCTTTCCTCTGTGGAAACTGGAATTTGTAACATAGGTATATGTAACTATGATCTGAAAGTGGCATTACCTAAGAGTACTTTTCCAGAAAATGTGGAGCCTCTTTAACCTCTCAGTATGATTCTGCCTTGGCTAGTTCAAATCTATATGTTCTCATGCATACACTGCCTTTGATTTTGTTATCTGSTAGTTCCCTAATACTTAGGGAACTTATCTTTCCTGATCCCAACCCTTTGAGTTCTGTCCTTATCTTTCTGCATGGTCTTTGTCTTCCTTGGTTGAACAAACCAAGCTCTTTTGATTGRCTTTCCTTTTTCTTGATTATCCTGTAATGATTCTTCACATTTTCTTCTTTTTCTAGTTTTCATTCCATTGGTGTGGTTAAATATACTTAAAATGTTTGCAACMTGTTTTTTGTTTTCTATAGAGTTTTCTATTCAGTGCATGAGTTGCATAGTGTTCGGTAAGCTGATAGCTCTTCAGTATTCTCTTGCATCCAGTGCACGTCTTTATTTTTTTTCTTATTTCATGAYAATTAACATGCTTGCTTGATACTTATCAGGCAAGTTTATATTAGAAAAATTATTTGTTTTGTTCTCACTAGAATATAAATATTTATTTCAGGCTTTACAAGTATGTTTTACAGCATYTCAAAAGTCAAGGTCTCACATTCAATATCAAACTAACTGACAGTGGTTTCACTTTTCAGTATGACTGTGTATAATTCCAAGTTCTTTTTGCTTCAGAAAAATGCTTACAATTATTTTCTAGTCTCGATTTCTTTACTAAGAAAATACAAGCTTATGTGAACAATGACTACTGTTATGAGAGACATGAATGTGAACAAAATATGTTTCTGTTTGGTATTTTCTTGTCTAAATAGCATTTTATTTCCTGTAATATCTTACCTTGCTTTTTGAATGTAGTGAAGACAGTAGTTTGGCACAGTAGTTCTTATGCCGGCTGCTCTTTTTTGTCCCTTCCTTCCTTGTCTCTGCTATATGTGTRTATACATTACCTTCTGTAATCTACAACTTGATACCCAGTTCCCTAATGAAGTTCATCTTTCCTCTGCAGCCTCCCTGTCCTTTCAGGAATTGCTTCTTACCATCCATAGTAGACAACAGATAATTTCTTGCCTTGCCTTCACTGCATCACTAAATATATGGAAAGGTTTAGAGTGGGCAGGTATTCATAACTAGAGATTTGTCAGSCCTCCCCTGTCATGAGTAAGCCTTACTAGCAAACCAGTTGCTGGGAATTCAGTAAGGTGAGTAAGGTTGGTAAATTTCCTCGCTTCTGTTCATCCCAATGCAGCGAGTATCTTGAAGTATCTGGATACCAAAAGCTTGTGTGCCACTGATCTTGCTATTTCTTCTAATCGGTTGTGGTACAAAGCCAGCAGCTTCTTAAGGAGTAAAGGAAGAAGAAAAAAATGTTATTGACTTCTCTCCCTTCCCCCTCCCCCCCAACACACACACACGAGGCAACTGGTAAAGTAGAAACTGTTTCAGAGATTCTGTATTTCATTCCAGATACTATGGAGAAATGTGGTCCTAATGTTCTTCTGTCCTTATCTCTTATCTTTTCTTACACCATAGAGGCCCAGGAAGAGTTTCTAATTCCTACTGCCATAATACAAATCAAGAATGGTTGAGTCTGAAAGGGACCTTTAAAGATCATCTAGTACAACCCTCCCACTCAAGAATGGTCACTTACAGCAGGCCACATGGGACTAAGGCCAAACAACTTCTGAATATCTCCAAGGAGGAAGACTCCAAAACCTCTCTAGGCAACCTCTTCCAATGTTCAGTCACCATCACAGGAAAAAGTTTTTAMTTATGTTCAAATGGAACTTCCTGTGTTTCAGTTTGTGCCCATTGACTYTTGTCTCGTCACTGGGCACCACTGAAAAGAGTCTGGCTCTTTACACCCTCCCTTCAGATACTTATACAYATTGATAAGATTTCCCCCCTCAGCCTTTTTTCCAGGCTGAACAGTCCCAGTGCTCTCAGCCTTTCCTCATAGGAGAAATGCTCCAGTCTCTTAATCATCTCTGTTGGCACCTTGCTGGATGCACTCTAGCAGCTCCATGCATCTCTTGTATTGGGGAGCTCAGAACTGGATCTAACACTCCAGATACAGCCTCACCAGGGTGTAGGAGGGAATAATCACTTTCTTTGACCTGCTGACAACACTGTTCGTAATGCATCGCAGGATACTGCTGAACTTGGCCACAAGGGCACATTGGTGGCTCATGGTCAGCAATGTACTGTTGCAGCGAAGAAGGTCCACCAGGACTCACAGGTCTTTCTCCACAGAGCTGCTATCCAGCAGGTTAGACCCCAGCCTGTACTGTTGTTGCATGGGATTAGTCTTCCCTAGGTGCAGGACTCTGCACTCMCTTTGTTGAATTTCATGAGGTTCCTCTCTGCCCAGCTTTCCAGGCTATTGTGGTCCCTCTGAATAGCAGTACAACCTTCTGTAACAGCTACTCCCCCTAGTTTGATATCATCAACARACTTGCTGAGAGTGTACTCTGTCCCTTCATTCAGGTCACTGATGAATAAATTCAACACTGGACCCAGTATTTATTCCCGAGGAACACTGCTAGTTCCTGGCCTCCAACTAGACTTTGTGCCACTRATCACAACCCTCTGAGCTCTGCCTTTCAGACAGTTCTCAATCCACCTCACTGCCTACTCATGTAGCCCRTCCCTCCTAAGCTTACCTCTAAGGATGTTATGGGAGACAGTGTCAAAAGCCTTGATGAAGTCAAGGTACRCAACATCCACTGCTCTTCCCTCATTTACCCAGCCAGTCATTTCATCATAGAAGCCTATCGGATTGGTAAAGCATATAAAGCATGATTTCCCCCTTTTGAATCCTTGCGGACTGCTCCTGATCACTTTCTTGTCCTTCATGTGCTTGAAAATGGTCTCCAGGATGAGCTGTTCCATCACCTTTSCAAGGATGGAGGTGAGGACGACTGACCAGTAGCTCCCAGGGACTTYCTCCTTGCTCTTTTTGAAGACTGCTGTTTCTCAGGCACCTCTCCTGATAGCCGTACCTTTCACGATTGAGAGTGGCCTAGCAATGCCATTGACCAACTTCTTCAGCCCTCATGCCTGCATCCCATGAGGGCCCTCGGGCTTATGGGTGTCAAATTTGCCTAAGTTATCTCTAACCCGATCCTCCTCGACCAAAGGAAAGTCTTCCTTTTTCCAGGCTTTCTCCTTGGTCGCTATTGTCTAGGATTCCTGAGGTCTTACCAGTAGAGACTGAGAATAAAGAAGGCATTTAGTACTTCAGCCTTTTGCGTATCTTTTGTCACCAGGGCTCCTGCCCCATTTAGCAGCAGGCCCACATTTCCCCTAGTCTTCCTTTTTGTTACTGCTGTTATTTGTAGAAGCCCTTCTTGTTGTCCTTGATGTTCCTTGTCATATTAAACTTCAGGAGGGTCATGGCCTTCCTAGCCCTATTGCTGCATACTCATACTTGTATTCCTCCCAGGTTACTTGTCCCTCCTTCTATTTTCTGTATATTTCCTTTTTATGTTTTGAGTTTTGCCAGAAGCTGGTTGTTCATCCATGCAGGTGGTCTTTGCTTGATTTCTTACTCACTGGGATGTACTGTCCTTGGGCTTGGAGGAGGCGATCTTTGATCATCAAACATCTTTCTTAGACGCACGCACCCACTTTGCTCCAGAACCTTATCCAACAGGACTCTTCCACAGGAGCTTGTTGAATAGGCTGCTCTCCTGAAGTCCAGGGGAGATTAAAGCTTTTCAGTAAAACCAATTTTAAGAATTTCTATGGCATGTAAAACCACTTACTGTTCCGAAAGCTCACTCTTGGAAATGACTCAGTCTTTGTTACTCCCAAATTTCATCGAAGAAGTCTGTTTCATACAACCAGCATATGGAAGAGCTAATGCCAAGCAACTACATTTTGGAAAGGTTAAGAGCAACTGAAAACGTATGCTTCTAATGGAAAATATTTAGCATGCTTAAATATAAACACGCTGCAATAATTATTTGTTATGTATCTTGAAGACTATATGTTCTGCACTTCATAGGGAAGTTTAAAAATTTATCTTAGTTCTTTTATGGCTGAAAACTTAGTGACACAGATGATGTACCTTCTAATCTAGTAAATAATTGAATGAAGGTCATGCCTAAATTCACACATATGTTCTTATGGGAACGATTCACGTGTATGTTGTTATGGGAATGATGGGAGGAAATAACTTCACATGTGAATTTCATTGTACAAAAAATACATTCTTTAGGCCAAAGCAATGCTGAATTTAATGCAAGATGATGCAAGGCTTGCTTATGGCAGAAATCAACAAGGTGGTTGTTAGCAGACACAGGAATGTTGGCTGATCCTCTCATTCCCAGTAGCTGCTTTTTTTACATTTCATCAATTTGTAATCTTTCATTGATGTTGGCTAGTTTAACATTCTTACATTGGTAACTTTTGAAGGGAAAAGGGTTTCAGATGTGGTTTATTTCAAATGGATTCAGAGTGAGTAAAGTGCTTTTGATGCTTTACTAAGCTATGTAGCATTCTGTTATATTCCAGAATAGTTAAAGTAAACTTATTAAAACCTCTGTTTCTTACAGAAGAGATGGACCACTTGATCACATGAACATAGACTATCTAAAGGAGTCAGTACTTCTTGTTATAGACCTTGTGTAACAAATGTCTTTTGTCCTCTAGGGATTTTTGGCTAATCAGAAGAGAGCTGAAAACTTGAAAGATCCTTCTGTGCTGCCTGATTTGTGTTTGAGTCATGCAAATCAGCTGATGATTATGTTAACTAATCACAGAAAACTATTAGATATTAAGCAGAAATGTACCACTGCCAAACAGGAGCTTGCAAATAATCTACAAGTCAGACTGAAGTAAGTTACAACTTTTTATATTGCAAATTCCTCTTAGATCGAGAGTATTTAACCAAAAGTGTCATGAGGAATACTTTAGAAATGTGTGAAGCTTTTATTTTCTCTCCCATTAAAAAAAAGTTCATACTTGCAAATAACAAACTGAAGTGATGCAATAAAACATTGCTTAAACAGAAACTTTTCCTACAATTTTAACACTCTTCACATCAGTAAAACAATATCCCCTCTTCCCCATGTTAGCCTCACAAGCTGTCAATCTTTTTTAAAAATTAGACTGGCAATTATATTTGTTTTCAAAAGAGTATAATGAGCACAAGTTAAATGCTGTGCAATAGTCTGTGATTGTATGAAACCAGAAAACCTATCAGTAGTTTGTGGCTTGCTTATGGTTCATAAAGAACAGCTATATCCAGCAAAAATGAAAATGACAGCTATCAAAAATGAAGATTATTTTTCATGTAAGCATCATTTTTGTRTGACATGGATGGTAGTAAGTGGTTTGTATCACTCAGTGGGAAATATACTTTTTTTGTTTGTTTTGTTTTGTTTTTCCCTCATTCCTAATGCTTAAGCTTTAGTTAACTTGCTGTGTCAGATCCATGGAAAAATTTAGAAGAGAAGTTAATAATTTCTCGGAAGTAATATTGTTTACTCTAGCAGCTAATAATTAGGTCATATTGTGACCCTATTAAATACTGGATAACCATAGAATAGAATTTTGTCTCCTTGAAATGCTTACAGTTTACATAGACAAGGCAGGTACAAGGTACAGGAAGACTTAAAAGCAGAACCAACAATGCACTAGCAACAAAGGTGGTTGTTATAAAATAAATCATGGCTAGGTAAACCAGAATGCAAATTTTTCTCAACTACCTAGGCATGTGCTCTTTTTTGAAAAGATAAATTTTTCAGGTGCCACTTTTCACTGTAACAAGTACTGGTCAATAGTGTGTAACAGCTAGTTTGCACTTTCACTTACTATGTGTTAAAGTATTTGTGTAGCTATATGCTTAATTCCTGAGTTCATTGGAGGGAACTGTTTACATCTCTTTGGAAGAAATAAGCTTGTGAGGCATAGAGAGTAAAGCCAACGAGGATAGAACTGAAGAAAATAATAAAGCCTAGATATAAATAAATAAATAAATAAATAAATAAACCTACCCACTGTATTCTATCAAATCAAAGATTTTTCTAACTTGCGTTCAGTAGCAGCTAGTAACAAGTAACCATAGGTATAACAAAAGGAAAGGACATATGGATATTTCTCATTTCTCCATGAAAATATTTGCACTTAGCTTAGCTTATTTGATCAAGAAGCAGTTCTTTTATTTAATTGCTATTGGACGGTTTCTTTTCATGAATTAGTCCGACTTCTTTTTAAATCCACATAAATTCCTGGCTTTTATAACAGCAARGTCCTACCATTTAATACTTTCTCTGCTTAACATATAGTTACTTTTTGTATTTGAATCTTCCACTTGTTAGGTTCATGTAATGCCCTCTTTTTATTTTTTACTATTCGTTACTGTGAGATAAAATCAACAGTGCATTTGTTTTGTAGTTTTCGTGTTGGGATGTATTCCTGATTGCTTAATGRTAACTTTTCTCTATCTGTTACTTCACTTCTATTCCACTTCTGTCAATTAAAACATTTTTTATTACTTTAGGAGTGTAGCTGCAACTTGCGAGGACTTTGGCAGCAAATCCTCTAATGTTTTTCATTCAGAAAAAAATCAGAAACAGACTGGTCTATCCCCTTTAAGTAATTGTCATGTGATGTAATTGTGTTGATGTCTGTGCTTTAAATTAATGTAATAATCAAGGAAAAAATACCTGTATTTAACAAGACCATTGAAGATATGATTATACAAAATGGGAATTTGTATGTTGTAAGGACTATTATTTGTAGCGAGGGGGTAGATGGTGACAACTTTTCTTTTTTCTTTTCTCTTCTGGTTTCTTTGATAGTAACCTCACTTTTAATAATTCTTTTTGCTAATGCTTTTCAGTAAGTATATTTAAGATTTATAAATAAAGAATAGTGTCTTCTGTGCTCTTGACATACCAACTTTTTAATCCCTATGTGGAGAAGACTGCACTATCAYGCTACCCCAGGTCATGTATGCTAAGAACATTACTTGTCAAAATCAAAACTTGCCTCATGTGGTGGTAACTTTAATTTCTGCACACTAAGCAGGCATCTCTCTAGAGGAAATTAGGAGGGAACTGTAAGGCATACTGAATTCTGAATTACAAATAGCCTATCGTTGTCTCAAATAAAAGATATCATTGTTCAATTGGATCCAGACCTGTTGTTAATCTTGGTGAAATTTAAATCTAGCTGTCTAATTTGTTATCTTCTAATGTGTAACCTACTTTTATAGGTGGTGTTGTTTTGTAATGCTTCACGCTGACCAAGATGGAGAGAAACTRCAAGCTTTGCTTCGTCTTGTAACAGAGCTCTTAGAAAGGGTCAAGGTTGTAGAAGCTCTAAGTACTGTTCCTCAAATGTACTGTCTAGCTGTTGTTGAGGTTGTAAGGAGAAAAATGTTCATAAAACACTACAGGGAGGTAAGTAAGAAAATTTTTGAGACCAAATCTTTATCAGTGTATAAACTAGTAACTAAATATTTATTTTTTGTTTTCTATAGTGGGCAGGAGCTTTAATAAAAGATGGGAAACATCTATATGAAGCTGAAAAGGCAAAAAGGGAAACTTTTGGTAAACTATTCAGTAAGTATTTTCTGTTCTGGTAAAATCCGTAATAACTTTTTTTTGTCTTGRTAGTTAAAATACCTGTATGATGATGCTGATTTTTGCTAGTTTAAATAGGGAACACCCACAGCATGCCAAATGGTGCTAATATGAACAATATTTTTTTCTAAGTCATGTTGCCATCAAATTAATAAATTATTTCATATCATTTATCCAAAATGCTCTGGAAGCTCGGAGTTTAATGCTTGCAGCGGGTAAAATTTCAAAGTTATTACACTTGAATGCATTTTCTGTTTGAAAATGTTCTATGACCTATGAACTGTTCTTTAAGTAACACTTTTGAAAGTGTTATTGAGTATTCAAGTACTAGCAGATTGCTCTGTGCTTTCTCACCACCAGCCCCCAAAAAACAAARACAAAAGAAACCCTGTATCTGAAACGCTGACCAGAGTTTAAAAATAAAATTAAACCTGAAGTTGCTAATAAATTTCATTCTTCTTTAAAGTCTACAACATATGTTCTGAATGAACTACTAAAATAAGCGAATTGAGCAAAAGCGTATCAGAAGACATTGGAAAGGAGACTTTCAAATTTTCTTTGCAGCCTTTGTTAATAATGTATTTTTGCAATGGAGGCGGATGTTATCAAAAAGACTTGAATGAGCTGATAAGTTGTTTGAGGGTCATTTTTTGATTAAATTTCTGTGGTCACTTCCTGTTTTTTTTGGGGGGGGGGGATAATCAATGACTTGCTCAGTAATGCTTTTGAATTTGSTCTAGCTGTTTAACTACAATAGCTCAATTGTTTTCCATTGAATGTTGTATATATTTCTTCTAAATAACTGATTTTTCTTTGTACAGGGAAGTCTTTTTTAAGGAATCGTTTGTTTAGAGGACTTGACTCCTGGCCTCCATCCTTTTGCGTATGTGCTCAATACCTTTTTATATTCTTCATTGATTTTTATAAACTGTAGTTTCTTCAATTAGAACACTAAACTTGGTTCAAGCTGTATGCCTGTCATACTGCTCTGCTACAGGTGAAACAGCTAGGAGCTAGAATTACTTGCTGTGTAAAGTGACCTTTATTAACATTGATTCATATCTTGCAGTGTAATAAGAGAGRAAATGCCAACTTGATACTGCTTTTTAATAAGGAATATCTAGTACTGAACAACAAAAAAAACCTGTTAAATCACAGGAAACAGGTCAGGAGGGATAATCTGACTTCCTAATCTATAAAATAAATAGCCAAAGGAAGAGTTTTCAGTGTTTTCTTATCACTGGATGAATGAAACAAGTTTATCTGYCWSWTGCAWSWGRCAGATAATATGAAGGGTTGAAAAAGTATTATTGTAGTCAAGCATTGTCTATTAACTGTGATTTGACAGTTTGGTTAGTTCAAGTAGCATATCTCTCCTTGATTCTGATGTGGCCATCTCACTTTGCCTGCCTTRTTTTACCTCTTCAGGTTCTCCTTTGCAGCATTTTTTTTTTTTTTAAGGATTTGTGGGGGAAAAAAGAATGCTATTGTTTTAGTAGTTTATCTACTGAAATTTGTTTTTAGAATTTTAAATACTAGACTAAATACTAATTATTTACTGGCATACTAAATGAAACTTTAGTCCCATCTCTTGTCCCYTAACACACTGTTTATGTCTAGGAAGCTTGGTAATGAGGAGGAAATACTGCTGCCAGAGGCATTATGGATAAACTTAATTACTAAAAATATGAATGAWTTTTTTTTATTAAGGAAGAGAGATAGGAATAACTTCCTTTAAAAGGAGAAATAAGTCTTTCAAGAGAGAAATCAGAGTTTAACTGTAGCTTCTGTTTAATGAAGTTGTTTTTTTAAATTCGTCCATAGTCATCTTGATATTACTTTACTTTACAACTATGTGCAAATTGCTTTCTTTTATGCAGACTCGAAAACCTCGCAGGTTTGATAGTGAGCTTCCAGATATCTCATTAGGTGATTTGCAGTTTCTGCAGTCTTTTTGTCCTTCAGAAGTGCAACCATTACTCAGGTAAATCACCTTTTCAACTTTGCATAACATGTAAGCTGCTTTCCTTTCTGTCCAGCTCCTGCCCCTTTAACTCCCTCAGCTTCATTCATTGTGTGTAAGAAAGTGACAAAGATGTTTTCTGGAGTGATGCCATAAGCAATGCTCTCCACTGACTTACTGCAGTTACTTASGTTACCTTTGTGCTTCATGTACTCAAGATCAGATAATTTGAACACATATTCCATGTGTATTCTGTATTGAGATGTAAACATAAAGATTGTTGGACATTCCTCTGAACTGCCTCCCAGCTAAAACAAAAAAAAAAAAATCAAATTTAGACTGAAATTCATGTTGTTTTGTTGTCACGTCAGGATCGTGTTAATGATATTCTGAGGCAAATAAAATAAATTTCTTTGGCCCAATATGAAGTCTTAGAGAACTCCTGTATTCAGTTATTGCTTCCCCTTTGTCAGATTTATGCTACTGATAGGTGGATTTTCTAAGTGTCTCTGCTGTCTAGGAGAATTAATTTCAAGGAAAAGGTCTATTTGTGTGTTTCTTGAGATAAGCATGCACATGTAGGGGGGAAAGCTACCGTTTAACCTCACAGGCAAGTTAGTCGACARTTTCTGATCTAGGACTTGAAGATATCTTTCTGGGAAAGCTATCAGAGTGAACTTCCAAACTTGTGTGTTTTCAGTCTGTAGAAATCAGAAATGTCGAACAAGATAATCAGGAAGAAATATGAGGGAGCAAGGTCTTGTCTAGGAGATGTTTCTATCTATTTTAGCGCTATCAGGTGCAACTTGCATCCATCACTGTTCAGCTAGAAGGGATCTGCAGTTAGATTTGATCAGATCCCACAGAGAATGAAGTACATTGAAAAGATGCTCCGCCATCAGCTTTCAGATTTGCCAGCTGTGGCAGCCTAATACCTGTTATTGCTACAGACTGTGGGAGCCAAATTCGTTGTTGACCTATTTTGTTCTGGTATTCTGCTTTTGATTTCAGAATTGCTGGCAATCCTTTTGATATTATGACTGCTATCATTAACAATAAGTATAGTGAATTTAGTCTGCAGAACAGCAGATTTAGCCTAGATCATGATGATACAGGTGATGTACCCTGCTTAATTTCTCTTGTTCAGCTCTTAGTCTTGTTCCTTTGTGATTTTGCAGTTAAAATGCAAACTATTATGCCATATTGCTGAGGTTTACTGGATTTACAGGTTTATGAGACACTTACAACCTTTATAGGCAAGTTCTGACTGAGGTCAGGAATAATTTTGCCTTGCTATTGTCAGAAGACCAGTCAGTAGCAGAACTGGCCCTAATGTAGTGACATATCTTTCCACTTGATGGCAATAGAGGTGGGATTATGTCATGTGCATCCTAGTTTCTTTGCTCAGGGTTACATTTGGTGGAAGTGTTGATGGTGATGGTGGACTTTCAGCTGCAGTGGGCARAGCTGTCAAGCATCTTGGTAAACGCAGATCTTAAGACCAAACTTTAGAGCAGTGCGCTCTTTCATATTCTCATCTAATACCTAAAAAGGAAGCTTAACAATCAGCAGACTAACAGTTTGAGGTCCAGTGACRGGTCCTTTTCTATCAGCACTAATTTCTTGAGCTGCTGAGTTAAAATGATACTTCTACTCACTTACGCTCAGTCTTTGCAACTTATCAGTTTAATTTTAGAAAAATGTTCTAGATGCCACTTGCTTTATTTTTTTGAATAGAGAATGCAAAATACAGTAAATTAAAATCTGTTTTTATTATACTGTAAATCTAAAAAATCTTGATTTATCAGTGAAGTTATTCCAAACACATTAARAAGTCTGGAAATACAGGCTCTCAAGAAAACTAAATGTTACTTTTCTAGAGGTTTGTAAAATTTACAGTTGAATAAGTGCTATCCTGCACTTGCATTGCAGTCACAACAGATTAATCTTTCTTCTCACTTAGAATTATTATTAAAACAGAATAATAGAGAATTAATAGCTATTCCAAAAGATAAACTGAATTGATGAGAATACAGGAGAAAAGAATCAAGTGATTAGTGACCGTAAGTGCTTCAATTGCAGATTTAATTACTAGAAAGTCTCTAGTGTTACTGTAACTCTAGGTACTACCAATAAATATTTGTTCTGGAAGGAAAGACTCCTAGATATTGCAATATACCAGGTGTTTTTTTGTGTTTTTTTTTTTGTTTTTTTTTTTTGTAAAATAGATGTAATGAAGAAGATAAAGGATAAACTTTACAGAATGAGAAGCTTAGTCTTGTTGGAATATACAAATAGCAATTTAATGTAGTTGAGTATTAGGTATTATAATGTGGGCAAAAAAATAATCCTATGCTGTCTTTAAGGGTTCCCATACTTTGTGACTTTGAACCTCTTCACCAGCATGTACGTGCTCTACATAACCTGGTAAAAGCAGCACAGAGCTTGGATGAAATGTCACAAACCATTACAGACCTGCTGAATGAACAAAAGGTATTTGTTTTTCTTTACTAAGACTTCAAAATAGAAGAATATTTTCATAATACTGTTTTAACAACCTCTTCAGGAAAAAACATTTTGTTTTTTAAAAGGTGTGGATTGATTTATTTTTATTGGTCTCACAACTCCATGGTCTTGTAGCTTCCTTCCTAATCATTTATTAGTAAATATCATGAGATTTTTGATCTTCAAGGAATAAAGTTTAATAGTTTTAACTATTTAGGAAATAGTTAAAAATGTTAAATATCTTCTAAACTTCTAACAGGTGTTCTACAGAATTTATAGAATTAATAGAACACACTGTAGAGTATTTAGTAGAWTTTTTATTTTAATATTTCCTCTTTCTGCATTTATTTCTTGAATTTATAGATGCAAAATGTGTTAGTTTTGCCTTTATCGCTTTGGTTTGTTTTTAATGAGATGTTTATGACTTCTGTTTGTGTTAGTGATTGCTTCTGAAGTCCTGTTGGCACAAGCAGTTAACGAGAACTCAAGGCCTTGATTGGTATCTGCATTAATCTTAAAATTGATACATTCTCTACTTTTCTTGCAGTCCTGTGCATTTTCTTTTTTTCTTTTGAAATATATGCAGTCCTTCTTTGTAGAAGGAACAGATGTCAAAGTCTCATCCTTAAAGTTTCACTCKGCCTTTCAAGCAGACTTTCCCCTGCAGACTCTGTACAATTTTCATGGTACTCCATTTGATCAAATCTGAGCGATCAGATAGGTTTTGATGCTGACTAAAAGCACATTCTGTAACAGTCCTTATATTGAGCTTTTCCTAGTCCCAATTGAATTTAATGTTTATACTTCAAATAAAATAATTCAAGGCTGGGGAAAAAGTAAATTTTAAGAACACAAGCATATGATATATGCTTGTTTGTGAAGTGTCTTTTTGTGGAAGTGTTTTCACAATGAAAAGTTTTTCTCCTGTCAGGATATTCTTAGAGCTCACTTCCATTTTGCATTCTTTTTAGCCAGCTCAGCTGTGATCTCAGGAGAATACATTGATTTTGCAGTCTGCTTGTCTTACCAAGAGAGGACATTCCTCATTCAGTTTTATAATTCAAAATTGTTAGGAGTAGAGGAGACAGAGAAGAAGTCATTGACTCTCTTCTACAGCTACATCACACAGTCAAGTTATGTAATACAATCTTGTGTAGAGATGTTAAATTCTGTTTAAACAGATTTTTTTGACCAGTAATTTCTTTYCAGAACTCATCTGTCATCTCTACTGTCTGTTTGGAAGCAACTAGCCTGCTATTCAGTTGTCTTTATGAATAACTTCAGATTTGTCTTAGATAATGATTTCAACTACATTTTTAGAACACACAGTGTTTCAGTACTAGATAGGATCTGTCAAAAGGTTAAAATATCTTTCTTTTCCTTCCATGTTGCCATTGTATTTTATATCTTTTAGTTGTTACTTATTTCTATTTCTAGTTTGTTCCCAAAATATGGACGTGTTGAGTTGAAAACAACTGTTTGAGATGCTCTGAGTTGGAGATGAACTGCTACATGTAGCAGTGTGGTCCATTAGAACACTTCATGCTATTTAGAAGTGAATCCTGGTTTGTAATATAAGCAGGAAGTGCTGAAGCGATTTTTCTACATCCTTACTGAACTTTATTCAAGTTGTATCATAGTAATGTTTACATAAATAATATTATTATGATAATTGAAAGCTTTTAATATGTTCTGGGAATCCTGTATTCCAGTGTCGCTGTTCAGTAATTCTTTTCCCATATGTATTGAACCCTCACTTTGGAAAAAGGATTAACTTTACTACAGATGGTCTTTAAATTCTTTATAGTTGGTAACTCTGTAACATCATCCTATTTACTGCCTTATAGTAACTTGTGGTGGGCTTGTCCAGTGCAATCGCTCTCCTGGATTTTAAAAACAGTTGTGATAACAGCTTAACTAGGAGCATTTTTTAAACATTTTTTTTTAATAGAGTTTTTTCCATGAAACAACACAGAGGCTTTCAGAGCTCACCTTCACTTATTCATCTCTTAATATAGCTACATTTGGATGAGATTCTCCTGTCTCTTTTTTCTTATTGCTTACTGCCTGTGAGAAAAAATAAGATTCAACTATCTAAACCTAAAATATCCCTGAGACTCCAGATCTTGAAACAACTTCTAACTGTGCACTTTTTTTTTTTGTGGAATTGCTATTCCAACCTGCAAAAATGTAAATTTTGTACTTCCAAATTGTTTGATCTATTTTTGTATACAGTAAGTACCTTGTCATTGTAAGGGAATGGGAGTAAAAAACTGCTCTGATTGCTGCTTTCCCAAACAGGGAATGCTGAGTATGAAACCTGATGATTTGGGAGATTTAGGGTTTAGATAAACAAGTTTGTTTGAAATTTAATTGTACTTAATAGCAATGGAACAAATAATAGGAAATGTGCCTTCTGCAGTCTGGGGCTTCACTCAGCTTAATGTTCTGAAAATCCATCTAAAAATTGTTTCAGACTTGTTTATTCAAGAAATATTTATTGATATCTGGCTGCACAAAAAAAGGTCCATTTGCCAAATCAGGAGAATCTCTTTACCTTGTTTCCTTTTGCTGTGCTTTGACCGGGTAGGGTTCTCATCTGACTCTGAAATGTCAAATAGACAGATTTTGATAATTGTCTCTTTCCTTAGAGTAAATTACATTGCACAGAGCTGGGCTACTCATGATGTCAGCCAGAAATGACCATCTTTATATGTCATCTCAGTGATTCACTTGAAACTTTTTGAATTGAGCCAAATAGGTCTGTTGAAAAGGTTTTTTTTCGTCAAAGATGTTCTTGTTATTACTTGATGAAAGAAATAAATTGGTCTTCTCTAGGCCACTTTGTTCTATAAATGATCTAGAAGTTGGTTGTTTTTTTTTGTTTTTTTTTTGTTTTTTTTTCCAAATATACTACTTTTACCCAAGTCTGCCCAGCTTGTCAGAGTTGCGCAGTGTGTGCAGACAGGAAGACTTGCTAACATAGCAGAATGTTGCTACTGTACCTGCCCAAGGAGGCCCTTCAGGCCCAGCCTCTCTTTCCCTGCTGGTGGCAGCAGAAGCCTGGTTCTCTAGACTGGACTGTGACAGCAGCTCAGCTTCTGTGGCAGAGGCAAGCAGGGAGGTGGTGGTGGTTGTGGGATTTTTTTGGTTTGTCTTTTTTAGTTGCATTGGGCAGGAAAGGAAAGCTGAGGCTGCAGTCGAATAAGCAAAGAGCAAGTCAAACAGGAGTTGGAGAATTTGGTTCCTGTGTGACTGTGATGCTGGCTCGTCTAATGTAGTGTACTGAGGATGCTAGTAATTTTTTTTTAGTGTCCACTTAACTCTTTATTTCAGCTTTCAGGCTCATAGAATATTAATCATGATATGCTTCTTTATCTGATCTTRGTATTACATCAGAGTAATTAAAGAACAGTAACTTCATTTTTAATTTATTATTTCTTTGGAATTTGTTTTCCTCTTTGCATTCTGCTTATTTTGTGTGTTTTAGTGGTTTCACACAAGACCAAATGTGCCCTCTCATTTTCATAATAGAGACAAAATTTAAGCAGGTCAGTGGTTAGGTTAAAGATCTCCAGGAGAAAGTTACAGTGCTCTAGGTGTGATGTGAGATGATTAAGGAGTTTTCTCCACTGTTAGTAGATAACTAACATGTTCAATCCTGTARTATTAAAAGTTTCCCTTGTAAGAGAAGCTGACTTTTCAAGTGAGATTATGAATACCARTTATTATAGTCGAGTTAAAATCCAGCACTGTTCATAATCCTTCAAAGAATTTCCCCAATCCCTGACTATAAGTTAACCACAGTAACATAACTAGAACAAGGCATGCAACCCAGCAGCATTTCAGAACTTGACAATTAGTTCTGCTCCCCGCTCTCTGCCTTYTATTTTTTTTCTTGTTTGCTCTTGACTCCTTTTCCTTTGAGATCACAAGAATTACAGTGCATGATGTAGGCTTACATTGTTGCTTGTAGATTGTAAATAGGCAGGCAGGCATGCCAGACACCAGGTTCTCAGGAAAACAGGCAACAGTTCAAAGTCTTCCACATAGTTTCCGTTCCTCAAAATATGAGGTTTTACTCCTCACTAGGCAGTAATCTAACTGGAGCCTCAGCTCACAACAGCCACTGCAGAACTTTGAAATTCATTATTGCCCCTAGCTGGGAGGGAACCACGATCAGTAGTGTTGCAGCACACAGGGATGGTCTTTTTTTCTTTTCATGCTATACCCTTGTTCTCTACCTTCTGTGATATCATCCTATAAGGATGTCAAAAAACAGGTAACATCTTTCCTTTGTGTGTGGCTCTCTGTATGGCTGCCTCATATTCAGAGTCTTTGAAGGGATTTTGTTGTGCTTATTGACATCTGTAATTCTATCTTGAATTACCATTAAAGAAACCTCTGGTTTATCAATGTCTGTCATTTAAAGCATATGCTTTAAATCCAGGCACTTATCGGTGTATACTATGTCCTTCAACACTTTCTTTAAAATATTCTCTTAGACACATAACAAACTGAAATTTAACCCAAGGAAAATGTATGAACTAATACGACCTTTATCAAAAGCAGCACACAAGGGACAAAAAATTTACAAGGAAATGCTGTGCTCATTTTCAGTGACTAAAGACAATATTTTSTATATAATGAAGAAAAAGGGGCAGTTTTCATCAGAGTTCAAAATCACTGCATGACTAACTTCCATAAATAGAGATGCAAAGGCTAATGGAGGTGAGGTATATATGCAGCTCGCTCTTTGGATGAGTGTCAGAGCCTGAAATAAATTCTTCCTAAATCTCATTTCAGTATTCTGTTAGTTACGCTATGTCCCCATTAAGAAAACATGTTTTGGACAGAGAGGGATAGGTTCCCTTTTTGCATAGCAGCAATTTGTGAAAGATTGAGAAAACAAAAGTTAGCTGTTTATACATCAGCAATCTGGTATCTGTCACTTCTATCTGTTTCAGAGTTCTATTCCTGACTGTTTATTGCCCTGCTCCGCTAACCGTTGTCAGTCTCAAAAGAAGTAACTAAGTTCAATGGATAACAAAAATTTCTTCCATTAAAAATTAATGTACTAGAAGAGAGTAGGGGCTCAAGAAAAGCACACAGTTGAAATGCATGGAAAACAGAGGCAAGAACAGAATCATCGTGATCCTCAGTCAGAKGAGACTGTTTTTTCAGAACAGATCACCATTCTGAAAGCTGCCCAGCACTTGAGACTAAACACCTTATGTATTTTATTGTATATACTCTGATGAGCCTTCAGGAATAATTAAGATTTTATGATGGTCAGATTCTGCAGAGAGATAAGATGAAAATTGTCATTCTGTGGTGAAGGACATAAAAACAGGGTAATGGTTGGCCTAGAGTCTTAAAGGTGCTGTTTCTGAGATCTTCCAGAGCACTGATCAATTTGAAAAACCCAACAATTTGAAAAACCCAACAAATCTCCAGTTTGTGATCCTGGTGATCCTGCTCCTGCTTCTCCATTTCTGTTGTAGATACTCTATTTTTATATATTTAAACTGTGTGTCTTTCACTGTTTTATTGGAGGTAAAAATGCTTTGCTATCTGTCCTATTATAAGTTGCTGGGGTGGAAAGTGAGGCTGTACGTGGCTTTTTATGATTTCAGCTTTCGACTGGGTTGTGTTGTTCATTTGCTGAAGTTTAAGGTGTGCATTTTTTTTCCTAGGATTCTGCAGATTCTAGAAACGGTAGCATTAGGGAATTGGTATTTCCTTGTGTACTTGATAGCTAATTACAGCAGATACTGCAGGTTGACTGCTTGTTCCTGGTTCTGGTAGATGTGAAGATAGTAAAGGAAGAAGATTTTAATTGCCACTTCAATTCTCCTGGCAAACAAAGCTGCAAGCTGTAAATTTATTGTTAGGTCCATCAGAAAGGAAAGATATGATAATCTATACCTGAAGTGTAATCTACAGATAAAGTGTACTGTAAGTAAAATTGATTTTCAGTAGAATTCAAAAAGTTTGTGAAGCTTTTAAAATTAATCTTATTAAAATCTATGTAAACAGCCTGTATTTTGGAGTTTTCAGTCTGTTTTTCTGAATTTCAAGTGCATAAAAATAAAGGCATGCAACTTGTCCATTGGTCCACAGTTATTAAAATAGCTATTATAAATTAAGTGAATTCAGTTAAACTATGATTTATRTATTCCATGGCAGTATAGAAGAGCACTCTTGTTTCTGCATAAATCTATGGGTTACAACAGAATGTACAGTAAAATCTGAAATCTTGTTTTATAAATCCTGAGTTCTTACTGAACAAGAACTAGTGATATGAGATTTTAGCATGTTATCTCTCCAYCCCAATAATGAAAAGATTCATGTGAAGAAAGTAGATTTCAGTCCTTTAGATATCAGAAGGACTGGAGCTAATCAAATTGACTTGGGAATAGTTCTGTGAAGATGGAGAAGCTTACATAGTATTTGTGTTTTTCATACTGCTGTTACTCATTTAATTTGGATAGCTAATCTAACTCTTAGCCTTCCGGTTCAGAGCGAAGGGCCTGGAGCTACATAATCAGGTTTGACAATATCAAGTGTTTATRCAAAATGACAAAAATTGGGGGAGGTGCGAATAGTATGGGGGGTAGAGGGGAACCACCGAAACTGGGATTTCCTAAATTCTGAAGAATTTGTTTTAATTAGAATTTGCCCTTCATTCTACTGTCCATGTCTTTACACTGTCTGCGCTGTTGTTGATCCCTGTTGCTGAGTTATTCTACATTTCTGAACAGGAGTAACAGTTTACATGCATGGTCTTGATATCCACATTAGTAGAAAACAATTTTGTTGCAGTAAAGCGTTTTGGGGGGAACTTTCTTTAATATTCATATTAATAGTGACTTCTGAATTATACTGACTTTTAACAACAATATTAAACAGCAGTAAAGTATGTTAACAATATTATCAAGAAAAACATTTTAAATTGGCTGTTAACTGTTTCTGGCTAGTGTGTTACTTAAATTTTATTTTGTATCATCTAAATTTACATTTCAGTCCCTTAGAATATAATACATAATTTATATAGCATTTTTATACTTATATACAGTTCTTCTTATGAAACTTGCTTGAAAATATCCTAATTTCTTCAACTTGATTTTAGCTAAATTTAACATCTGCCTTATTTCAGACAGTTATAGTTAATAAGGCTGACTCTTCTGTCTAATTTTTCCTGATAATTTTTAAATAACTTAAAATGYGAACACTTTCACCAATCATTTTGTTAAATATTGGTTTCACATTTTACAACTTGTAGGCCTCCAATAGTCAAGCTTCGCCACAATCTGCTACTACACCAAGGATGGAAAGTACGACAGGAACCACACTTGCTACCTCTTCTAGAACTCCTCCATCACTCAGTCTTCAGGGTCCCTTGTGTCCTCCTGTGTGTCCTCCAGCTCCATTAGAGGAATTATCTCCAGACAGCATTGATGCTCATACATTTGATTTTGAAACTATTGCCCATCCAAACTTGGAGCAAGCTCTTAAGCAAGGATCATTAGACTTGGATTCATTGGCAGAAAGTCCAGAATCTGATTTTATGTCAGCAGTGAATGAATTTGTAATAGAGGAAAATCCAGCATCTCCTAATATAATAAGTGATCCACAAAGTCCAGAAATGATGGTAGAATCTCTTTATTCTTCAGTTATCAATGCAATAGATAGTAGACGAATGCAAGATACAAGTTCTTGTGTAAAGGACGTTTCAGCAGAAAAGGCACCTCTAAGTGTTTGCATGGAGAAGTGTAAGATTATTGCTCAAGATTCAAAAGTACATTTAAAAGGTATAAAAGATGATCTATGCCACTTTAGAACGCTTGTACAAAAAGAACAGTGTGACTTTTCTAATTCTTTAAAATGCACTTCATTAGAAATAGTAAATGTTATTGAGAAGGTAAAACTTTCACTTGAAGAAACACTAAAAGATAAGCATCAGAAAGAATTACAATCTTTGAAAAGTGAATATGAAATGAAAATGAATAAATTACTGGAGGATGGTGAAGAAAACAAAAAAAAGATTAAAAAGTTAAAAAGTGATTTATTAGGCCTTGAAGAAGTTCTTCAGAATAAAAATAATGAATTTGCCATAGTGAAAAATGAAAAAGAAGCTGTTATTTGCCTTCAGAACGAAAAAGATCAGAAATTACTTGAATTGGAATGCCAAATGAAGACACAAAATTGTGAAATTAAAGAACTTAGGCAGTCACGTGAAATAGTACTTGAAGACTTGAAGAAACTTCATGTTGAAAATGATGAAAAACTACAACTTTTGAGAGCAGAACTCCAGAGTTTAGAGCAAAGCCATTTAAAAGAACTGGAAAATAACCTGCAAGCCAGGCATTTACAGGAATTTGAGAAGGTAATAGCTGAGCATAAGGATTGTTTAGATAAATTAAAAAAAGAGAACCAACACAGACTTGAACAAATGCAGGAATCTCATGCAGCAGTTGTCCAAGAGAAACAACAACAGGTAGAAGAGCTAAAACTCAAAGTTTCAGATCTGTCTGATTTGAGGTGCAAATTAGAAGTTGAACTTGCACTGAAAGAGGCAGAAACTGATGAAATGAGGCTGCTTTTGGAAGAAAGCAGAACCCAGCAACAAGAGACCTTAAAATCGCTGATTGATAAGGAAACAGAAAGCTTAAGAAAGGAGATAGATAAATTAAACAATGTAATACAGGTTAATAATGATGAATATCAAGTGGGCTTATCAGAACTAAGAACTCTAATGACAATTGAAAAAGATCAGTGCATTTCCGAACTAGTGGACAGACATGAAGAAGAGTCAAAATTGCTTAGAACTGAAATAAGCAAAATAACATTTTTGCATCAAAAAACTTCTGAAGCAGAAAAAAGACTTTCAGAGCAAATAAYGGAACTACAAAGTAAGTTAGAGTTGGAAGTGGTTTCTCTAGAAAAGGCAAGAACAGAAAAAGTGGCTCTCTGTGAGCAGCAGGAAAAATACGAAGCTATTATCCATAAGCTTGAGGAAGAGAAAGAACTTTTAGTATCTAACCAAGAACAAGACAGGCAGTTTCTCATTCAGAAGCTCAATTGTGAAAAAGAGGATGCAGTACAATCTGCTTGTAAAGAGTTTCAATTACAGAGAGAAGCTGCTGAAAAGGGGCTTTTGGAAAAAATACAACAACTTGAGATGCAAGTAAATCAGAGGTACTGTAAGAATTAAGTTGCTGTGTTTTCATAGTAATCTAAAAATGATTAATCTGGTATATTCATGTTACAATATGTAGTAAGTAAAATCTCTATATTTGTAATAGCACTTATCTCTTTTGTTTTTTATATGTTTCAAGCTATTTCGCTTTTATAGGTAGTGATATTTCTGTGTCAACATTTAATCTCCAAGATCGTAAACATCTTACACAATATTGCTTTGGACACTAATAAAGGTTTTCTAGAATTTTGGTCTTGTAATATTACACTTGGGCAAAATTGTTTTAAAGAACATCTTAACATCATCCTCTTTCTTTGTTCATTTAACTTTTAAAATGTTACTTTTTTCCATTCTAAAAAGCAAATCATTTTTTTCCGTGCCATAAAAGCACAGAATTACTTCTCCCCACTTCTCATATCTTACCTATTATGAACTAATGTTCATAATGCCTATCAGCAGAGTAATTATGGTACTGTAAAATAGACATACTAGAAACGACTGTTCTGCTGTGTGTTTGACTACTGCGTAAACAATATTCTAGCTTGAAATGCCTGAACTTGTCATTACTATTCTTGTAGCATTTGGAAATGCCAAGGATAGATCTTGTTTGTACAACACATTAATAAAGCATTTTGTTCTAGGTATTACAATTTGCTAAATGCATGAGATAAGAAAAAAGCAATACAGATGGCCATAAAAGCGGAGTGGTGCAGAGCATGAATGCAGATGTAAACCAGCACTTTAAACATTACGCTGATATTTAAAAGAAAAAGAAAAAAGAAAAAAAGAAAGAAAACAGGAGGGAAAAATTACACAGAATCCAACACATGCATACACTTCACTTCTGTAGTGCAAGGAATTTGAAATATCAGCTTCAGTCATGTGACAATTTTGATATTCTAACATACTTACATGATGTTATATAAGTGTCTGATGTAATTTTGCCTGTTAGTATATGAAAAAATACTTTAAGTTTTTAGAGTCAATGATTGGAATATAGTGAAATTAAGACATTTTTGGTCTTAACAAAATATCCACTTCTGTATTTAACAAAATAGGGTGAAATAGGGAGGGAAAAATAAATCACTCCCAGTTTTGTTTTCCTTTTGTTCATATTTCTTCACTGCTCTTTAGAAGCTTTACATTTTTGACATAGAAGAAAAAGGTATAGCTATCTACTCAGACTTTTAAAACTTGATTTTCTACATCTAAGTTTGAATAACTTCTGAACTGGATAAAAACAGATAATTAAGCTATCTACTTCGGTCTGAGGAAGTGTTCTATCAGATAATTTTCATAATGTGACATTAAAATAYATATTTCTGTTTCCCTCCTAAGGCATATTTTTTCTAGGATAAAGTAGTGATGTGTTTTATACTTTTTTTTAATCTGAGTCTTAGTATTTCAGAATTGGCTATCTGTTTGGTTTTTATGTTCTTAAAACTCCAAGCTGTTAGTAGCTAGAATTGACTTGTTATCCTCCCTCAGTTGTTCTTTAGCAATTGATTTGTAATGGTACAGAAAACTTTTATTTAACGTGTGTCTATGTGCTAGATAAATGCTCTTTTCTAAAGAGCAATGTTATACTAGCCTTCTGGAAGCCATTGATAGGAAGATAAATGGTTACCTTTGAATTGAGTGTTGTACTGGAATCGTGAATCTGATTTTTGAACTTACATGAAATCTAACAAAAGCTTTTAGAAGCTACCAAGTCTGAACAAAACCATTTGTGACCCATTTACTGATTACATGACGAATAACGTGTTTTGGTTATAAGGTGCCTGGAATTGAAATCATCGTGAATAAGAGAATAAAACTGCAGAACATTTTTAACTTTCTTAATCTTTCTTCTGTATGTAGTATGTTCTATCCTCCACAAAATTAACTGAAAAATACATTTTTTTAATGATTTTTCTCTATTAAGCAGTTCCTGTTTTGTTGGTTAGTTAAAATATTTGTAACACTTTCAAGAATGTTGTAAGCAGGTTAGGAATCTTGACTGCACTGTGAACTGAATTATTACCTTGGTTTATTCCAGCGTTGGTATTGTCCAGCCATTTCTATCAGACCACAGTCAGTGATGAAGCTTCTCCGCAGTTCATGTGTGTGCACACTCTTCTCTGTCATAGCTAGGCTTAATTTATTAATTGGAATTTATTTGAGCACAAAATGCTTTCTCAGTAATATTTAAAGGTATGCCTTGGATTCTCAGGTCTTGTTTCATTTTCTGCTCATTTTCTTCCTAATTTCTGGAATCTCAAAGCTTGTTTTGCAAGTCAGTGCACTTCAGTCTGCCCTCAAGGATTTTGTATTTGTTGTTTCTCACAGGCTTTTTGAGTACCCAATACCTGATGTAGCTAAGAGGTTTAAAAACTAGTAGTATACGTTGGAGTCCTTTACAGAAGAATTTATTTTTGCAGGGTATTGTTTTGCAACCAGTTAGCAGCCCAGTAAGGCCACTTGCAAGCAAATGATAACTACCTTGGTTTAGTGCAGCTAACAGGCTTGGGATTAGGCTAATTATATTAGTTTAGTGTTCGGACAATCTGGAGTTACGCAAGAGTGAATTTTTAGTACTTGCAAATTAATGTACAGGCATACTTTTATTTGTGCTTTGGTAAATCTATTCTTGACTCTGTTAAATTATTGGRGAGGACTGATGGGAGAAACAAGCAAGTATGTTCTGGATTGTATGATAAAGCAAAGAATCTATAGAAATGGACAGAACTGGTATTTTCAAGGATCACCAAACTCCTATCCAATGTGAAGTTATAACTATCAGAATCTTACATTCTAAGCCTCCTCAAAATTTCTTCTTTCATATTCTCAATGCTGATTATTTTTCAGCATCTCTGAAGTTCTGTAGTCCTTAATGTTAACAGATAAACGTTGCTTTATGAAGCAATAAAAAAAATCCTGGAGCATTTTTAGCATTAGGAATTGTACTTCTAGGTGTTGATGTCTTGACACATAATGTTTGATTTGGCACAATCCACCTAATATTGTGAGGTGGTATCTCAAGTGGTACCTTCAATCTGCTGGAGAAATCTATTGACTCTTACATACATAGATGGAGAGTTAGGTTTTGAGGGCTTTTTATATATATATGTGTATATATATATATATATATAAAATTTCTAGTGTAGAGAAACAATAGAAAATTAAAATATGGCAGGCTTTAACAAAAGTTACACAACAAAGGAATTTGTCTCTCCTAGTGTTCCATAATGATGGTTTTTGGTGACCCAAGCCAAAATATAGGAGGATAGTGCTTTGGGTTCAGCAATAGAAAACATTTGGCTGATGTAAAATTGTCTTTTTCAAGAACCCTTGATGATTGTTATCTTTGCTGCCTCAGGGGCTGTTGATCTTTCCCTTTCTTTATGATAGTTATGACTGTTCTTCAGATTCTGCAGCTCAGTCTTGAGTTTTCCCATCAGGATTCATTGCCATCAGATTTACTGCTGAATTGCTTAAGCATGAGAGTTCTGCAGGCTTGCATTTAGACACACTAAGAATCTACAGGGAGTTGACCTGTTGTTCTTTTTGTCACAAACAAGTGTGATCCCCATTATTAAAATGTAGAATTGAAGATTAACTTAATTGCAATATAGTATTAATTAAATAGTCCAGAAAAATAGCTGAAATTTAACTTTTGAGTTTATATATTTATGTATAATGAGACTGTTTACTGCAAATTTAAAGCCTCGACATTTTCTTTTAAGTCCTCCTACTGTATCATCTACTGAATCAAGCTTGGTTGCTGAACTTCAAGAAAAGCTTCAAGAAGAAAAAATGAAGTTCTTGGTGCAACTTGAAGAACAAGAGAAAAGGAAAAATGAAGAAATGCAAAACATTAGAACATCACTAACTGCAGAACAGCAGGCAAAGCTTTTTTTTTTTTGATTATTTCTGCTCCCATAACAATGATGTGCTGCTTTAAAGTTGCATGTTTGCTTTTGTTAAGTAATGCTTCTACTTACTGAATTTACATTATTATCTGGAGCTAACACAAACATTAATAGAATCCAAGACCTATAAAAATCTTAAATCTGTGTGAATGGTGCAGTCTAAATGATTTTTTCAGTGGTGCTTTGTTGCTTTTGTTTGTGTTATTAAGCTGGTGTTTATGTGTGTGTGTATATGTGTGTGTGTGTGTGTATATGTGTGTGTGTGTGTGTATATGTGTGTGTGTGTGTGTGTATATATATGTATATATATTTTTTTTACTGAACTCCAGAAAGATATTAGTTAAGTGTGATTTGAGTTAATGATTTGTATTTCTGGATAACATAAACCAAATTTGTTGCAATACTGAAATACTTGGAATGCTGCTTAATGACTTTTATTAGCCTGGACAGATGGGAGTTTGAGGTTCAAAGCAAATGCTCTGTTTTATTTCTTAAAAACATGTCTAGGTACCCATCACTTAAGATACTGTATCATAATACACTGGATTAACAGTAATTATATCTCTCTAACGATTCATGTCTCCCTTTCAAACCATCTTGAATCTCTGAGATTTTGTAGATGAGGGTTCAGTTCTCGAACTAATTCCTTCCAAGTAACAGTAGCAGCTATTATCTACAGCTTTGCTTTTTAACAGTAAGAAAGGATTTTTGTTTTAAACATTTCTACTTGCTTTAGCTATAGTAAGAATAAAAAGGCAGTATAATAATCAGCGATGTTGGTGGATGACAATACTTGGCACAGAGAACAGAAAACTGGGCTGTCATAAAGGAATATTTTTGAAAATTTTGAGCTGCAGACATTTATACTGAAGTGGACCTTACAGAGTAAATATATTAGGAACATTTTATATATTATTAGCTTCTTTCTCATTGGAATCTGCCTTAGTATATCATTTTTCTTATTATATAATAATATTCTTGAATAGCAGCAGAGCATGGAAAGGAAGATTCAGAGGTATAAATAGCAATTTCCAGTGTAAATGTAGAACCTTCTATTTGTTTCAAAAACTTGTAGCAGTCCATGCTGAAAACTTACTGGACTGGCTTTGACAATGATTTAATGCTTGGGGCATTTAACCTCCCCCTTGATGTAGATTTTGCCTCAGTAAATTTAGAGGTGCTATTGATTCTCTTAGTGAATTATGTTAGTTTTGTTATGTAGGCATTTACCAAAGTCTGCTCTGCAGTATGTAAGATGTGTAGCCTGCCACAAACTTCGCAATTTAAGATTGAAAGATGATAGGCATAGAGCATCTAAAACCAGTCAAGGTCATGAGTGGCTTAAAATTCATTTAAAAAAWTTTTGAATTTGTAATTTAAAATGCTTTTTTAATAGATATCTATTAATTTCCATTATCTCTTCAGTTTGTCTCTTCAGCAGAAGCTTAGGGTTAAATAGGGTAAAGGCATAATGGTTAGCAGAGGGATTCAAAAAGCAGAGAGATGCATCAAAGTGCAAAAGAATATATTAGTCTTATGTTAAAAGTTACTCAGGCTAATTAGCTTGAATTCCTATATGATTTCTGTATTAATTGTTCAGCAATAAGTTAATGCATGACTTAATTATATCTAATTCAGATATATTCAGATTCTAGTATATTGTTCTACTGCATTAATAATAATATTTTTGTTTAATGTTACATACTTCGGTGTGGGTGTGTTTTAATATCAGTCTTCGTCCCCATATTAACAGTTTTTAGTATACCACATGCAACTGTGGTATGTTAACTGTAGTATGACCCATTGTATTAAGACACCTTAACCAATAATGAATACTTTTAATGATGATTTCTTTATAATAGTATTACATGTGTATATTGGGGAGGAGGGATGAGGAGAGGGACAGTAGGGATAAAAAAAATAAAACACAGCTGTTACAGAGAATCCTCAAAACAAGTATCCAGACCAGATATCTCTACCAAAGTAGCATTTAAACTTGTTTACTTCCTTCCGTACAGTTATAGGTTAGGAAACTGAAATATGGAATCTCTTTTGTACATTTCTGTTTCTACTTATGTATTTTGTATTCTGTTTATAGCACTCATTTCTTGTTTTGATAGTGTTGCTTTTTGTTTTCAGACAAATTTTAACACCGTTCTGGCAAGAGAAAAAATGAAAAAAGAAAACATAATAAATGACCTTAGTGACAAATTAAAATCACTGACACAACAGCAAGAAAAAGATAAGGGTAAGCAAAGTTGTGAAAAAGTATTCATCTTTTCTAACAGGACAACTTCCTTTAGAGTTGTTCTTGATCCTTGGCACTGCTCTGTGTGTTTTTTTTTTGTTGTTGTTTTTTTAATATTTACTCTTTTCATAGATTTGATTGAAACACTTTCTGAAGATCGAGCTCGCTTACTTGAGGAGAAGAAGAAGCTTGAAGAAGAAGTTAACAAGCTGAGAAGTAGTAATTTTACTCCTTCAGCCTACTTAGCAGCAACCTCAGAAGCTTGTGGAGCCTGTGCACCTGATATTCCCACTGACACAGATAGATTGGTTTCTGACCTTACAGCTGAAGGAAGATTGGACTCCACAATGGAAACCAGCATGATGGCTGTGCAGTAAGTATGGGACATTGCAATAAAAATACAGAAAGCATGCTGTAATTCTTTAGATGTATGTACTGTTGAAAGTTTTAAACACACTAATCTAATTTGTATTTTAATATTCTTTATCCCTCTGTTCTTGCTAAAAATGTTCTTTTACATATGTATGTACAATTACAGTGCCAAAGTCATTGGGAATGCTTTCTAGTGATTTAGAAGTAGCTGAAGTTAGAGGTAACTCTTGGTCCCACAATTATAGGATGAAAACATAAACCTAAGTATATGAAATGTAAATTGAGTGGGAGAAGAGTAGTTGTAATAGTCTAGGATAAGCTAGTTATTGCATGTTATTGGCGTATCTCTTGAACAACGTCTAGCTGTAGGGTGGTGTTTGTTCTCAGCACACCAACCTACTATAGGCACATTTTCTGCCTTTTTTTTTTTCCCCTTGTTGACTTCCATGGAAATTAAGTCAAGTTCAAAGCCTTGATTCTTGCTTTAGATGTACCTACTAGTGAAAAGATGCCTGGATAGTAAAGTCTCCAGTGCTCCAAGAGAAGGAATTATTTCTCTGCTAAAACTTTAATTCTTTTTGTTTCCATTCTCTTAACAAATATACAAAGTTATGCTTCAAAATTCCATACTAAAATGAGCACATGTGCTTTCTGAGAAGAGTAATACAAAATATATGTGATACACATGCATTAAGTAGGATTTGTTACTGGAAGATACTTAGCTATTATCCTGCTCAGTGAAGTAGGAGAATCCATTCAGAATAGTATGACTAGTGAATTCAGAAAAGAAATAGTTGGGAGTTTGTCCAAGGCATTTCAGTTGGAACTTTTTTGCTCTAGAGAAACCAGAAAAACTAGAAAAAACGTAAATTCCTTAGTATGCCTATATTTCTGCCGTAGTAGCCTAAGAAAATTGAAATGTCAACATTTAGTTATTTTTAATAATTTGAGAGCTGTTCTTTATGCTAATATTTTCAACCTTCTGGGAGCATCTCTTGCATTTCTTTAATTTCATTATATTAAGTGTTCTTGTTTTGAGACCCTCTTCTATCGTGGTATGTAAGGAAATTTTGGCTTTGAACTGCAAGGTATTTCTAAATACTCGTAATCATATGGAATTTTTTTATTTTATGCTTTTATATACTTGCGGTAGTTTTCTAGTAGCTTTTAATCTGTAAACTATATCTGCTTTGTCAGGTTTCTTTTCCTCGCTTAATCCCTGCTAGAGCATTA
The DNA here is from genome assembly GCF_003343005.1 of Rhea americana. Taxonomy (NCBI): domain Eukaryota; kingdom Metazoa; phylum Chordata; class Aves; order Rheiformes; family Rheidae; genus Rhea; species Rhea americana. Next base: position 5,304,619 of record NW_028186523.1, read on the forward strand.
AGACTTTCTAATTAATCTGATAACTTCATGAGTACTGTAGGCTGGGTCATATTATCCRGCATGTGCAGCAAGCCCACTTTGGAGAAAACATCTTGTAATCTTACTGAGAAAAAAAAACGGGGGGAAAGTTCATATGCTTTTATTTCCCTCTTACATCTGAGACTACTTAAAATAGCTGTCTAATTTAGGATTCAGAATTGGCAATCCTGTACAGTGTAACATTTCTGTTAGTTTGAATGAAAGAGGCTTATAATCCCAGCTTAACTCCATTACACCTCTAATATGATTAAAGGGGCCTTTAGCTTCACTTACATGAAGAAATTGGCTGCATCTTTGACCCACCCACTACCACATGCAAATTCCTGTGTGCCGAAAGGAAAGCAAAATAACTGACTGTAGACTCCTGGATACTATGCCTTTACCTAGAATCTTCTTGGAAGATGATTAAGCAATTGCAGCCTCTGTGTTTTCTCACAAAAACAAGTGCAGAGGTGTTAGATATTCTTACAGTTATTTTAAACAATACTTCTCACAACTGATGCTGCCTAACCCAGAGGAGTTTATCCAGTGCACTGAATACCCTTATGGAAGCAAGGATGAAGCAYAACAGAAGGATCTGGAGCTGTGTTTTTCATCCTAGTGTTTTGAAAATATTTGAAAATACTGCAAAATATGCAGAAATGGCCCTGTGTAGCTTCATGAACTGTTTGTCATTTGACTGAAATTTGATTGACCTCTTCCAACAAAGGAAATCTGGTAAAAAGGTTCTACCAGAAAAGACTATGCTGATTATTGAATCAAGGTATCTTTCTATACTCTTTTCTCCCCACTGCCTCACCCCCAGAGTTTCTATTTCCCTGATCATAATGCCTTTCCTTAGCCAACGTATAATAGAATATTAGGATCCAAAGTACTGTGAGCTCTTTTTTATTTATTTTAACAATTAAGCTCCTTGTCTTGCTAGCAAATACATGGCATTCATCTGTGTGCATGAGAATAAAAATAATTTTTGAATGTGAAGAATTATTTTTTAACCAATCCATGTTCTTTTTTTTTTTTAGTGAAAATGTCCATATATCTGAAGAAAAGCAGCGGATAATGTTGTTAGAAAGAGTGAGTAGTTTATCTGTGAGATTAAGCATTACGATTAAGTACTTTTAAAGGGTAATGTGTTTATGTAGTGCTGTGGTCAGTTGTTACGCACTCTGGTGCAGTGTAGTGTCTGCAAGACTTCAAAGAAAGCTTTTTTCTTCTTAATCATTCAAGTCATTCAAAATAATCGTTAATATACTGTGTTTGTACTGGACCTAGTGAAGCCCATTTTTACTTTATTTTGTGTTTATATAGACTTTGTTATAAATAAGTCAGGTGTAATATTTCTTCTTAGTAGTGACAGGTCGTTGATCATGGGAATTTCTGTAGCAAAAAAGATTGAAGTAAAAAATTTTTTTTTTTTTAACTTTTTAAATCAAGGTATCTAAACCACTTGGTTAGGAATTGAGATTGAGTTACCTGTTTCCTTTGCAAACAGGTAATTTCTGCTCTTAGACTGGTTAGATTGTTTTAATTCTATCTGGGATCCATTATAATCTTGATAGCTTTTCTTGTTTTTACAGAAGCAGTACTACTATGAATGTTCTTAAAATTACATATTTCTCTGAAGTCACTGCTCTTCTCATATGCTATGTACTTACTAAAATTAATGTGCGGACTAGAATTGTAAGTCTACACGTTCATTTCCCCACATATACCTTAATTTAATTTTTGCCTATGTTTTGTACAGTTGTGTTTTGAGCATAGCTTGCAATGTGCATTCAGAGTAAAGACTAGATTAATCCTCAGCAGATATACTGGTATCTTTCAGATTCTAGTCATTTTTACCAGTCCGGTCATGTTTCCCTTGATGTCTGGCTCCATTCTGGTTGCCTTTTTCTTGCTTCTTCAACTTGAACTTAAGGAGTTTCAGTCTTTAGATAAACTGATTCTAGAAAACTAAAACCTAAAGTCTGTAATCAGGAGGAGAACAATACTGAATATTGTTTATTAAAATGTGTCAATGTATGATGTAAGTTGCTGGATGTTTCTAACCAAGAATAGTTCCATGTTTTGTTTTGTCATCTGTTTGCCAAGGGAATAGTAGCTAGCAGCTATAAAACAGTAGTACATTAAATTACTGCTGCCAGTTTACCAATAGTTTTTTTTTTCCAGTTACAGAAGGATGAGTATGGAGATAAATGTTTTTTAGCTGTGGTCTTAGCAGCACTTTGATAGCTGCTGAACTTCTAACTTTGTATATATCTTTGTTCAAAAGATGTTTTGATATTGTTTTAGAGCTTTGAACACTATAGTAAATATGTATATTCTATGAGTAGTCAGTGTGGCTCTGGTCATATCAAAATGTATGTTTAAATGTTTATACTGTAAAGGTATAGTAATTGATTAATCTGAGAACATGATTTTATTTCAGACTTTGCAGTTGAAAGAAGAGGAAAATAAAAGATTAAATCAGAGATTGGTGAGTATTTGTGCAATGCATGTTTTGAGTCTTTTTGTAAAAAGAAATAATAATAATAAATTAAAAACCTTACAAATTTTACATTTTGTTAAAATGATAAAATGGCTTTTGATAACTCTTAATAATATTCTAGGTGTTAAGGCAAGTGAGAGGAAAAAAACGGCAAATAGATGTCATCTGATAGCCTTTAAGAGGTACATCAACTTAATAGTTTTTCCATGAAAAAGATTCATAAGACTGGAGGAAAACAACTTTTATTCTGAAAAGAACACAGRCCTATCCAGACTAACAAAAGTAAATTTACTTCTGTTGAAAAAATGGATCCAATTGAATTAACTTTAAAGATCTCAGCTGGTTAGAGCATGGTACTGCTAATGCCAAAGCTGTGGGTTCAATCCCCATATGGGCTATGCTGAGGGTTGGACTAGATGATCTYCAGAGGTCCCTTYCAACCTTACCATTCTATGATTCTAAAGCCAACTTACAAGAATGCAAATGCCTGCACATTAAATGTTAGGAGTAGTAGCAATAATTTAGAGGTTATTCTTGGAGAATAAACATTTGTTTTTGATAGAAGTGTTTAAGAGGATTCTCTTAATTTTTCAAAGTATAGATATGAATGTATATTAAAATCTTGTGAAGGAAAGAGAAAACAGCAACTTTCCATGTGTTGTTCAAGGTGAAGCATACATGCAGGTCAGCTTCAACTTATATGCAGATGTCTGAGAAGACTTTGAGATAGGGCAGAGAAACTGCTGAAGTAGTTTAATTTTGCAAGCAAACATACCCAACATTGGGAGCAGGTGTATCTGTGTCACACTTCTCATAAAAAGTGCTTTTAACTGACAGTCTAAAAATTAAACTATTCTAAGAAAGTGTTCCCAACAGCCGGAGACCCTCCCACCTGCATCTGTCCTTTCTGGGAGGTGTGAAACTTTAATACTGCTTAGCAACTGAAAATACTGACAATCATTTTTATTTTTTTATCTTAAATATTCAAATTACATATCTACATATATATATATATAGATAGATAGATATGTAGATATATAGATACATACACATCTATTTATGCATGCTATCTATTCTCTTAGCCACATGAAAGGCTAAGAGAGCTGTGACTGTTTAGCCTGGAGGAAGAGAAGGATCTGGGGGGGGGCGGGGTCTTATGCACATTAATAAATAAATCTTTTACAAAAGTAAAAGCTTTTGACTTTTTTTTAAAAAAGATGGAATTTCTTGTGTTTCAGTATAAAGCTGTAAAAAGCTTTTACTGTTGTAAAAACTTCTTTTACTATGAAGGTAGTTGAATAGTGGAACAGATTACTGAGAGAAGTTGTGGAGTCTCCGTCCTTGTGGTTATTCAAAATCTGACCGAACATGGTCCTGCACAATCTATTAGAGCTGACCCTGCTGGAGCAGGGTGGTTGGACTAGGTATCTCCAAAGGTGCCTTCTAACCTCAACTATTCTGTGATTCTGTTTTTAGTCAGTGTCTATGAATGAAATGAAAAAGAATATACTGATAGTTTCCTTAATTCTTGATCCTTCTCGATTTATTTATCCACAGTTTGTTCTTGTTAGCAAGTTTCAACTTGAAGCTGAAAAAGTTTCTGTGTGTATAGGAAGTGGACATTTCCTTTGACAGTTTGCCTGGACTGTCCATGGAGTTCTTGTTTTCTTTAAGTGAGCAGATGATACGTAGGAATTGAGATAGTCACACAGATATCAGTTCCTAAAAGTTATATTTAATAGCAGAAGTGTTTGATAGGTTTCTCCAGTTCTGTAGATACTGCCGTTTTTGTCTGGCTAAGGATTGGATCTTCCTGTAGAATTTACTCCCCTTAAACATACAGGTGTGAAGTTATTTTTTTTCAAACTTCCTTTTCTGCACTGAAACTGGTCCATAACAACCCGACTAATGCAGAGTTTGAGAAAAGCTTGCAGAGCTTGTAAAAAAAATGTTTCAGACATGAGGATTCATTTATTCAAAAGGCTAATAAACAAAAGGTATTTCAGCATAGCTTTTAAAAGAAAAAATCAGACACTGGACAGTCTACCAAACCTCTCTGTGGGCTTCCTATATTAAACTTTGGATCTCTGTTACCTGAGAATAAAACTAAATTGAAGAATACCTAATGTTGTGCAAGACAAATGAAAAATTTTTATTGTTATACCAAACAACGTGAGAGAAATTAACAGCTCATTGGTGTCCAAACCAGTTCAAAATCGGTTTTGAAAAGGACCTAGGAATAGGATATCTTTTCAATTCCTTGCTAGAAAATTGGTCATTTCATAATGTTTGTCAGTATTAGAACCCTCATTTCTAGATGTTTGTGGAATTTTCCTCTTGTTTCTAAAGCTGGACTTCTGAAACACTACTTGAATCTTTTCCCAGCAAATCTTCCTTTGTTCCTAACCTTTTAAGAGGTAGCTATTGTACGGATATTCAGCTTTAAGATAGTGGAGTGTATTTTATTTCTTGTACAACATTAGAACAGAAGTTGAGAACTTTGTCTTTCGCAAGGGAACTGGCAACTTGTAGTCCTCTGGGTGTCTCTCACCAGTAACAACAAAACTGAAAATCAGTTCTTATTTTTTGCCTCTTTCTCCTCCTTTCCCTCAACCTTTCCCAGTATGCTTCTAAAACTGAAGTGAACTTGAGCATGTAAATATATATTTTTTTGTACATCAACATTTAAATATACTAAACATATTTATTTGTATCCAGCTACTTAAAATAAGAAACCTGTTCACATCTGTTCTACATAATTGAAAAAAAAAATTAAGGCTCTTGGATTTTACAGCAAAATTTATGGGTTACCTCTGAAAGCAATAAAAAATAAAAAGGAGCTTCTTCTGTATCAGCACTTCTGACACTAGGAGTTCTTTATTATTATTTTATATGAAATACTGAAAATGAAACTTTTTTGTTTAAAGGCTACAAGAAATACCTTCTAGCTAGATTTCTAAACTTTTGCAAAACTGTAAATAGAAAGTTAACTGCCTAATTTGTTCTGTTCTGTTTCTTGAAGTTAAAAATTTCAGAAAAATACAGAAATCAAACTAGTTTGCATTTAATTTAAATTTAAAACTTACTCTATTTTAAAAAAAAATGTAAAAATAACTTTGGTTTTAATGTCTGAAGATAATTTTCAAACACTTTTGACAACAGTGTAAGGAAGTTGTATATACTCAATAGCCTTCATGCTAGGTGCATCTTTTTCAAGGAAAAAAAGCACAGCGTAAATGAGTCAGACATGTCATCTCNAAATTGGGCTGCATAAAGAAAACCAATTGCTCAAAATGCCATTAAAAGTCAAGAGCTTCTGTAGTCAATTTGGATTCATTTTCTTAAAGACTAATTTGAAGAAGTGATAAAAAGGAGTCATGAATGGGCTTCAGCTCACATTAAGACTGGCTGATACTGTTTTCTAACCAAAAACACTAACTGTAGGAAATATAGGTAACTTTGAGCTATAGCTGAAAAGTCATGTACTAAACTTGAAGTACAAATATCCTGGATTTGACTAGCATGTATAAATGGTCCAAGAAGTGAGAACCTATAGAAAACTGCAACATCTTCAATCAGAGTTTCTCCAGGGTAGCAGTAAATTGTGTTCTGTAAGGAAGTTATCAATGGGTAGTCAAGTGTATAAGTTTACATCAGATCAGCTACTCTTATTAACTGGTCTGTATTTGTGCATGTAGTCTTTTGTAAATAGCTTTACCCATTTTCATTTCCTGATATCACACTTACCACAGAAAGTGTATGTATACATGTATTCTTTCCAGTTAAGCTAATATATGGTAGATTCACTTATCTTGGTATTATGGTAGATAGCTTATCCTATTGTGTGTTTGTGTGCCAGTATTAGAGGAATTCAGTGAGATTTAAAGGCAAATATCACGTATATGCGAGAGGGAAAAAAATATGCAAAAACTTACATAATTAAGCCTTTATTTGCTCTTAGTGAATTTGACTCAAGTTTTGTTCCAGGGGTCCTCCTCTGTCTACTGCAGTAAATTTAAGATTGTATGATAGTCCGCAGTAAAACTGAGAGACCATATCGAGTCAATAGCAGACATTTTAAGTGTAATAAACATGTTTTACTATTGGACTCCTGGTATACCAGTGGTTTCTGTGTTAGAATGCATAGCTATATCACTGACTCCTGTGTGTGCTCAGAACAAATACTCAGTGGCAGTGATCTGGAACGCACTTCTCATTGTTGCATGGTGAGGGAGAAATAAGATACGTGCTGTACTTCATAATCAAAAGTAGTTATTAAAAAAAATTGAAGCTACAGAACAGGATGACAGAAAGACATGCTGTTTTCTTGGGTAAATGTAGGATCTGCAAGAATGGACAGGGTTTGAAACCAAGAATGATTTATCTAAGACCTAGTGTTACCTGTAGTATATACTTCATAGCTTGCCAATGTATTATAATTTTTTGTTGTTTTTAGATGTCCCAAAGCATGTCATCAGTATCCTCAAGACATTCTGAAAAAATAGCAATCAGAGAGTAAGTACGCTTTAATTGTCTTATAGGTGATTCTGCCCTCTGTATTATGTAGTTAGAGAATGTCCCAATTCTGTTGTACTGTATGAGATCTGTAGATCATCTCTAGTTTACTTGTCAGTTATTGAGCCATCTCTGTTAAACATTAATTTGAAAAAACCTAGTAACCTACATGGGCCTTTCTTATGTCAGTGGCTTATGTTTACTGAGCTTTGTGCCTTAACAGAGCCTTTCTTTACACTGTTCATAAGGACATTCCATTTACTTTCCAAAACCATAGGAAAATAGGAAAAAAAAAAAAAAAAAGTTGTTCACCCTGTGAATATATTTAGTGCTCTGTTGTATTCCAGTAGAAATTGAAGCTTTCTGAAGTCTTCMGAATTTCTGGCTTAGCTTGAGAGAATGAAAATAAATTAATTATTCTGTTTACTTGAAGTACTCATGCAAAATATAAACAGCTGTCTGTAGCTTCCTTAAGTAATTTATCAGTCTGAGAACCCTATGAAAGAATGGTGTGATTGTTAATAAGTAATAGCAAAAATGCTTTGGAAAGAAAAATGTATGTGCAGTCTCCGTTTTTTAAAATTATTTTTCTCCTTCCTTTGCTGCTCCCAAAACATGCACATGCATATGCACACATACACGGATTRTGTTTCAGAGCATTCTCATGCCCTGATGGTAGATTTGTAGTTATTTTTATTTTATTTATGAGTAAATAGATTACTTCAAACACATTTGTACCTTGAAACAGAAGTTGGAGGTAGAAAAAGGTCTTTGAATTCTGCTACTGAATCTTGGCATAAGAACTTTGTCACTTGCTGCCCTGGTATCAGGAAAAAAGATTTCTTTTTTTTTTTTTTTTTTAATACAGATTGGCCACAGTGTTGCTTTGCTTTTAGTCCTCTGATCAAAGATCAGTCGAATGCTTGATCCCTTCTTTGTCCTGTATACTTAAAATTTTAAGACTGAATGCCTGTATAAATGAAGTTTGTCTAGTCAAGTGAACTTCAGATTAAATAATCAAAAGCATACTTATATACCATATTACAGCAATCATTATCATAAGTATTGGTGAAAATAATTTAAAATTGAAACTTTAGTATGTTAGGTATTTCTGCTTGTTTATATTTTAAAGCAAGACTATCAATTCTTTTGAAAAATCATTTGAGCTGTGGGACTGAGAATAAGCATGTTAAAAACATTTTTTTAAAGGTAGGATTTTTTATTGACATCAGAAAATGTTACTGTACAACTGAGTCTCAGTCTGTACAATAGTTGGAAAAGCATATGGTATAACTAATATTAAATTTCCATGCTTTTTAGCTAATTTCCTTGATTTCTTCAGTTTTCAGGTTGGTGATTTGGTTCTCATCATCTTGGATGAAAGGCATGACAACTATGTATTATTTACTGTCAGTCCAACCTTGTATTTCTTGCACTCAGAATCTCTTGCTGCACTGGATCTCAAACCAGGTGAGTGTGGTAAGTGTCAGATTACTTTCAATTATTATGTCTTCATACAAATAATACTCTTAAATTTCTAACACTTAGTTAGTGATTTTATAAGTATTTTTGTGGTAGATACAATAAGCAATAATACATATAGCAAAAACTGCAGAAGAGTTTACATARTGATTTCCTGAAGAGCTATTTGTTTAGATACTGAACGCTTTTTCAAGCAGAATATTTTAAGTCAAAACCTTACATGGATAGTAATTTCTTGTAACAATAGGAAAAACTTTTGCATCTGCCAATTAAGCTATTTAAAGGCATTTTTGTACACACTGTACATTAATGTGTGTATCTGCATGCGTATTTCTGTTTCTACATATACATACGTATGTACACACACACATATATATTTATACATATATATATATTTATACATATATATATATTTATACATATATATATATTTATGCACACAGGTCATGTAACCTTCCTGTTGAGCCTTCCTCCCCTTTGATGTAGTCAAAGTTCAGAAACATATTAAGCAGGAATTTTAGGGGAAATAGTTAGAAAATATCTATAAACAATTAAAAATTGAGAACTTACAAAACCCAAAATTGCATACTCAGAATGACAGGGCTTTTACCTTGTATTGGTAAAACAATAGTAAGAAAAACAGAAAACAGCTTTGAGATGGTAACTAAATAGGTAAATTTAATCAATCATATTTTACAGAGCTATATATGCAATACTCCAATGCCATAGTTAAGACTGTTTTATATCTTAGGAAGGAGTTCTTCCCGTATGTTTCACAGAGCACATACAGCACAGATTCTTCAACAGTCTTAGAATTCAGTTAGAGCTTGGTGCTCTTTTGGAGACTGTATAGTTATTTTAAAATTATTAAAATTATATTAAAATTCATTATAACTAAATAAATCTATGACATTTGCTGACTGACACTAAGTTCTGTTGACAGCTTCTAATATGCAACAGCATATAGAAACTTACTAATAAGAATGGAAATTCATGCAATAGTTCATTTTGGTTCATAAAATGCTGTATTTTAAAGCATTTTTGCCACAAAAATCTTGAGTATAGGGGAAATATTTTGAAAAAAAGAATTGGAAAAAAAGACATTCATGTAAAGATATTTAGGAAGTTATTTCATTAAGCATTTATTTTAGTCCAAAACATTGAACATTTCTGCTTATTTTTTCTCATTTCAAAAGGATAAGACTTCAGTTTAACCAAGCTAATTTTTCATCTAAAATAATCATAAATATACTGTCTCTTTAGCTTCAGGTGCATCCAGAAGACCATGGGTGCTAGGAAAAGTGATGGAAAAGGAATATTGCCAGGCAAAAAAGGTAAGGAAATAGGAGTGGAAGAAATATGATCTGATAAAATTAAGAGAAAATCAGATTTAATGTTTGTAAATTGTATATGCGTTATTTTATGAGTGAAGATACTCGGGGTTTAAAGTTCTCCCAGGTTCTGCTATTCCTGCTCTGTTTGCTGTTCAGTAAATAGCAAGAGAAAGGGGAACTAGGAAAAAGAGAAGTGAGCAGTGGTTTGGGTGGGTCTGTCAATACTAATGAGTAAATATGTCTGTCCCTTCTTTCTTGTGTGACAAACCTTTCCTCTCACTTTCTCTCCAGATATTAGTGAACATTTCTGATAACCCTCTGCAGTCATATTTCAATGACCTGTACCCTGCAAATCCTAAAGTTTCCTTCAGTTCCTAGGAARGTTTTGGTAGTTAGGTACCTTGCTAGACTCCATATCCTGCTCTGAAAAACGCAAAGGATGGGAATCAGTTCCTGCTCAAAAATACGAAAGTGAAAGAGGAATAACCCTACATTTCTAATTCTTTGTTTTTTTGTTTTTAGGCACAAAACAGATTTAAAGTTCCTTTGGGTACAAAATTCTACAGAGTGAAAGCAGTAGCATGGAACAAGAAAGTATAACACAACAAAATCGTGGTTCATTCTGTCTCCATTCTTTTTTGGCTTGTCCTTCAGTGCTCATTCATCGCTCCGAGTACCAGGCCATCTTTTTATACTGAGGTCGTGTGACAATACACTGATGTACTGCTTTTACTTTTTAACAGGTCACATTTTAGAAATGAGAATTTCATCAAAATCTCTGGCCCTAACTGTTCCAATTTTTTACCCAGATAACTTTAGGAGTGTGGACCAAATGAGTTCATTTTCTCAAAGGGCAGCCACATACAGCATGGCTCATTAGCCATGTTAATTGCTTGTTAAATATACATTAGCTTGTATTTAGGTGTTAAATGTTAGTTACCATTATTACCAGCATATGTCCTTTTGTGAAATCATTATCAAAGTACTTGCACTCTTTAACAAATTCTTTATATGTGTAAAATTCATCAACTATTTAAAGAAGAGTGTTCATTGCATGCAGATAATCATATAATTTTTCTTCAACATGAGTTTGCCTCAGTAGATGAATAAAAATAACTACTGCAACTTGTTTCATTACATGAAAATGCTCTTTAATGTTTAAAAAACAAACTTGTAATTTGATAGACTGATTTTGAAAATCAGTCACAGTTAGATCTGCAATCTTCAAAAGCACTTTCAATGGATTGATCACACAGATTCTGAAAGGAAGACACCTGTGCAGTTTGTTTGACATGAAGCACTTGATCTTCCCAGCAAAACAGAAATCTTGTGTTAATCTGTTTAGAAAAATCATATTGATGAAATTGTATTTCATGGTTGAGTTTCAGGAAAAAACTCATTGTACATTAACCATACAAGAGTCATTTAAGTAACAAATTATTGTAATTGTAAAAGACATGTAGAATTTTAAAACAATAAAGATTTGAAACTGTATGTGTTTGAAGCATCTGTGTGCCTTTTAGATATTAACTTTCTGTAATATACATTAAATCTGTTGCAGCTTATCTGACTACTCCTGTAAAATTTCATTACATAGAAATGAATATATTTTCTCCAGGAGGCATTAATGTTCTGTAACATTCAGGAATTACAAGAATTACCTTGNAAAAAAAAAAAAAAAAAAAAAAAAAATTAAGTAGGCAGAAGTTAATTTTGTCAGCTAATTAAACTGACAAGTGACACTTTTCAAACTAATTATACTGACTATAATTCAAAAATGTAATCTATTCAATGTTCTTTTCTGTCACAATATAAAAATATGTACCCTAAATATGTAACCAGTGGAAAGTGAAATTTTGGATTCAACAATGAACTTATGCCTAGGACTCCCTCCATAGAATTGTTCAACTGTGATTTATCTTCAGAAAGTGGAGAGTGGAGGAGGAGAAGAGAAAGAAGTGATCATGTGAAAATCTCAGTGCTTCTACCTGTGCGTTGCAAATAATATACCTTCAGACTACCTGGTCTACTTGAATACCCAGAAACTCCTCTGTATGCTTTATTTAAAATGTTGTGACATAACAATTTTAAGTTCAGATTTTTTTTAATTATGAAAGACATGGACTTGAAATTGTATCTTATCTTTGATAAACTAAAATAAATCTGACAGTTGAATTCTGGAAAACAATGTCATTTCATCAGGACAGAATCTTACATGATGTTTAGATTTGCTAGATATGGTGACTTTAAAAATTATTCACCAAAAAATCTTCCTGAGGAAAAAGGCACAGTGTTACCATAACTTAGTACTGTCAAGTATATAAGTAGCGTATGAATCTATAGAGAAAAATCATGATAGAGCATTTTTTTTATTACTGACTTTTCGATCTTCAGCTAAATGGGAATTCAAATCTGTCTGAAATACTGATTCAATCTCATTCATTTAGTCAGTTGAGACAGAAGAGTTTAAGGACGTGCAAACAGCACAATTCATTCCTCCTAATATGCAGAGTGTTCGGTAGCCTGGATATCTTTTACTCCACTGACAAAACTTTTTCTATGCTTGGATGATCTCCATAGTACTCTGAATACTATTTATCTTTCAGGGACTAATTATCTCGCATAGCCACCAGGCCTGGCCAAGTTGCAGAGCCACAGAGCTCTTCCATTTCTGGGAGGACTCCTTCACTAGCAGCAGTAGATCTGCATAGCAACATGCAATCTGGCACTACAGCATAAGATTTCACTCTACTGAATAGCCTGTTTCCAGGATAAGTAGAAGGTCCTCCTGAATTTTCCTTACAGAGGGAAGGATATGTTTTTAGAGTTCTTCCAGACTGGATAGAACTGCATATTTGATTATGGCCCTACAGAAACATGCACCCACTGAGACAGTGTGGGCATATTTCTTTTCAGGGCACACAAAAATTAAATGGTTTTCAGGTACTCTAACCTCATTAAGCAGTGAGGCATGTGTCTTGCTATTCGTTATGGATTACATCGGGAAGGTCATTGCAGGCTCTGGGATGGTCCTGAAAGCTTCACTGCTTCTGCCATGACAAAAATGAATTGGTGAGGTGAGTGCAGAACTGTATGCTTAGAAATGAATAGGTTAGGAATTCTTTCATCTTTCTGTCTGTGAGAAATCTGAGCTGTCATTTGAGATCAATCTAAGGTTGTTGATGGACAGATAAAATACATTTAAACTTATATGTGGACRGTAGTGGGAATGATACCCGATGCTGTGAAAGTTTGATTTAGTTTCTAATTTCTGCCTTAAAACAGATAAAAACGTGACTGACATCTATATAACTCAGAAGCACATGAGCAATATATGGATGTGAACTTATAAAGCACCTAAATAAATAGTTCAAAATAAAATACTGTAATGCAAACCACAAGGAGAGAAAGTCCTTTTCTGCTGATATCTGCCATTTAAAAGAATACCAGAATGTATCTATTATTGTTACATGACATCATAGTTTCAGAATATAAATAACCAGCAATGGCTTTGGTTTTTAGGAATATTTGTCATGTGCTTCATTTTATAATCTTTATGTGTATTCAAAATGGAATTTCTGTCAAACAAACTCCTAACATTCAGTAATGATTCTGAACAGTCATTGAAAAAAATTTAGTTTACATACTTTCTGCATGTCGCAGCCTTACTAGTTCTTGAAACTATGCTTGTTTTGTACCACTTATGTGTTTAATCTTGTTCTATAATAATGAAACTTATAGAGCTATACAGTTTGGATAAGCAGAGTATGCAGAAGGGGAAGGGAGGGAGAAGGATAGGTCTGAGATTTTGGGTGGGGGAGGGAGTGTGGCGCAGTGTGGGTGTGTGAAGTTGTGTTTTAAACTTACTGATTACCAAAAATCCACTGCTAATATGTGTTTTATTCATGAAGCCTGGCTTTAGGAACAATATCTATACGTTTTTGAAGCACGAAAAGGAACTTGAGGAGAACATTGATTGAAAACGAACTTTATCCTGTGTACCCAACAGAAAAATGTCCCAACAACTTTAAAGGGCTTTTCAGTGTTCTTGGTAAGCTGTATTCGTTCAAATCCTCTTGTGAAGTATATGGGTTTTTGCACAACTCTGCTGCCATAGATCTTGAGTCAGGAGTTCGTTCTGTTAGAGTTCAGTTGTGGTTCATTTGAATCTTAAGACRGCCTGCAGGTAGGACCAGTGAAGTGCAAGTACCTCACACGTTTCCCTAAGTAGAGTAGGTAAATGTGTTGCATAGCAGGACARAGAAGTCTGTTCTTCCACCTGGGAAAATTCTTTGCCTTTTTACAGTGCAACTTTTCCTTGTTACCTAATATACCAGCCTTTCTTGTTTGTGGAGTCTTAACTAGAGTGGACCACAAAAGTTATAGTAGAAGTGGAGTTGTACTTCATAGTGCTTATTTATTCCTATAGGTTTTCAAATAAGTGCTGGTAATTCTTTCTTCTTAGTGCCAAATTAATAATTTTGGAAAAAAATATATATTCATCACWCAAACTATTGCTTTTTCAAGGCAGACTTGCCTATTAAACTTCACTGRGATATCTCAGTGCTGCATTTGAAGGTCACTGATGTTTTTATATCACTTTACAAGCTGTTCTGCAATCCTAAAATGATGATGATAAATTGTAAATGATGAACAGTTGCTTCCTTTAGCTCTCATTTGCAGTTAGATCCATCCATATTAACTTCATCTACACATAATACTGCAGAGTATTGCAAAGTATAGCCCCAGTACTCCAATTACATACTGGCTAAGAATTCCATTTAGTAGTGTGAGAGCTTCAGTGACTTGCTGAAATCTTGAGGTTACATCTACTTGGCATACATAGATATACTTTGTTATGAATCCTGGGTTGGAACTGGTGAATACAATTTTGAGGAATTTTTAAATTTTCTACTCTTTTCTGGAAAAAAAAAATCTTAGATAAATGCTATCTTAGCTAAATGCTAACATACTTTCATTATGAAATGCTCTTCTGAATTATAAATAAAATAGGCTGCAAAACCAGTATTATTTCTATGTCTATTCCTAGCAAATACTTAATTTTCATTGTTCTATCTGCAGATTAGTTCCATTTCATAATTGTAAAGAAAGTTCCCAGCAATGAATTTGTGGTGAATTATTGCACTGCTAAATAGTTGTTCCACATTTTTGTCTTAATTCTGTGAAACTGATTGTGGGTGGCGGCCTTGTTTGTTCTTTCTCTAACTTTTGCTTGATGAATTAAAGTTTGCCTTTTGCCTATTTATCTTGAAGCTTTTCTTAAGCCTCACATTTAAGAGAAATTGTCACTGTCTCTTGTACTACTTAAGCAAAACTGTGTGAGCAGCAGATTCTTTTGCAGTGAGGGCCCTGATAGTATGTTGCCACATGATCAGGAACTCATGCAGTTCGCCAAGGGGTGTTAAGGGGGAAGCGTTGTCAACACATTTATGTAGAGTGAGAAAGTTTCTGCCCAAGTTCTGCGTACATGAGATGCACCTAAACTAAACACACAAATATATTTATAAATGTGTGTGTTTAGGTTTTATTTCTATATGCTTGTGTGCACACCTGCTTTAATAGATGCTTTGAATGATACTGGCCTAATTGTAGCCAAAGATGCTATATTTTGGTCCTATTTAGCTGTGTAGGAAGCATTAAAGGGCCRGGAAAACTCAGGAAATAACTTCTCAAAAGGGTTTTTCATTGAGGATTAGCTACAAGACTAGGTCTCATATGTTTCTATAACTAAAAAAGGTCTGTTGCTGTTAGTTTAACACTTGGGAGCTCTTTGGTTCTGTAGTCACTAAGATATCAAGGAAGATTATATCCTAAAAATTTTGGAAACTTAGGAGCAGTTGGTTTTAAGTGGTTAAATGTTGCATCTCTCAGCCTGTATTAATTGAAGTAGTTGAAATGTATTTATGATCACTGTTAAAATGTCTGATGTAATTGCAATGGTCATCAGGAGATTGCTGAGCTCTGCCTCTTACAGGAGGCTAGTCAACATTCATTATGCTTAATTATTTCTTGTGGATGATTAAATGTATTTTCAGCACATGGGTTAAAATAGCAAAAAAAAAATGCAATGAATACTGAATTCAAAGAAGTTTCTGATACTGTTGTAGAAAAATGAAATTTTTAACTTCAAAAAAGAGTTTATTATGTGCAGAGTATGTGCACTTTACTGTGAACACATACACACATGTAAGTATTCGGTTTGAAYTAAAGTCAACTGCCTAAAATCTACTAAGCTGTATCTGTCTACTTTTWAAAAGTCTCTGTGTTAGAAATAGTCTTTTTGGTACGTAGTAAGATTTTCTGAATCAAACACACAATTGTATAAATGGAAAGAGATCGTACCTGTAAACATATTTAATCAACAAAATGTCTAAGAAGTGAAATGCCTCTTTTTAAWCTTAAAAATCTTAAAAGATTCAAGACCCTTGAAATACTCACTGTATTTATAATCCTTGTATGTGTAGTTCTTAAGTGATACAAGCACAGATAATTTGTCAAGAGATACAATGCATGCAACTAAATAAGCTTCTGTTGACTTTCTAGCAGTAATATACTATTCAGCTTGTAAAAATTTCCAATTTACAGTGAAGTGTGAATGTACRTACAGTAATGTGCTTGATTTGTGGCTGTAGTCCAGAATGACAGTTCTTTTCAAACCTCTATGATTGCCCTGTGTATAGGTGCTGTGATGTAATATGCTTAAATTTTTGCAATGATTAAGRTCTTAAGCACTGAAAAATTAGGAAATGTCAGCTTATGATTGCTTGTCAAATTTTGAAACTGCTTTCATATCTGTGAGGATACACTTTTTAATTAGCTAATTCATTGTTCTTTTCTTACTCTTCTCTTCCGTATCTTTTCTCGTAGTTTTACATTAAAACCTGTCCTTGAATTTATGAATACATTTTTGTCCTTTTTGTGATGACAGTTTCTGAATCTTCCTCAATTCCCAATACAATGAAATATTTGCCATATACCTCTTAGGTAAGAAGCGAGAGTCTCCAGATATCTTAGTTTCTACTTATTTTTGATGCATGAATGACAAAGTGACCAATTTGAAATCCTTGGACTGATGTTTTAGAGTGTAGCAATTTGTATCTTCAAAATACTCTGCTCTTGCTTTTTGTGCTCTCTCTATCTTGTAGACGAGAAACTGCTATTCCAAGGTAAAATCATTTCTCAAAAAGCACAAGGTGAGCAGGCAGAACCAGAATTAAAAAAAAAAAAAAAAAAAAAAAGCGAGCCTTGGACCTCTGCCCTGTTTGATGGTTCTCCTATCCTGGTGCAGGATGGAGTTTTTTGTGTCTCTAAAAATCATATGTTGATAGTTGACATACGTCAGGAGACTGGATTACAGAGTAAGAACTGAACCACAGTTGTACTGCATTGTTGTGATATCAAGTCACATATAACTCTTAGAATTTATCTTTGAGAACAGATACATGATTAAAGAAAAATAAAATCTGGCYCTATACTGCCATGATTTCTGTATGATGCCTTTTGGCTGTTTAGAATGATAGTATTTCTCTTTATGTCTTTTTAGTTTGATTTTACTGTTTCCAGTTCTTCAATGAGTTAGGAAAGAGACACCTACTGTTGACAACTCAAATTCATTCCCTGTATTCCTGTATGGCTGAATGGAGCAAATACACAGCTTCTTGTGTAGAGGAATCATATTTTCCATTGCACTTCTATAGTTTAATCTATCCGTAAGTGGAGAAGAATAGTATGCGTGTGTTCATGTCCTGAGGCTAGAGCTGYGTGGTAAGTTTTTAGGAGAGTGTGTTTTTTTGTTTGTTTGTTTTGTTTTGTTTTTTGTTTTTTGAAAATCCCAACTTGAAATGTCCTATAGAAGTATATCTAACATGCAGGAATTTTTCTCAGGAACACTGAAACAGACATGCCAATGTAATTTGGCATCCAAGGAGTGGTCTGATGTTAAGAGAAGTCACCTTGCTGTCTAACTAGTGGGCCACTGTGTAAATAGCCTTCTGTTAGGTGAGTTACACAGTTCATTTTTGTAATTCTCTTAAGCAGTTCAGGAAGTGCCAAAACTGCAACACTTCCTGTGAAATGCAATAGTTGGTTAGCAACCATTTTCATCAGTGGCACCAATGTCTCTCCTACTTACAAAACATTTTAATAAGCAACTATTTTAAATAGATGTAGTAAGAAATATGAGAAAGAATAAGTTAATGTGACTTTAATTTCTCTATCTATTAAACGTGTTCTGTGTCTTAAACTTTCTATCAACTCATAATGTTGTGTTCCTCCATCAGTCCAGCAATGGGTTATTTATTATTTATGCATTTCTCAGACAACTGAAATACATCTGTTTTGCGTCTTTTGTATTAAATAACAGGTTACCTACCARTTTTTCTGCAAAAACAACTTAGTGAGCTGTACTGGGATTCAGCTGCAGGTAGTTCTGTTGTAATTTCACTAGCAATCAACTTTTGGGGCAAAAATTAACATTTTAAAGATAGTGTTACATATATGGTAGTTCTTCCATCAAAGCACTCAGACAAATGTTTCTCTCCTTCATCCCTATTRCAGACAGATATAGAAGATTGTAAACCTTTTAATGTGTTAAATTCCTAATTTGATATTTTTTCCACTTTATAGATTTTTTTTTCCACTTTATAGAAAGAGAACATTCAAAGTTATGCTAACTAGTATTATTTTTATTGCTAGGAAGAGGAATCTTTAATATAACTCATCCACTTTTAAGCATGAAGTAATCCAGAAACTTCATGATTAGCCTGCTCAACCATTGCTCCAGAGGTATTCTTGGAAAACAGAGTTAAAAGTTGAAACAAGATAAAAGAGACAAATCCATTATGCTGTGCTAAGTGCTACATTTCTCTGTCAATGAATTTTACATGTTAACCAGTGTGAGAAAAGTATTTTAAAGAATTTTCGAGTTACCATCCTCACAAATACTGAGAAATGAAGCAGATACTTTCTGAAGCTACAGTGAGTTTTTGCAGCTCAATCTGAAGAATGGAGCGCCTTGGCCAAAAGCTTGTACCTACTGATGTCCAGTGCAGGTGGGACAGCGCGTAATGAGTGACAGGGAAAACATTGTGTTAGTACAGGAAAGGAAAAGCAGCGAAGAGATTAAAATTGTTTTGTTTTCTAGTTGTCACAGAATTTACACCATCATCTATAAATGCTGTTCATCTGCTCTTCATGTTTTCCGTTGCTCTGTATTTGCTGTTCTGCCTTTTTTCATTATTTCTCTGAGTTGTTTGGGATTTTTGGTTTGCATGGTGGGGGGTCTTGTTTCTGGTGTGTGTGTGTTTTATTTCCCCTAAAAAGAAAGTGAAGTAATTATGTTACAGGCTGGATGCTATTTTATATGGTACCTATAGAAAAATTATTCAATTATTCGTGTTTTCAGTAAAAATGGTGTCAGCCTCTTTGCGAGCACTTTTATCTGTTTATGCTGCTGAATTTGCAGGTAGCAAATTAATGGTAGCACTGGTTTCTGGTTTGCTGTAAAGACCAAGCACAATAGCTTTGGGCCGAGTTGTAACTTGTAATGGAAAGCCCTAGCGTAACAATCTCTGCTCTCCCTGTGTTCTGCTCTGTTTTTATAGTGTGTTTTAGTTTTCCTTATCAATGGCACCTTGTGCGCATTCCYAGGAAGCAACACACACGCCTTTTATGGCCCCTTCTGCTGCCTGTGTAACTTACTGAGAAAACACATCAAACAAGTTATTAGTCTGATGTGGAGTTTGCCCRCTGCATGCTAAAATAATTATCCCTGCAATATTTTATTAGCTTCGTGGTGACTTAAATATTGTCTCCTAACAAAATGCTCTTTCCCATGCTGACCTGCTTACAAAATCCTGCTTCATCATTTCTGGAATTCAGTTTGCTTTTGAATTACAAGCCCTATCCGTTTCTGTGTAAACTATCTCATTGAAGATCACTGAGACAGTTTAAAGGAGGAGGTGACTATTTGAGTACATGCTGAGGAGCAGCCAAGAGTGTTGGTGCTGGAGCCCTGACTGCTCACCATTCATGGTCAATAGGCAGGTTCTTCAGAAGGTGGTTTTGTCTGGYGCCTGTCCTCGTGCTGAACCAGGCTGCTGCAGATGCACAGACCTCCAAATGTRTTTTGGGGACAGAGGAGAATAATGGAAGGTTAAAGAAACCCTGCCAGAAGCTCCCTGTAATTCCTTTTGACWTAAATCCCAGGAATCAGTACCCAGATGGTCCAGATGTCCGTATCCTCCTTTAGACATGTGCAAGAGACAATGTATTCTTCTTGGTCAACAGAAGAAAAAGTAATTTCTGGAACTTTTCTTGAAATGTAACCCTTCAACCTAGTGCTAAGAGTCACTCTGCACTCAACATAGCAACATGTAGAGTCAGTGGTGAAGCAATTTGACACATCTTGTTCTCCGAGGAATTGAACCTAGAACAGTGTTTGAAGCTTGTCCTTTTCTGTGAAGCAGTGATTCATGAAACACCACCAAAATTTAGTCAGTTATTCTGCCTGTTTCAAGTGTTCCCAATACCAAATATTCAGACTTCCAAACATTTTCAGTTGCAATATTTATTTAATAAAAAAATAACCTCCAGAAGTTACAATATTCTAAAACAGAGTTTCTTAATAAATGAATAATCCCTACAGGGTGATGTCTGTGACTGTTGCATAACCTTCTTTGGGTTCTTTCTGAGGCAATATCTTTGTTATGTCTGTGAAGTGTCTATGAGACAAATGACAGAGCAATAATACCACTTCCATTTCTGCAAGCATGGTTATTCATTTCTAAACAAGCGTATGTTTATTATGTAAAAGTTAGTCATTGATTTAGTAGGTATCTTCTCATCTAGAATGCATTTAAAATTCAAAAAAAATAGTCTGCAGAAATTTCAGTGCAAGAGAGGATTATTATTACATTTTTGAAAGTGTAAAATAACTCTTGATAACATACTCTTTCAAGTGTATTCCAGGAATCCAAGAGTCTTTCTATAACACTAAAAGCTTGATTTACTTTCTTTTTTGTAAAAGAATAAAAGAAAACTATTACCCTTATACAATTTTGGATCTATAAGAAAATCTTAAATTATTTTTTAAAGAGAATTAGAATGCTCTCTTATTTTTGAAATTAGAGTTAAAAACTTTAATATACTTTTGCAGTTATGTACACAGGATTATTAACCTAATTATTTTGTGTTTTTAAGACACTTTTTCATGTAGATTTATTAGATGGACTATAAAAAYGGCAATAAGCAATATGCTAACAGCTAAAAGCTACAGTAATTTTACTTGCTTTCTTCCTCTGGACATTATCCATTAGAAAATAATTGTGACTGAGGCTGTAAACATGCATTGTGTTAGTGCCCTGCTTCTAACATGTTTTTATATAGATTACATAGCATGAAAATATCTATACAGTGTAGGTAACTACATGACTCTGATGTTTCTGGATGTGTATAATGTAAAGGTGATAATTTTTTTTAGGCTGTTTCAATCTGATTGGAAAAGAATCTTTTCACTAGACAAACTTGCTTTAGGGTTGCTTTTAAAAAGTTACATGTCTCGAAGGAAGACATAAAGGAAAAAATGTAAATGAAGATATCTCCTGTTTTTTTTWAAAAAAAAATATAAGGAAAACATAGGATCATGCAGACTGCTTTGAGAGAAGCAAAAAGCAAACTTAGAAAACAGTTGTAGAACAGATCACAAATGAAAGGAAAGAACTATAGCTAGTAGATATAAAAAGTAACTTGTTGGCTTTTGGAATAGAAAATGACTGAGGATCCTTTTTTAATGATAAGTGTGATAACATTTAGCAATTCCAGTTACTCATAATTCCACTCATTTCTCTGTGAAATGTTTTGGTAGACAGGAATAAGAATGTAGGATTGATTTGTTTCTCCAGCTCAAGGTTTCCAGTCAGCTTTAYGTGGAGCTAACCATACAATCTACAACTGTTCATCATCCTATTCCCCTTCTTCCATTTCTGTGCTTAGTTTTCCACTTTTTACATTATATTTTTAGTCCTTATTTTTTGTCTCCTGATTTCTCACCTCCATTAGTAGATACTGCAGAGGAATATGTAGAACTTCTTTCCTCAAGGAGGCTGTGTCATTTGCTTCCCCAAACTCCGGAGCTGTGAAAGAGGAGCAGCAGTGCACTGTCTGGCAGTTAAAGCTCATATACAGAGTTTTGTCAAGAATCTGCTTCTGACTTGAAGACTTCACATTTTTTGAGTACTCTTTTGATAGCAATTTTAAGGAGGAAATGGCTGCTTCCATTTCAGGGAAGATATTAAATCTATAAAGAGGTGAGAAAAATTTTGCAGTCTCCAGGGTAGAAGAGAAGTTTGATTATTCGTGGTATTAGCTGCTTGAAATAGCTTAGTTGTAAGAAATATCATAGTGGAAATGATATAATTCAGTTTTGAGGTGGAAATTAACAAGATGACTTAGATTCTCAAAGGATCCTGAAAGTTCACTGGTAAAATATGCAGTGTGTGTGTATTTTCATATACATATATATATATATATATTTGTTTATATATATTACATATAAATGTTATACACACGTGTGCGTGTGTATATGTATATATATGTATTTTATATATATAGAAATAGCTATCAATGTTGAAGGAGGAAGGGAATTTCTAGCTTTTGCCTCAGCCAAGTCTAATCTAAAAGCATAGACACAACAAAGACTGTTGGGATGAAGGCTGTTGGAAGGAGCAAGCCAAGAGGTGGAGCTGTAATTGTCGTCCCGGAGGAAGCAAATGGGTCTCCTTGGGCTCACCAGGTCTTGTGGGAGTGACATGCACAGAGCTATATCTACTGGTTGTTTGTTTCCACACTGTTGAAAGAATTACATTCCTTATAAACATCCAGTCCTGTAATATTAGCTGCATGCATAGCCATAGCTATGGCTTGGAACGAGTTACGCTTTTTGACTTTTGCATACTGAAGATTATGGATGTTTTCCTAAGGCTGCTGTGAGCTTCACTATATACGTATATGCATCTTATTTTTCTTAGCATTTCTAATCCTGCATGGAAAAAAGGTTCCTGTTATTAGAAAGAATACATGAAAGTCTTGGACCAGTTAAAAAAAAAAAAAATTTGAGAAGGCCAATTACTTTTTCATGCTGCCTTGAGCAGAGAAACTGAAGAAACATTCAAGGCTTTGCTATACGTGCTAAAAAAAGGCCATGACAAGTGAAAGAGCCTGGGTTGGTGGATTAGAGAAGATCAAAWTTAGCACATGCTTGTTTTGCGTTGAATGAGGAAAATAGCTATTTGCCTTACACCTTTATCCTYAATCTCTTGCACCATTATCTTTGCTTAGATTTTGCTGTGATGTTACATGGTACAGGTACCTACTACAGAGAAATAGTTCATTGGCTTCAGATGAAGGCTATCTGATATTCTAATGTTTGTAATGAGCCACATTTTCAACATGAAATGTAGTRTTTTGCGGTGAAGTTCAAGCTTAGATTTGCAATTGTAAGTGCCTGCTTACCTCATTCCTAAGCACTGGGGAAAAAGGTGGTGGCCCCAGCCATTAAACAGTCACTGAAGTCTACAGTGAAACTAAGATCTAKGATACTTTCAAGTTATTTGCCTTTTTCAGATGTTTTGTTTAACAGAAAACTCAGAATGRTCATGTTAGAAACTAATGTTAGAGGAACTGAAGATTTCTAGTTTTATGYCCCCCRCCCCAAAATATATATATATTTTATATATATATGTATATATATTAGCCTGGGTAATTTAAGATGSCAGCAGCTGACACTGCTGCAGAAGTGCGATGCTGCCTGTGGAGGAAAATAYGTGAAACTTTCTTATAAATGTGCTTACGGATAAGCCACCTTTGTTTTCTTAAAAGATTATCTTCTGAGATAGTCAAATGGAGGTTGAAGTGACTTCAAGTCACATGACAAAGTGAATGAAAAATGTCAARTATTCCATTGTCAAATTTTCCATTTTCCATTTCACTAAGCCCAGGACCCATTGCTGCCAGAGGAAATGGGTGTGCTGCCTCCAGACAGTATAGTAGCACTGTTTAAAGAAAGACTCACTAGTCCTAGGAACAACAAAAYGTTATTTATAAACCTAATTTAGTAGACTAAATCATTCAGAATTTGGAGTTGTTTTTGCCAGCTTTGAAGAAGTACGGTTTGGGATTTTTGGCTGGAGCAATAAACCATGATGGAATTTGTAACATTAAGCAATTGAGTTTCTCAACTGGCAGGAGCAGGAGAATGGAGTAGAGATTTCTCTGTCAGGGAAAGCAGGGGCACCTGGATGGGTATCGGTGAGGAAAGAGGACATATTTTGGTTCTTTGAGTTCCTGAACATCTCAGCCACAATAGTGTGAAATTCCTGTGAAGCATTAAACTAATCAAAATCCTACTGTTACTTTGAAATACTTTTTTCCTTCTAGGTTAGAAAAGAAGTTGTGTTACAGAAAACACAAGCCAAAAGTCAACTGATGAAATGGCCTTTGATTTTTTTTTTTTCCATTATTCATTAGAAGCCTTATCTTTAGTAAAAATGGTTTCTATTAGTGTCTTGCTGAGGTGAACTTTTGAATCCCCTAACGTTTGCAATGCTATGGACAATGCAGTCTCTTAACTTACATGGAGTGTTCTGCAAGAACTCGGCCAGCGCCTTCATATTGAACACACCATGGGAGATGTCGCAAGATTGTTCAGTGGGCAGCTTTGGTCTAAAAACATAATTGGAGCCTCTTTTCAACATCTTTCTTTAAGATAATAGAASAACTACAAAAAATACTTTGGGAGCTGAAGCTTCAGGTAGCTTCAGGAGAAAAGCTACCTTCTGCAATTTTATTAAAGGTATATCAGTTCAGCAGGTAAGGATCTACTTTTGTAGAAATGTAGTATGTACATTCTGATAATTATGAGAATTAAATGTATATTTTTATGAATTAAAGGTATATTTTTATCATTTATGAGCTAGAGCTCTCTATCTAAAATAGACGTTTGGTTTCTCAAAATTTAAAAATCTAATTTCAAGTAGAATAATTTTTCACTGGTTTGTCATATAGGTCCTCAAAATTAGCTTGTGCCCCCCCCCATACTTGAGGACAGTGCAAGTATTTTTTAAAAAGTTTAGTTTATGCTAAATGAGTCAGAAATGGGCTCATTTAGCTGGTGAAAAGTAAAGCAGTCACAGGAAAGATTTATTGATATAGTACCGTAAGACTAAGCAAATGTACATTAATTATAAAGAGCTTTTAAGCATCTAGGTAAGTGATTCAAAATCAGCCCTTTAGAATGGTCCTCTACTACAAGCGAATTACTTTAAGTGCCCTAAACAGCAAAAACAGCCATTGGGCTGTGAATTTTAGCTAGAAAGTGTGTTTTCATGGTAATAAAAAGTGTATCATTTTTAGATGGTTAAGAATTTGTTTTACGTAATTCAATAAATTTCTTATATTAAAAGCAATTAGTTTTTCTGGACAATCTGATTTATTTTTACGATACTGACGAATGGCTTTCAAACAACTGAAGATTCAACCAGTATAAGCAATTCTTCCATCTGCCAGAAAAGCTGATGGCTTCTTTTTACTGCTGCTTTACTGGGTTTTTTTTGGTGTTTTTTTGTAGCTTTTTGTACCTTTATGAGGTTTAAGTCAGAAAGGCAATTAGACCACCTGGTATGTCAAACTGAGGTCAAACTACAGACTGTTACATTTTTGTTAGAAGTGCACCGAACACAATAACTCGTCCAAATAAGAATAACTTATAACACAAGTCTGTCCTCCAGAATGACACTGTCTTGGTGTCAAGACATCGAGGAAAGATGACTTGACCTTTCTCTAGCTCTTTGTTACAGTGTCTTGCTTCCTAAAAGTAACAACAGCAAAATGAACCTGACTTCTAAATCTGATGCATYTGGCTTGGTTTGCAGTCTGTCCTTCTGGCTGTGCCTGTCTGCCTGAGGGCCCATTACACCAGGTCTGGGGCTGCTGCATGCACAAATGCTTGAGTGACCCTGTATTTGCTGCAAGATGCAGGAAAGCATGTTCTCCTCCTGAAAATACCAGTATCTTATCCTTCATTTTGATTGACTGCATAGGCTGATCACTTGAATTCCTTAAGAGATTTTTTCCTTGCCTTGAAAAATTTGAGAAGCACTGAGGGGGTCTTAGGTACCTTCCTGGAAATCTGCCAGCTAGACTGGCCCCCTGAAATCAGATATATTCTGAGGCTACGGTGGGAATGAGTGGCAAAAATGATTGCTTGTGCTTGTTCAATTAGACATTATTTTCCAGAGTTGTTTTCAGAGTTGTTACATATCATTAAAACTTTTTTTTTTGAATTAGCCCTGCCTATTTAACTGGGAGAGTTAGTGCTTTCATCTTTTTGCTCTCAGATATTTTGAGTTATAGAGTTGTCAAAATGAGTTTCTATTTTATTGCAATTCTCTTGCTCTATTGGAAAAAGATGTGGAAAAAGTTGTTAAAAAATGAAATAGAGACAAATATGCAAAATACGAAGATTAATGATTCTCATGTTCCTTACCTGCTTGTTACTTTGTTCAGCTCCAAAATGTTGATGGTAGGCGTAAACTGATTGCTTCCTTGGTTCAGAGTCCTCTGGMAAACTTGTGCAGGTAGAAGTAAAGTGCAGCTAATAAGTAAAGCAGTAGACTTGCATGTCTTGTCCACACCRAGCTCAGCCAGGGATTGAATGCGTGATGCACTCTGTAGAGCACACAAACTGGAACAGGATTTGTTTGAACTACGTATTAGCAGATATCCACAAGCATAACGCTAGGTCCTTGAAAAAGCAACACTCTAATTTTAAGATCTGTCAGGGTGAAAGAAAGGAGATCACTGGGAGATCCTGCAGACCACAGAAGGATTTTGTCTGTGTGCCAGATATTACCTACCTGGTGGGAATGATGCACCTTTTGTAGGTGTCATGGTAGGCATGATCATTGGTACTATTTTATTTTATTCCTTTGGGGCCTGGGTAGGACTGTACTATTTTCCTCCTCATGCTGCAGACCTTTCAGGGCCCCATGCGTACTAACAGGACCATGGTGTTAATTCTTAAGTGGTGTTAATTCTTTACAGACCAGCTCTGCTAGCTTTGAGATACAAGGCTCACAATGTCAACAGCTGCTGTTAAATAGCAACCCRAAGTTCAACAACTAGAGCCTGATCCTGAAACTTCCTTCTGTTGCCACTAAATAAGGGTGGTGACAACCGCTGAGGGAGACSAGGGCCTAGCTGTGCGTCTCACATAACAAGCTATCTTAAAACTCAAAATATTTGAAGTAGATCTAATCTGATAGTAATTTTACGTGAAAAGTCACCAGTGAGTTACTTTTATATAATAAATGTTGGAAATACTGGTGCCATTTACATCCAAATATGGAACCAAGAAGAATCTCAATAGCAGGTTCTCTTTGAGATTCTTTGATCTGCTTTTGGAAATAATGMCGATAACTCAGTATCTCTAATAGATACATGGAGCACATGGTCCAATTGCTGTGTCTGTTGTGGGTATTTCTGCATATGCTGCTTGGTGTTTGTCCAGCCTTCAGCTCTGTCTGGAAGTCCCAAAAACCCACTGTCATCCAGAGGGTAGTTAACAGATTATCTCTAGCATAGGTGTGTATTGGTTGAGTGCTACTCTATTGCTGGGGCAGGGGGGAAATGGCCAAAAGTGCTTGCTTATTGTGTTGTGTCGCCATCACCCCAAAACATTGTTTGGAAATATTACAAATGTTTATGATTGTACGAAAGCACCAACAAAAGCCAGTGTGCTAGAATAAATACCAGTATAAAGTGACAATATACTACCATTAGGGAATGTTTTTGAGAGATTTTGTTAGCTTCTGGAAGGGTGATATTCTCACCCTTTTTATCTGGGTTTGTTTCTAGGGGTTACTATTTTTACTGGCAAAAAGTAACTATTTGAAATTTATGCTAGTGGACATATTTCAGAAGTTTCTGAAATACAGCACTGCGTGTTTTGACAATACTTGCCCTAACGAAGTGATCTGTTCCTAGTTTGGCTAATAAAGGATATTCTAGGTCGTATAGTAGCTTTTATTTAATGTGTAAATGTTAGATCTCAATGAACATTTGTAATCTTAAAAAAAAAGTCTATATCTGTATTCTGATCAATGATATTTTGTCTGTACCACTGTTYCTTTTACAGCCATTGGTGGAAGTGTACTTTTTTCTTAATACAGATCTGTGCTGTTCTGCCTGAGGAGATAAAGTGGGCTAATGACACTAGATATTATCTGAGCTAGGTATTATCTGTCATATCTCTTTTTGCTTGTGTAGAATAGATTTACCAGGAAAATCTCTCTCATTTTTTTGAGAATCCTCTGAACAAATTCTGCTTCCCAAAATCTGGCATCTCAGATCAGACATGCTCGACTGCTGCCCAGTGGTCTTTCTTAGTATAGAAATACCTATGAAAGTGGCTGCAGAACAACYAACTGAAAACTCACAAGCTTGGAGCCTTGCTAGTCCTTTGTAGAACAAATTTCCTCTTCAGGACTGAGTGCCTCAACTTGAATAGATCCTTACTCTGCTCTCCTTCAGAGCATGTACTTCATAAGAGAATAGGGAGGCTTTGTGTTTTGCAGTAATCTATGGACCTGATATCACATACAAAACTTGATGAAGGCCAGCCATCTCATCCAACAGCACTTTTGATGAGAAAGCTAGTAGCTTAGGCACCAAAATTAAGTGCTAATTGATATCAGTACCCTACATACAGAGACATAAAATGATTAACAAACCTTCYGTCAGATTGTTCCCTCACAGTAGGGTTAGATTTGATGGCAAAACATTGCCTATGAGGTGGAAGACATGGAGTCAGACCTCCTCAAGCAGAGACTCAAATTCAGCTTTTCCCCTTTGTTTTGGAATTTAATGGCTTAACTATTACAAACAGGACTTTTGGGCTGGATTTTTACATTATGCATTGTTTTTCCCTAGCCAAAATTGGTCAACATTTTTTTTTTTTTTATTTCCAGGCTTGCTCATGGCCAAAAATCTCCTTGAGCTATTTGTTATTCTGTCAGCTGTTGGTCTCTGCTGGCCTTTTTCCTCTAAGGAGTGTTAGGTTTTTCTCAGGGAGTAAACAATTTTTCATGAATATCATTCAAGTCTTCCGTTTCCCAGGCCTGTGGTCTTAACTYGTATGTGGAAGGAGGGTGGCGCTTCCTTTCGTGGTTGTTGGTATTTTGTGAGGAAGAGTTGTTAAGTTCCATAAAAATAGTTGCTTGACGGAGGTCATTAGTGGGAGGGAAGAGAGCTCCAGGTTGGCCTGGCTGGGTGGTTGGGGTCTCACCTAACAAGAACCCAGTTTCCTGACATCCTCATGTTTCTTTCAGGCTGTGTTTGGACCTCTGCTCCATGTGCCTGTTACCGTGAATTTTATACCTACATCCTTGGCTCTCCTTAGCATTATTTAAGTTGTCGAGTGATCAGCTCACAACAAAATTGTTTTGGGAATCTAGCTTCTACTGACAAATCTTGTATACATGTTCTACACTGGAGTTTCATTTACTGAGAAACCCTCTGATGAGGATGTCTCCACTAACTGTCTGACCTGGCTGCTGTTATCTGAGAGCTGCAGGGACTAAAGGTAAAAATTTTTTTTTTGAACATTAATTCTGGATTGCTACTGCTGAAAGAGAGCAATATAATGTTTAAAACTGCATAAAAAGCAGTTCATACTGCTCTCACGGCCTTAGCTAAAGGGAAAACATAGCAGGGATCAAAGCAACCAAGGCAGTGGTAGTTAATAAGTATCACTTCTTAACTTGCAGCATTCAATAGACATAATGGTTTTAATACATCTTCAAAGGCATTTGCTGTTGGCTCAGCAAACCAAAAACTGATTTGATTTCCTCCTTCCAGACTCCTCCAAAACACTATTTAAGAGTCTGCTCAGGCTTGCTTTCTCAAAATGTGATGGGCTTGATGTTTTCTTTTTTTCTCAGCTTTGTTTGAAGCCACTTTTGATCTGTCTCTGATCTGCATTTGCTAARCAAAATGATGACCTAAGCGTTTTGATGGTGTAGTAATACTGGGGTTAGTTCAGATGGAAATAACATGCTCTGATAGCTACTACTGAAGGCTGAGGCTCCCTGACAGTCAAAGAATTGCAAAGCTTCCCACACCTTAGGGTTTGTGCCTAAGCAGGACATGAAACCAATGCCAGGGATGAGCAGTTAAGTGAAGATATTGCACTCCTTTTCTGCACGTAATCGCCAGCTGTGGAGAGAACTGTGCGCAAGTTGCATCTTCTGAGAAACTCACACTGGGGGAGGTGTTAAATTTCCAGCACAGTCTGAAGTGTTCCCAGGATTCATGGAAGATAATAAACATATTCTTTTTTTTTTAAGCCCTCTTGGATATTAATCTAGCCAGAGAATATGTCATTGGGGTAGCAACAGCCCTGTTTAGCAAGGTATAAAGTTCCTTTTTTCCTAAACATCCCAGGCGTTATGGAATTTGCAACTTAAACAGCTGAGAGGATAGGAGCACATCTGAAATGCTTGAAGAACTGCATTACATAGACAAGTAGGGTCATAACTTACGAAAACATTTGCAAAACACATTCCACATGCCAGTAAGGCAAAGTTAAACAGTGAGAGCATCTTTCTGCATAAGAGAGACATTGGGGAGCAGAGCATAACTGGGGAGGTAATCACTGAAATCCACTGCCCAGGCGCATTCTTCAAATGGCTGAACTCACTTTTGATAACTCCGGACTCTCCATCAATGGCTTGTAGGGAAAATTCAGTTGATATTACAGTATGAATGATGCTGGAGCTTACATAAGAATTTTTCCATCCTACATCCCACTGTATTTCCAATCTGTATGCGATCGCAGGCTGCCTTGCAGGATATATTTGGATCAGAAAAAGACTAGTGTGTAATATGTTTTCTCCTGAAAATTGAGAATATAAATAGTAGAGGTAGGAAAGATGAGCTCAGTTGTCTTCTAGTTTAATGGCAGTCTGAAAACTGGTTTGGCTGTCACTGYGGGAATGATGTAATACTGGCAGTGGTGGGCAGGAGGAGAGCCAGGGATYTCAACTTAATACACAGAGCTCCGAGGCGGCTTCTCTGTGTCCCATCCAACATGCAGTTAGTGCAGCTGCACAGTCATGACTCCTTTCCCTCCCATCCCTGTTAGCTATTGCATTTTGAGGGACCACAACAGTAGATGAAAAGGCCTCTCAAAAAGAGGCAAACGGAGTAAGAAGCTTCCTCCTGGTCCTCTGCTTCCTTGGAAAACTTCACAGCTACATGCACTGAAGGTGCTTGCCCTCCACCTTTAAAGGCAAATTTAATGTTAATACAGTGATGGTCAAGTGTGTCCTGCTGATGAAGATGAAAATGAGAAGTTCTCTCTGCAAGGTATAAAAGGCAAAACAGATATGAAAACATTTAAATGGTCATTAGTAAGCTGGAACAGCAAATTGCTTCAGAAACCTGCAGGCGCTGTTCTGATGGTAATGCGGCTGTGCGCCAGATAGGCTTTATTCTGTTTGTCACTTAAAGTTGTTTTGAATATTAAATAATAACCTACAGGATATATTAATACTTTATACTATTAACCATTTAACAAATGGACAGAAAACCAATTGCCATGCTAACTGAAAACTCCATATATTCCTTTATCACCTCTTTAAATTTTCTTTGAATAATACTTGTACATGATAATGAGTAAAGTCTTCAGATAAAGCAATAAATACTGTGGGTTTTTTTTAAGAGATTCTAACTCGTTTTGGTCGGTCCCTTAAGACATGTAAATTTAGAATTAGTTATGCTTCAATCAGCATGCGCTTCTGCAACGCTGAGTGCTGATAAATGCCACGTGCTGCTGTAAGTGTAATAGATTTACTCTTCTGGCTCCAAGGCTTAAAAAGCTATTAGCCCAAATGAGCTACCAAGGTGATATGATAAAGGCCCAGTTGAATGTTTTTACAGAATTAAATTAAATAYGCATGTGCCTTTTATTCTACAAAGAACATAAGGGAAAATATGACTAATACATAGAACAAAGATTAGTTTACTTGTCAGTTCATGATCATGATATAGATGGTATTTCCTTCTATAAAAACAGTGTGACAAAGTTTATGAATATTTTCATCAGTAGCTAATATTTCCATTCACAGAGGAGAGCTTTAAACCCACAAACAAGAAGGGCTGACACATTTAAGACTCAAGGGAATGTCATCACAAAATGTAAACTGTCTGCAAGAAACTTGCAGCTTTGATAGTTTTATCGCGTCAGAGACAAGTGCCTCACAGCTGTGAAGTGCATCATAGCACAGATATAACCCATATTAAAAAAAAATCTTTGACTAATGTGAAGTTGTGTAATATTAGGAATCTGCTGTCCTCTAGCTGAGCACAGGTTCAGGCTCTGCTGAGAGCAGCGAGAGYGCTCGGCGCTCTCAGGTGGAGGGCATTATTCTGTGTGTATTCTGTGTGTATATCATTTTAAGGTGAAAGATGCAGCTTTTGCAATGCTGCAAGTGTGGTGATATGTTTTCAGAGGAGGACATAAGGAGTTYGTATACATTTACTGTCTCACATTTAGGATTGTTCATAAATGTAGTATGCTAAATTACAGATTGGTAAGTAACATACAGATGCAGTGTATATAAATTTTAGAAATGTTTAACTGTCATGAAAATGGTTGGCTTTAAAAACAATTCTCTCCTAGAGTAATGATAGTCCTCATAAGTGAATATGGATTAATTAAATATGAAAGTATGRCTTTGCATCGTTGAGTAAAATAATATATGCACTGAGCTAATTTAAAATAGCAATATCAAGTATTTGGAGCTAAATTACTTTCTGTGAAATGAAACGTGTGCATCACTTCAGTTGTTCTGTGTACCCTTTCSTGCCTTTCTGATCTTTCTTTTGAAATTGGAAGGGATATGCAAATAAAATTGGAAGGGGTAATATTACCTCAAATGGGGRTAATAAAAAAGACAGTACTGTGGCAAATCAGCAGAAGCTAATACATAGGAGAAGAAAGTAGGCCTAATTGTAAATGAAGGATAATAGGGAGGRTAAAGTTAGAACAATACTCCTAAAAATGGATAGTTAGCAGTATGGATTAGAGAGATACTGGGGGGCAGGGRGATGTCTTGCAAAATGTATTAAGGAAAAAGCCTTTAAAATGTGATAGAGAAATTAAAATGTGAGAAAATCTCTATAATGGAGAAAAAAACCCTCCAGCTCTCTAGAAATATTTTTATTTTCATTTGAGTGCTGCAACATCTTTTCCACACAAAGAGTAAACTTCTAAGAAAATGAGATAATTAAGTTACAGGATTACAGACATTTGCTTCTAAGGCACTCTTAAAGAATGATTTACTACATTCCGTTGTTTACGTTATTTTAACCTCACTACTTAAGAGACATCTGGCCTTTGTTTGTGGGCCACGTAATAAAAACTTCTGCTTAATGTGCAGTGTGGCCAAAGAAGCAATCAGGATGCATCTGAGGCGGGACAGTGAATGATATTTTTCAATACCTGAAAGCATTCTGTAGAGTCTGTAGGTTTGGTACAGTCCTAATGCTCTATGTTTAGGGTGCATGTGAAGGTTGACGCTGTACTGCATTACATGGTGAATCCACAGTACTGGGTRCACAACGTGCAGCTGATCATCGCATGGGCTGCCATATCCCTGATCTAGCCTGGCTCCCCATGGTAGCTATTTGTCTAGGGTTTCTAGGTGTCCACTGCTGCTCAGTACCAGGAAACACCATTTTGTGGTCGCTTCAAGAAATAGTCTCTCTCTAAGTAATAAGTTGCCCAGTATTTTGCCAATGATAACTGTTATATAAGTTACCAGTGATGAAAAATTTGCATAAAGAGATAATTATTCTACTTTTCTGCAGAACTTGAGGACAATTTCACAAAGTATGGTGAGAATAATCAAGATCACAGGGAAAAAAAGTGAGGTTAAGAGAGACATTGAGAAAATTGAAGTTAGGCTGAGAGAAACCTCATGAGTTTCAGCAAGATGTGTAAAGCTCTGCTCACACAGGGGTATAACCCCATGCATTGGCACAGTCCTCGACCTGACTAGATGAATAGCAGCTATGCCATAAAGAGCCCTTGCAGTGGCCACCAGRCTGAATGAGTCAACAGTGGACTCTCGTCATTAGTAGGATAAACCTTGTGCTGGTCTACCTGCAGAGAAGCATAGTCAGCAAGAATTTGGCTGACTTGGTGCTGATAAGACTGCCTTAGTATGTCCTGTTTGGGTTCCCTGCTTCAAGAAGGATCTTAGACTGAAAGATGGTCCTGCAGAAAGCTACCAAGATACTGAGGAAAATGGAGAGCCTGATCTCTGGAGTTGGTTAAGGGTGCTGGGTTTGTTTAGCCTAGTGAAAGGCAGACTGTGGTGGGGAGGCAGGCAGTTAATGGCAACGTACAACTATGTGTGACAGTGCTAAGGGAAGAGCAGATRGCAACCCAGAACCACTTGATGGAGGGTAACAAGCCCAGTAAAGTCAAACTGTCTTGGACAATGAAAGATGGTAAAACAGCTCCCTTGTTTTGATGATGAATCACAGCTTGGGAAGTTCAAACCGGATGTTCATTGCTAGAAAGGTGATGAAGGACTGGAGCAAAGGTGGTAGAATCAGCATTCTTGGAGGTTTTCAGGACCCAGTTAAGCAAAGCCATGGCTTACTTGATCTAGTGATGGAGATGGTCCTACTTCAAGCAGGAGGCTGGGCTGGATGGCCTCTCTTCATAAGATAACAGATGTGTTTGTTTTTTCAGACATAATTATGTATCAGCAGTAGAGGGATAGTGTAGTGGTTATCACATTTAATTTACTTGTTGAAYRTCCTGGGTTCCAGCCCCAGTGGAACTAGCAGCAGGAAATTTTTGTTTAGGGGGGTYAGATCTAGCTCAGTTGGTTAGAGAGCAGTGCTAATAATGCCAGAGTCGTGGGTTCAGTCTCCATGAGGGCCACTTGTTTGAGGGTTGGACTAGATGATTTCTAGAGGTCCTTTCCAACCTTACCAATTCTATGATTCTATGATCTGATGCTCACTTTTCAATGTGAGAGGGAGTCTGCTGGCCTACACTGACCTCACGCTCACTACTGTATAGCAATGCCTGTGYCAGCTTCTAGCATGTCCATGTTCAGCACAGCTTTCAAACCCTTTTACAGAATCATGTAACTCACAAGTTATACTGCAGGAACGTATAGGACAAATCAGCACTTTCATTAAAGAAACAGATATGGATTACATTACAATGGTATTAAAATTTCAGGAAAGGAAACACGTCCATTTAACACATGAAAAATGCTAAGCAGTTATGAAGGGAAATAACARTCATGAATAGTAGAATGGTAGTCTCGGAGCACTTCTAGCATGACTGCTAGGAGTCCCATTTATGAAATATGCTGTTGTTTAAGTGGTGGAATATGTCAGTGGGCAGCAAGGCTCAAAACTAGACCATAAAAGAATAGAGCAGAATTACATTAATGCAATTAGTATACATTAATACATCATATATTAATATCAARTTTCAAGTCAAATCAAGTAAGAAATCTAGTTTAAGATGATGGTAGTGTAATTACATATGTCAAATGGAAACTGGAGGGCAAAAGCTTTCATTTTTTATAAACAAGAAAGGTGATGCCTTTTTCCCTCTTGAATGATTGAGATCTGTTTCAGTTCTGTCTGTTTTGTAAACCCTGGGTACGTACATTGAAAATTATTAGAGAATCTATGCTGTTGGAGCATCTACTAAGAAAAAGAAGAAAGTAGCTCTAACTACTTTTTCTGCCCTTTCTATCTAAACACACAGACTGTTGTTTTGGTTGAATAACAACATCTGTTACTGGAAAAACAGATGTATGAAGAATGCTAGTAATTGGGAAATATTAAAGAGGCAAAGATGAGTCTTCAGCAGCTCCCGAGGCAGCAAGGAAATTGGAAGAGAAGACAGAGGCAATATGTATTTGCAAGCAAGAAGTGAAGAAAAAGGAAGAAAGGTGTCATGTCAGATGTTTAATTTGGAACAATAAAGAAAAGCTCCAGGAAAAAAAGTGCTGTGAAAATATTGTGTGAGCCTGTTCTTGCTTTTGTTCTCTTTAATCACATTCCTTATTTATAACAGAGTTGATGACTTAGGGGTTTGCCAGGAATCTTTTCATAGTTCTGGATGTTGATTTACGCTGAATCTCATAGGCTATCAAGGGGATGCTGGATTAGTTGGACAAAAGCTGGGTATAATTCTTGGTTATGTTATAACAGCTCTCAAGATGAAAGTCTGGCTCCAGGAGATCAAATAGGAGTTTTTTAATTTGATATCAGGGCTTTACTCTGTCTTTTCATTCTTTTTCACAGCTTGATCAGAGCAGAGGAAAAAAGAAAAAAGGTACTGGTATACTGGCTGTTTTGTAGTGGCATTAGAACTGAGAGATCCAGCCTTTGTAACCTGGTGACTTTTTTTTTTTTTTTTAAGCCTCAAACCATGGAATTTAATGTTTTAGGTTTCTGCATATGCATAAACTTGAAAGAAGAGTTTGACCTAGTTGTTCTAATTTCAGAAGATTAATAGATACAGAGTCAATTATTTTTAAAAAATTTTCATATTTTTAAGCCAGTTGTGTGATGCTTTGGGGTCCAACCTGTAGATTTGGAATGCTTGGAATAGTCAATCCTGGATCTCTCAATAGGTTTCTCAAAGCCTAGTGTACTTCAAATCAAGCTTCTTGACTCTCTAAAACTTGGCTAGAGTTTTTGGCCCTTTCCCTCCAAGTCTAGCATGAAAAAAAGCAGAGTTGAGAAACACTGATTAAAGAGAAAAGTATAGTTCAGACAACATAGCTGAACTTCTAAAGTGTTTGACTCAGTTCTGTGTTTTTCCTTAATGTGTTTGCTTCTCTGTTGCACTTTCCAAAATTGCGAAAATTAGGAGATATTTTGATAGTGTTTYTTCCTTCAGGAAGAAGGATTAATTTCCTGACCCTCAGATGATGCAATACTACTCTGCTGTAMAAAAGTGTCCTGCTCTCAAGCTTGCAAGCTAAGACAGACGCAGTCAGTGTGCAACAAYTGCTTCAGTTCTAGACTTTAGACTTTAATGTTAACTTCTGTTAACCTTCAAGGGGGTTAACAGAAAAAAATAAAAGTAGAACTGAGTAGGCATACAGAAAATACCATCCTGGATTAGATCCAAAACCCATCTAATCCCATACGCTGTCTCCAGCAATGATTAGTGTCAAATACTTTAGACAAAATGGGATTATCTGGCCTTTGCTCCTCCACAGACATTCACAAGCTTATTCTGAGTTGTAATCATTTGAAATTGGCTTGAATCCTGAAGCCTCTGGTTTAATGTCTTTTACACTGAATCAGTTATATGAATTATGATGCTATGGATTTTCTTAGCATCCACAGGAATCTTCTGTCTTCTCAAACTTTGAAGATTTCTTAAGTTCTACAGCCTTTCATGGCAGTTTGTCATCCACAATTTAATTGCATGTTAGGGAAAAATAGCTTTGGAGTGCCCCTTTGCACCTGCGCTAACAGGGARGAGCAGAGACATTTCTTGCCTGCATTCCCCAGAGCCCTGGTTATTTCTAAAATGGTTGTTTTGTATGCTTTCATCACACTACTAGGTTTTCACCTCCTTTTCATGCCACTTTTTGCAGTCTCACTTCGTATGATCAAGACTTATCTTCATGTTTGATCATTCTCAACACTTGTCTTTGACTTCTGATGTTTGGCAGTGACTCTTTTGCACTGATGTTCAGGACTGCTTATGGCAGAAGGAACGTGTTAAATGAGGAACACTGCAGATCTCTAAATTCAGGGAAACTTCCAAGGTACAGTAATAGCTTTTTCATTAATTAGGATTATGGGCAGGAAAGAAAGCTTTGAAGAGAGAGAAAGGAGAAAATTAGGCAATTTCATCAACAACCAAATTAGGGAAAAGAGCTCAGAGAAATACAAGGTGCTGGCTGGGACTGAGCAAGCGAAAGAATTTGCCCCACTCTGGATGATACACTGAAAAGTTGGAGAAAATAAAATGTGAAAATACATTTTCTTTATATTTTACTTTCTTCTTCCTGTACCTGCTTCCAATTTTATATTGAAATACTTATTCCTTGGTATCTCAAAAGCAAATAAATGCTATAAATAGTATTTATTATATATAAATTATTTATATATTATATATAAACACTATAACACTATAAGCTGTTGAGGGCTAGATGACTACAGACCAYTACCGTTACARGAAAACTTATTATAAAAGTACTTCRTGAACTTTACCACCATAGTTTTTAAGGATGGTATTGAGAGGATTTGATCATCTTTCACTATTGTGGAAGCATCCAAGTTAGGAAATCGTAAATGGAGTCTTTCCAAAGAACAGTGGGGTTTCAACGAAAACTTAAATGTTGTTCTATGTCAAAGTTTATCCGTGTTGACTACGTGCTATGAAAGAGCTAYGTTATGGGCCTTAAAATGTAAACAGCAGTTAACCAAAACCAGAGAGATCAGGAGTAGCTGGGAGACTAAACGGAGCAATCTGGTGTTTTGGGGGTTTCATAAACTGGAAAGGTCTTGGACTGCTACAGCTCTTGTGCAATTCTGAACTGCTAGCTAGAGGAACAGGCTTTTTAAGTGTGAGGAAACATGTCTGATTCTGGATATCCTACAGTATATCTGAACTGTCAGTCTGGCAATGCTTTTGCTGTTGTATCAGCCGATGCATAGGCATACAGACATGTATATGTCTGRCATGTCAGACATAGACATGTGCTTTTTATTTACTTTGAAACCGTGATAGCCTGAATATCCATGCAAGACAGAGAAGTGAGTTGGTGAGAGTCCATCTTAGCTGGGTCCAGTCTGCCTATTTTTATGTGAGGACACAATTTAATGTGTCCCAGCGTTTGGGAATACAGAGTGCTCTCATGCCAGTCGATGTTTTCTACAGTTCCTGCACTCCTTCCTCACATCCATCGATGTCTACAATCACCTATAACCTACAAGCTACTCAATGGCTAATGCATTACTGCTCAGTGCTTAAACCTTCATCCCATGCAGCCAGCTCCATTTCTATGTTACTGAACAGCCACAGATTTACCATGCTGCTAGTTGGTTAGGAGACAAGTTTGAGTATATCAAAAAAACGTATTTTCCGGTACTTTTTTGAAATCAACAGTGATCACAGATTCCTGGTCTAACCCACAGCCCTACTGAGACAATATTAATAATTAATTCATGATTTCACTATTTTTTTGCCCTAGTGAGTTTTTGCTAAAGTTCAGACGTTCATGATGATGGCCAGGACTGTGGGAGGGCCCAGAGCCATGGGAGAGAACGGGAAAAGTTCATGGTTCCAGACACAGATTTGGATTAGAGAAGAAGAAAGCAAATGTGGGAAATGGAGGACTGAAAAAATCAGAGAGGTGGATGAGACTTTGTATTTCCTCAAGAAAATACAGGGTGGAGAACAGGGTTGGGCGCAGCAAAAGGAGCCGTGCCACGCTTCCTGCATGTCCTCCGCCTTCCTGTGCCGCTTTGTCTGATGCAGAGGCTGAGTGAGGTCTGAGCTGCAGCAAGCAGTGTATCCCAGTGCTCTGCTGCAATATGTCCATGTGCAGTTATGGACCATGGGGCACAGGTATCCCCTGTGACATCCATTTCCAATCTCAATAAATACTTCAGTGCTTATTTTTGTCTGATGGATAAGGGGCTAGGTACATCTCTTTCAGATGTTTGCATGTGGGTACCTAGGATACCCGAGACCTGTTTTTGAATACGTCAGATTGTTTTAAATAGTTTCTTTACTTTTCTTTTGCAGYAAGAGAAAGTTATTTTCAGAAAGCCACGTTTTGTGTCTGAAATATTAGCTATGCTTCTCAAATGAAGGTGATTGCTTTGCAGTGCTGGTTGCCTTGCAAGCCTTTGTTAGCCAGCCAGATGGCTGACGCTTCAGTGCCCAGCYGCGTGACTCCGCAGGGTGCCTCCGTCTTTGCGTACTGTTTGCAGGTGTGACCAGCCTGTATCAACGGATATAGTGCAATGATATATGTATTCTATATATAAAAAGATTATTCACTGCTTTATAAAAAGTAGGGGCACCAAACAAAACTATAAGGAAGCAGGTACAAAGTAAAAAGTARCAGTTTTTTAACACAAACCGTGTTACTCTCTGCAAAAAGCCTAAGCAGTTCAGAGAGTGATTAGCCAATAACATGAGGGTACAGATAAAACTACTGGCTCCAGAAGTTTCTAAACCTTGGACTGTTGGAAACTGGGCACAGACACTGCTCACGCTTAAGCTCCTTCCCTCGGCTTTTGTTATTGGCCATTGCTAGAATTAGTTAAAGGCAGATTGACCCATCTGGCCATTCCGACCTTCTTAGCTWGAGAAGGTGGAGGCTTGGGAAAGTTTAATTACTTGGCACAAAGTATTTCAAGAATCATTGTTGGCTTTTCCAAATTTTCACGATAAAGTATTCTGTAAGCTACGTACTTGTTGTCCTATATCAAGAGGGTTTAGGGAAGGAAAAAAAAGAAAGAAAGAAACAAAATCTGCAATTGCAACAGAACCTCAAATACTAGTTAAAATCTACCTGCTTTGTTTTTTAACTTGGCTCTGTACGGGACAGTGAACAGAGGCTGGAACAAGCAGAAGCAGACTTGTCTGTTACGGTTGAAGAGGGAGGTACTGAACCCATGCAGCTAATTTTAATCTTAAAATGTTGGTCTCTTTTAACAATTATGTAAGATGGTACTTTTGCAAAATCGAGACTTTTTATTCCTGATTTTTTAAATAATTAGGCTATTRTCTGTGGCTTCTGATATTCTCATAAGCTACTGCTGAGGCATCAGGAACTGTTAAAATGTAGGTCTGTGTTAGTAACACTCTGATTTCTCTGTAGGTTCTGTAAAGCGTCTTTTAGATTGCAAGGGGCATGTTAGGGAAAGGCATTTGAATGGACTTTTCTGTCTTTTACCAATAGGGGTAATTCTATCTAGMGTTCATACAAATAATTCTATCTAGAGTTCATACAAATAAAATCAACAGAAAAATCAATATTTGCCAGAGAATTGATTTGTTGATCAGAAACCATTAAAGTGTGAAGAACTTAGAGATATCCCTAGGA
Organism: Rhea americana; assembly: GCF_003343005.1. Taxonomy (NCBI): domain Eukaryota; kingdom Metazoa; phylum Chordata; class Aves; order Rheiformes; family Rheidae; genus Rhea; species Rhea americana. The sequence goes on from NW_028186523.1 coordinate 5,345,679, forward strand.
ATACTTGAATTTTTATACTGTAATCTCAGTATTAGAGACTTGAAATTTCCAGTCACTAGAAAAAAGTAAACTTACAACAATCATGTCTTTTAACTTGCCTGCACCTTTAAAACAGAGCACACCCCTCCCTCTGAGCTCAACTTAAAAAAAA